>NW_027466092.1:21977500-22335000 GCF_046127955.1 Nelusetta ayraudi
TTCACATTCCTCACACTTCAAAGTCTTGGGAGTCTGTCAGTATGGGAGCCACGTGTTCCGGTCTTGTTCCACAGTCTCCCCCTTTTCTTCAGTGTCCACACTCAAAATCCCCGCCGCGTGATTAAATTTTTGGTGGTTGCATCACAAGCGGCTGGCTCGGCTCCCTCTTCCTCCTTTCCATCCTCACCCCACCACCCCCGACGGATTGGCAGGGGCCATCATCGACAAGGGCATCATCTCGTCTGATGCTTCTTAAACAGGGTTCCACGTTATTCTCCCCCCCACGAGGCCTTGGTGCGGCGCTGCCGTGATGAGGCGGCAAAGAAAAGGCAGCACAGATTAGCATAACAACCTTATCCAGCTAATCCAGAACGGGCCAATGAGGCGCTGTGTTTGGGGAGAACCGCGTCGCCAACACCCTCCACTCGTCCACCACCATCACCTTATCCCACAGAAAACTGTTCCCGCGAGGACAGCAGTCAACCAAACGGCTGCTGTGGCCACCTGCCCTTCAGGGTGAGCAGTCCAGTGGCGTTGCGTAAATCAATGTCTTAAACTGGCAAATTAAAAATGGATTCCAGCAAGTGGGGGAGGAAGGTTGAGGGGACCTTCTCTGTCACACGTGAAACGATGTTCTTTCCTGATGCCTATCAGTTAAAATTCAATCAAAATTTATTTATATAGCACATTTCATACATAAAATGTAACCCATGGTGCTTGACAAAAAGTAAAAGTAAAATAAAGATAAAAAAAAACAAATGCGGCAGTCAATTAAAACCCACCCCCTCCTCCCAAACGCGCGCAGGTTGTCACCCACCCACCGACACCGCAGGAAGAGTCGGTAACAAAAAATGGCAGGGCACTGAGGAACTGTAAGAGGAAACAGCCACCAGGCGGGATAATCCACACTGAGGCTCCCCAGAATTATGACACCTGGGCTGTCTCAATTTAGGGTTTGCACCCTGCGAAGCCTGCATTTGAAGGCCAGTTACGTCATAGCACTGCACTAAGACTTGTCCCAATTCACTAAAATTCAAAGGACGCTCCAAATGCGCCCTACTATTAGCCGATTCGAAGGATGCACCGCTACTATACTTCGCGTCCGTCTGTATCCCAGGATGCTTTGCGTACAGCTGCTAAGCATCCTGGGAAGTCAGCTGAAATGGCGGCATCTACTGGCAGACACAACGTATAAATTTAAGTATTCAAATTTCACATTAAAAATATTACGTTTTTAACGCAGGGTTTTTACTTATTCGAACATCCAACGGCATGGTTGGATGGCGAACCAATGGTTAGCTTGATTCTAAAAAAAATGTCACTTCCGGTTTTGGCCAGCAGTAGGGAACGGCGGTGACACAACCAGGAAATACGCCGAAGGCTAGACCGTCCCATGTGGTTACCAGGGAGGCGGGTTTCGGTTCATCCTTCTCGGCCAGGTCCTTCGGCGGGGTCCTCCTTCCGACGGAAGACGCTTCCTTCGAAGGATGCCAGACCCTGAATTGAGACACAGCCCCAGTCATACATAGTGTGGACGCCCCCCGTGAGGAAGCATTGGAACTAAAAACTAAATCAGCTCGAATCGAATGACAAGTTTGTACAGCTGAGGTATTGAATCAGAATCAGAAACGTGTTTATTGCCAAGGAGGTTTAGCACTTACAAGGAATTTGTTGTGGTGTGGTTGGTACTTTTGAGGCCAGCGGAACAAAAAAAGAGGGCAGTAACTATACTAAAAAATATTTTAAAATATACAGAAGGAAGTCAGCTATACAGTATATACACTTCGGATAAGTTACAATTGGAATTTACAAAATTAACAATGAACAACAAGTATGTAGTGTAAGAGTGAGAGCAGGGCAGAGAGTTGATGGAGTGCATATTGTCTATGGGTGGAGGGGTGGGGGGACCCGAGAACTGTTAATCAGAGCAGTTGCGGATGGAAAAAAGCTGTTCTGGTCCTGATAGACCTCAGCCTTCTGCCAGAGCGAAGGGGCACGAGCAGTCCACTGGGGAGTTGAGCAAGGTGATGGGGTAAGGGGGGGGGGGGGCTGGGTCCTTTCTAAAGTCCACAACCATCTCCACGGTCTTCAGTGCATTGAGCACCAAGTTGTTCTGGCTGCACCAGGACACCAGATGATCAGTCTCTAGTCTGTAGTCGGCCTCGTCCCCATCAGAGATTAGTCCAATGAGGGTGGTGTCGTCTGCAAACTTCAGGAGCTTGACGAACTGGTGGCTGGAGGTGCAACTGTTGGTGTATAATGAGAAGAGGAGGGGAGAGAGAACACAGCCATGGGGGGATCCTGTGCTGATGGTCCTTGTGTCAGAGACATGCGTCCCTATCCTCACGTGTTGCTTCCTGGGAGAGCTTGTCCTGCAGCAGCAGCAGCGGGATGATGTTGTTGAAGGCGGAACTGAAGTCCACAAACAGGATCCTGGCGTAGGTTCATTACCATTCCAGTTTTCCACGTTACACTTAGGCGACTGCTTCTATACATATATCCTTTATATATCGACAATCACGGATACATATATCTATATGTATGTATGTACAGTATGTGCGTGCTAGAGGGAGCCACTGCAGAGGTCTTCTGTGCCTCTGCAGTGGCTCCCTTTAGTGTTGACAAAAAACAACCTAATAACATGGAAATACATTTTTGCCATTTTTATTGTCCGGTTTACAACGAGAGGAATTTTCTTTGGAACAGAGTGTGTTAAGAAAAGCATTTGGAAAAAAAAAAATGATTACACGGAAACGGTGTAAAGTACTCTATGCATAAAGATGGTGTGGATGGACGACAAAGTTTAACTTCTGCTTCAAGTTACTTACTACTTATGTCCGCCGTCTTTGTAAGTCTTTGGTAAATGTTATTGATGGCAGATAGGGCCAGATGGCTCCTTTGATAGTGAAGGTTGCTGACCCCCATAAAGCATTAAGGCAAAAAAAAAGACAAACGAGAAAAAAAAGATGTTGCATGCAGTGTTATTTAATTTTAAATGTCAAAAAGGGTTTTGTGGCTCCCAGTGTGTTCTTTTCTGGGGGAAAACGGGTCCAAATGGCTCTTTTAGTGGTAAAGGTTGACGACCCCTGGTGTAGGCCTTGCTGTGTAACTGGGGAGAAAATAGTGTTGTCATAATGACGGTCTCATTTGAAAACGCAGATCTGCAAGCACACGTCCCATTTGTGACATTGTACATCTGCGTTTGAGTTATTATTTCTATTTATAATGTTATTAATATCTTGGAATCATTTTGATTCAATTATTTTTTAATTAATGATAAACACTTGGAAGACAGAGAGTGACGCACATCCTGTTTCAGCTCGTGTGCATGTAAACTGTGGGGAGGGCTGTTTTTGGCTGGCAGATGATGGCCCTCTGGAGTCTGGTTCTGCCCTAGGTTTCTTCCCACTGGGGAGTTTTTCCCAGCCACTATTTATTGAGGTCTATTGATCTTGCTTGCTCCGGGGGCCCGGTTGGTTCTCTCTGATTGTATAAAGTGCTTTGAGACGCCATTGGTTGTGATTTAGCGCTGTACAAATAAAGTTTTATCATTATTATTATTATTATTATTATTATTATTATTATTTTGAGCTGGTGGCAGTCAGGGCCCAGAAGCAGACGTCCAGGTTATACTGCCTGGGCATCAGGAGGGGGGAAGAAAAATCAGCCAACTGAGGAGATGGAGGAAGAACTTAACATAAATCAAAAGTGCACTTTTGATTTATGTATTTTCACCTTTTTGCTGCACTTTTGTAAACCGACCTCAAAAAATAAATGTTATTAAATCAAATTGTTTTTTTTTCGCGATTACGAGGATTGAAACCAGATGTTGACCTGGGCCAGTGGTTGCAATGGTAGGGCCAGTGATTTTCAAAAGTGTCCCTTATTGTCTACACCTGAAGCAGACACCGAAAAGATAAATGCATGACACGAGCTGTGAGGGGGGGTGCGCACCGCTTAGCGTCTGGTGTGAACCACTGCATTGGTTAAGATGGGCACTGAATAGAAGCAGTATCTATGTGGCGCTTCGTGGCCCTCCCGGAGGAGGCTTGGACTCTGCATCCAGAGAGCAGGAGTTGTGCAAAATGTCAAATTTGTTCTCCAGCTGGGTGCCAACAGCAGGAATGTACCTTGGTGGAACGCCTCCCTTGCCCATCGCCAGCCACAACCTTGGACCAGGACTTGTGATGGGATCGAGTGGAGCTGACCAGCGTTTTAGGCTTTGCCCCAAGTCGGGTCCAGGGGTCATCTGACAGAGTCAGTGCGTTTACATGGCACTAGAGAAATTCGAATTATTGCCTTAGTCTGATTATGATCGGAGAACTCACGTGCATGTAAACACCTTAGTCCGATTATGATCGGAGTTTGAGAACTCCAATTGAGACACCCAGATAATGCGATTGGAATTCGAATTTCTCTGCCATGTATACGCCTTAGTCGGACTATTAACTGGACAACGCGAGTGCGCACGCGTCACGCCTCCCTCTTGCGACTCATGACCGCACAACTACGTCGTCTAACAAAACAGACGGCGCGAAACAACCTGGCAAACGCGAATAAGAATGTTGACATTTGGAGAGAGGATGAGACCGGGGCGATGCTTTCTCTTCTAAAAGAGATGGACATATTAAAATAACGTGCAACGGAGACCTTTTTTAAAAAGGGTAGCGCAGCAAATGCAGGGCTCCGGCTTTGCGCACCCCTGAACAAATACGTATTCGTTCGTATTTATATTTCTACCTTTTCGTTCACATTTTTTGTAAGTTAGAAGAATTTTAACTTTGTAAATAAAAGCACAGCAAAGAGATGTGTTTCTGATTTGTTTTTATTTTGGTAATTTCGCTGTTATTCTGCTGGAAACGGCGTGCAGCGGCACCAGCTTCCTCCACGGTCGGCACTTTAATGAGCGTGTGTATAACTGAAGACACCGTTCCTTTGCAAAACCTGTACACAAACTCTCCCACCGTCTGCTCCGAACCCGAATCCAACAAGAACGAGAGTTTCGGGTCCGTAGCGACGGCACAAAGCGTAGCATCGAACATATTGTGTCGTTGTAGCCCTCCAACAGCAGACGACCATTGTTAAAATAACAATGAGCACAAGAAATAGGGTACACCTTATCTGCAAAGTAAGTAACACGTGCATTATGTACTATCGTTCCATATCATAATGATTTAATATGTCAACCGAAAGCAGCCAACCAGCTGAAAAGACTCACTCCACCCCCTAGTGTTGGGAGGAGGACATGTTCCCGTCAATAATTCGAATTTCTCAGCTGCATGTATACGGGGGCAAGGTGAGAACTCCGATTGGACGAGAAAACCGAATTATTGCTTAGTCCGATTAAGCTCTTCATGTAAACGCACTGAGTGACTGGAGGGGCATCAGCACTGAGTGCCAGTGGCATCGCGCACAGGAGCAGAGACACCTTTAGCTGGGCAGGGAGCAGCGGCGTCTTTCACCTGGGCACAGGTTGTGCTGGAGCTTGATGGTCCGAAGGAAGTTTGAGGGATGGGGCAGCTTCTCTGTTGTTCCTGGAACAAGATGTTCTTTCCTGATCAGTGAAAGTTCAGACGAAAATTGATTCTGAAAATGGGAGCAATTGTGACAGTTTGTCCAGGAATCTCACAGCTGCAAAATATTTTTTTCTTCTACTGCCGCATTATTGATGTGGCAGACTAATTCATGGCAGGAAAATGGCAATAAATGTAGCAGCAACAAATCTGTCTATTTTATTGCCCAAAATAAAGCATTCCTTTTCATTTAATTCCATATACACGGCCACTTGTTACAGGCTTGTATGACTTGCAGTGACAGCGAGGCCACGAGAAAATATAGTTTTCATTTTTAATTGGAAAAGGCCTTCTGAGAAAAGGCCTGTCTGAAGACTTCCTTGTTTCAAGTTATAAAATGCTTGAGTTTTGTTTGCTTTTTTTAAGTATCTGATTGTTAACATGAGTTTTAGTTGGCAAAACAATCTACTTGCTTGTGCTGGCACTAAAAATGTTTTGGTTGTCTTGTGAGATTGTTGTTAACCCTGCAACTCACTCTGACCTGTCTGCCACTCTAGCTATTCCTCTCTCTCTCTCTCTCTCTCTCCATTCTTTTTTGTATTTCCTTCTCACCCCAACTGGTCATAGGCAGATGACGAACCTCTGGAGCCTGGATCTGCTCGAGGTTCCTTCCCACAGGCGAGTTTTTCCCTGATCACTGTCACACCTTGCTTCTCTGAGGGCCCAGTTGTTGTTTTTTTTCTCTGATTGTACAAAGCGCTTTGAGACGCCTTTGGATGTGATTTAGCGCTGTACAAATAAGTTGATTGATTGATTGAAATACTAAAAAAACAATAATGTTTGGTGTCGTTTCTGGAAACGTGCCCTTTAATTTTTCTTCGAGGTTACTGCATCTTCCAAAGTGATGCAAGGCAGCATGTCTTCCTTATTTGCCATAAAATCTAAACAAACTAAAACATGTTACCAGTTAAGATCTAGAGTTATTTGTGATTTGGTCCCCCCCCGAAGCAAAAAGGACACTCTTACAATAATAACTCAAGGCATCATGTTTCCCGACCAACAACACAACTGTAAGGAAGATGCTTCCTGGACTAAATCGGCTCATATTTGTGTTGTTGAGGTCAGAATCAGTGGGCTACGCGTATCAGGGGTTCTCCATCTGTCTTCTTGTAGTTGCTAAGCACACTGAAGTCGCTGCAGGCTGCTGCGCTCGGCTGTAATAAGACTTGATTTAAGGTTGGCCAGGGCTCGCTGGGAAGAGTGCTTCACTGCTCGTTTCCCCCTGCAGCCAGTGGAGATGAGATCTCCTGACAATATTTACCCAAGGAATAATGATGTTTGATTTGACTCTCTTCTGGGTGTGTTTGAGGAAAGGCTGTTTTCATCAACCAGACAGAACCTACATCCCCAAGTAGGATGGCGCTCACTTTATGTATTGCTATACTTGGCCACTCATCAATCCTCGTTCAGACTTTAGTGTGACTCAGGTTGGACTCTATGTGGACTTGAGGTGTTGAAAATTAACGATAGGAAAAACAAGCAAACAAATAAACAATTATTGGATAATGTTGTTGAAAAAAATAAACAATTCTTGGATAATGATGTTGAAACAACTTTTTTTAACCTGATAAAAAACCCATTGAGATCAGGATCTCTTTCACGTGGGTGACCTAGCCAAAGAGGTCAGCTGCACATGCCATAAAAAACAGTTTTACAGATGGGGAAGGAAAACAGACGGTGACGACAAACAAAAAACACCTTTGCATATTAAAGTGGCAGCAGAACGAGTGGGTATTTTCTCCTTCTCTCTCTTATCCCTTCTTCTTTCTCTTGCTTTCTCTCTTTATTGTGCGTCCAGCACCGGCCTCGCCGCTGCCACTGCAGTGCCGTAAATCTGAAGTTGTTTACTGAAGCTGCCATCTTGGCGCACTCCGGGAGGGGAACCTGGAGCGGGGCCATTTACCGACAGCTTGATGAGAGTGCAGTCAGCCGAGTTAATTAATACAACATCCCTGGGCCCACGGGCGAGGCTTCCGTGCTTCCCTGGGAGGGAGGAGGAGACGGAGGAGAAGGATGGAAGGAAGGACACAGACAAAGTTGAGCGAAAAATGGGCGAGGACGGCTGCAGTACCTGCAAGGGAGGGAAACAAAGAGGCCACGACCTGATGGAGTGATGGGAGAACTGGAGGACTAGCGTTTGTCTGTTTTAGCTCGTTTATCAACAGGCTGTTGACGCTTCTCTCAGAAAGTGAAACACCAGCTTCTGAATGTGGCTATTTCTCTCTGACCAATCAACGCTGGAGGTGAATCCTTTGGTGGTTGGCAACAAAACCAAAAGAAAAGTGAAAAACGGCCAGCAACACTCAAGTGTCCATCTCAAGAAATCTTTAATAATGATCTCACTGACAGGCATCTCGGATCAAACTGAAACCATCTCAACCAGTTATCTGGGTCTTGAACGTCTTTAATATATAATTTAAGAGAGTGCGTTTGTATCTTTTAACAAAAAACAATAGCCAGGCTAGTGTTAGTCAACAGGTGGCAGTAGAAGCGTTGTACTTCTCATGTAGAACAAAACACGTTGTTGCCCTGGCAACTAAATATTGTTTGAATGAGATGAGATTTCTTTTGTGTGTGTGTGTTTTGCATAATTGCGCACCACGTCATCTTCTCTGTTTTTGTCGTACTGCTGTTGCAGTGTCACAGCGCCACTTACAGGCCTGGCATATGAACGACAGCTCTTTCTTTCACGTGGAGAAACAAATGTCTTGATGGATGCCGTTTGTTTTAATGAAAAAAAATATATACCCACAAAGACAGAGATTGTCAACACAACAAGGCCCCAGTGTGAGCGCTGTGTTTGCTTGACATAATAGAAAATGATGACGGCTGCCAGTTCCAACCTGTCAGAAATGTGGTTTGTATGTGTTTGTGTATGTGTTTATCACAAAACACTGGGGGGAGGAAAAAATACCAAAGAAGTCTTGCCTGAGTGGAGCGAGTGGTCAGTGGACTTTAGGCTGAGGAGAGACGGCATATGTGTTGCTCCAGCGCAGCGTCACTGTTCCCAGCCCACAGCAAACAGCTTGAAACAAATGGATCCATCAGCCTTGGTGACCTTTTTAAAACAAAGACAGAGAGAGAGGGAGAAAGAGAGAGAAAAAACAAATGATAAAAAGAGCATCATGGATCGACGGCCCATTCAATCACTTTTTTTTTTCTTGGCATACTGAGTGCTGCGGTGCCGCCTCCCGTTAACTTGGCCTCAGTGCGGAGCTTCATCAAACAAGATGGGGGGGCCTTCCTGCTCCTCCTCCCCCATTTTCTTCTTTCACTTCCTTCTCTCTCTCTCATTTATTTTGAGTGGACAAATCTGGACAACCCTGATTTGAGATCAGGGTTGTCAAACAACTCGTTTCAGCAGCTGCAGAGTGTGGAGACCAAGCAGTCAACTTTTTTTTTTTTTTTTTTTTTACAAAAAAGAAAAAATATGTATATATTTTGGTTGTTGCAATGAATACATCCGCTAAACAATACTTATCAGCTTTAAAATGACACGCCGCCTCAGTTACTGACCGGATTTATATCATGCCGGCCTATCATCTGAGTGATGAAAACAAAAATACTGTAAATAAGACGACCGGCAGGAGGGCACAATGGAGATCGTGGTGCTAAAAATACCCAGAATAAATCCCCCCCTAATCATGGAAGCCGGAGTTGCCTTCACAGAAACGGAAGCTGGTTCTTATTTAAAATGCTTTCGCCAGCTTATCTCCCCCACTCCCCCTCCGTTCAGTTAATGTTTGGTATTCACTGGATAATTACCATATTAAAATGCATGTAGGAGTCTGCAGTTGTGGTGGGAAAAGATAAGGCAGCGAGAGTGGGGAGTGGGGTTGGGGAGCTGGGGGAGGCGGGGAGCGGTCTACCAGAGGCCTATCAGTCAGCACTGAATTGCTTCATAATTACTGCGATGCACAGACTTAATTTCCCAACTAAAAAAAAATGCAAAGTTTCCTTTCCCTTTACAAACAGTTGCACAAGTGCTCGTGTGCGAGCATGCGTGTGTGTCGAACACATTAACTTAACCTCTTCCTGCGAGAGTCGCTGCACTGCCACGTTAAGCACGGCGTAGCCTAGTTTCTGCACAGCGTGAACGCCGGCTCCCTCCCCCGTTTTGGGATCGGGGAAGAATCCAAATTCTGACACATTGGGGTTGTATTTATGAGTAAGACACACACACAGAGACACACATGCAGGCATGCACACTCTATTAAGGTTTCTGAGTTTTGTTTGCACCATTCCCTCAAGAGTTTTAATCTTAGGAGGAGTGGGGATAGGAGTTCAGCAATCCAGTTCTGTTTCCACACGTGGAGTTGGCGGGCTCCTCCTCGGTTAAAACCCGGAGCGGAGAGTTCTGATGAGTTAATCTGCCGAATGACGGGGGCGTGCTTCTCAAGTGGATCCCCTCCCCCCCAAGACAGTCAGTGTTTCAAGGTAGGCCTGACCTCATTAGAGTGAAGCAGATCCCGTAACTACGAGGAATAGGGTGAGAGTGAGTGCCTCACTTCAGGCCGGGTGGAGAAGTGACAGAAAAACAATGCAACTTTGTGACATCACAAAGGGCAGTGATATCTCTTCCCCGGTTAGTGAGGCCGAGCCATTGTGATCTGGGTTGGCAGATACGGGACCTTTTTAAAATTACAAGAATCACATGAACAGGTCTTATTTCAGCTGAGGAACCATCACCCAGTTTTACTAATTTAGCCACTGTATCGCTGTATTGCTAGATTTTCTAGATTGCTAGATATCTTCACCCACCCTCCCACCCACAGGCAGTCCAGTCATCCCATAGCAGCCCCTCCCTCACTCGCACCCACCCATCCTTCCACCTGTCAAGCTAGTCAGAGAAGATGTTTATAGCCCAGTCTGGAAATGAATAGCTGGGTTTCAGTGACTACGTTTACATGCAGAGCTTAATCTGACTAAACTCATAATTCATTTTTCTCGTCTAATCTGACTTCTGAAGGTAATATTGCATTTAATCTTGATGCTTGTGCCTAATTATATATTCACTGATATAAATATGGATAATTATATAATGATTGATATGAATATTTTTAAATAAGTCAATGTATTCTTAAAGATGGGCAATCTATGCTTAACATACTCTATAAGATTCTGTGCAGAGTAACATGATACCTAAGAGAAGAGACAGGAATGCGCCCATCGTAAAACAGTGACCTTAGGTGACCCGCGGTACCAGGCCGAGAGAGGATCCAGCATCTCTCTACCAAGCATCTCAACCTTGGACCTCAGCCTGCATCTGGGAACAAAGGCAGCGGCAACATCCAATGAGACTGCGGTGCGGAGACCAGACAGCCAATCAGAGGAGCACGTAATCTGAGTGCGCCAGCAAGAACAACTGGATGTTCTCTATCTAAAAGACTGACCAGGGGACAAAGAGTCAGTCAGACTTCAGGACCTGATAAGCTTGAACTCGACCCAGAGCTCTGTATACTTGTGAATTTGTATACTAAAGATAAAATCAGCATTCTTCTCCTAAGACTCTTCATTAAACGAACACGCAGATCGTCAGCACTAAAAAAATAAGGCGATCCAACAATTTGGTGACCCCGACATGATGAAGAAGGAGAAGTGATCTGAAGCAATGAATTCAACAACGGTCACTTCGGAGGACAATTGACGACAAAGGCTTGCCGAAAAAAAGGTACGCAGACACCTGTTTAATCCAAGTTCTGCACATTGGCAATTTCCAAAACTTTGTCGTTGATTCATACGGTTCAGTATATAATTAAAAAAAAAAAAATGGGGTGGGACTTGGAGCGCACTTGACGGGACAGACACTACCGGTGTCCAAGCAATATTATTGTGTGGGTGGTATAAGTGAGAAAGTGGACGTGAATTGAAAGATTCATTGTCCTTGGGAATTAACCCCCTGAGTGAAAGCGGACCAACTCAGGTTGGCCTAGAAGCTTGTTTCACTGAGGCACTGAATTGACAGAAGGAGTCATTCACATTGAAACTCACTTGGGAACAGTAAAAAAAAAAAAAAAAAAGAGGTTGAAAAGAAATGATAGAAGCCACAATTCCTCGCGGCATTTGACACCCAAGACCCTGAACAATCACTAGGAGAGTTTAGTTGGTTATGAATGAATAGCTGGAAATGTAGCAACAGTATTTGAATGGAAATGCCCACTCTGACGTCGGCTGACTAGCTACGTCTGATGTTGTTTTGTCAAATATCTACACTTCAAAGGAATTAGAAATTTAGTTTAAGAAAAGAAAGGGATGCAGAAAACCATGCTCAATAGAACTGTATGAATGAGCTGATCTTAGTTTAGAGTTCTGTTTGTGTTTCATTTGGTTTGACTGTGTATGTGGGTTAATGTTAGTGAGTCGGCAGGAATTAATGGGATAAAGCGCTTCTCTTTCTTGGTTTCTCTGAATTATTTTTTGTGTTTAGTATCTTTGTCTGATAAATGTTCGTTGAGTGTAGATGCGCGGATGGAATGGTTTTCACCTTAAGACAGCTGAGCCCGATGTTTTTACGCTGAGACGACCAGAGTATACTGGAAGTCCTTTGGCGAAAGCCCCTCTTCCCTCAACCATTTTTTGTGTGACAATAAGAGAAAAAGGGGAGGTCTCCTGGTAGGTCTTAAGTGGAGAAAAAGAAAAAAAATGAAATAACGACTTATACATCTCATGTCTATGGCATGTGCTGAATTGCAGATATTTTATCAAACAGGGAAAGACGTTAGGAACAAAGATATAAAAAAAAATCCTGAGAAAGAGCCCTGAGCCCACACCAACCCCATTGTACACCCCCACCATAAAAACGCCAGTCTCACAAATCACAGAAGGGACAGTGAAGTTTGGAGATGATGGACAGATCTGCTCCAGACCACACTTTTAAGTAAGCAGTGATGGTAGTATTGCCATAAACTGTTAGGGAGGTGCTGAAAAATAATCCTGATTTACCAGGAAGCACCACCGACTTGTGGGAGGGACATCTATCTCACCACATCAAGATCACCGCGAAAAAGAGGCGAGCAAATAGACGGCGTCATGTCAGCTCAGGAGCACTTGTTGAAACTCAAGTTGGACGAGGCCAGGCGTAAAGTCAATGATGCGAGGAAGAAGGAAAAATCAAGCAAGGACCTTTAAATGGTCCAACAGCTGCCTCAGCAGGCTCACCCTCCCTAACCCCTATCGGGGCGGTCCTAGAGGAGGCAGAAATGGGTGATGCGGAAGGGTAAGAGGGAGCAGGGCAGCGGCATCGGGTTACGGCCGTGAACAGTGTCACTTTTGCGGACAAAGAGGACAGTGGTGAAACAGCTGTCCGTGGGCACAACAGCAGAGAACACAGAGGGGCTTGGACGCCCTGCCCTACGGAGTGTACCCTGACCTCTACCTGGCCCACAGCAGGGTAAGACAAAACCCTCCAGGCTGGGGGTCCTCCGCAACAACAAGCTCCCAAGCCAGGAACCGCTCCGTGAGGCGAGTACGTGCAGGGGGATTGTCACTGTGATGACTTTCAGTGATGGTGACCAGACGTTCACATGGATGAGGCGCTGGCGGAGAACACAAGTGAGATTTCCTGATGAACTGAACTGAACTCCTCCACAAGTACATCAGGTGCTATGTGTCGCAAGCTAGTGGATGCTAATGCAGCCTCAGGCAAAGTATTCTGGGCAGACATTTTTTGAAGTGAATTTCAACCTGAACCATCCCCTGGAACTGGCATAGTGTTGCTGTTCAAAGCTGATAGCCCTGGTTATCTATGCTCCAACCTTTTACTCTGCCCGCTGAACCCTATCATGTCACCTTATTCTACGACTGAGATGAAAATTAAGTGTTAAGGGATGCATTTGAATGCAAATTGGAAGGGACCTTTGGGTCCATGCGTCCCTTGTCTGTTGGTGGGTCCCTGAGTGTGTGGCTGCTCAGGTAGGTTGCATGGATGAAGTGGTATGAGATGGCTGAAGAAGCCTAGCCTCATGCCATGCTGGCAATTCATGCCAAGCTTCAGGCCAGAGATTTGGGCCTCATGATGAAGCGCCTTGTCTCAGTTCAAGATTGGGTGGACACACAGGTTCCAAGGTTGTCATATTTGCTGTCCAAAGATAGATATCGTATCATACATGTGACTGCTGATATAGTGTTGCTCCAGCATCGACCGATTGAAAGATATTCGGGAAGAAAGGTCAATGTTGTCGTTGCTCAGTGGAGTTCCTGGGCAGGGTGGTCTCTGCCCCTGGAAAAGGAGTCTCCCTGGCTCAGAAACCCTCAATGCTTAAATATCCTAAGCCGGAGGCTGTAAAGGAAATGTTGCCATTTCTGGGCCTCGCAGGCTATAGCAGACATTTTATATATTATTTTATACCTAAGTACTCACCACAGCTGCACACCTGGTAGTCCCTACCTATTAAGACCCTTTCTTATACAATGTTTCTGAAGGAGAACACACAGTAAACGGTGTTCTCTTTCAGAATAAAGGGGGAGAAAGGAAAGTGTTAATGTATGCAAGTATAATGTTAGATCCTAGAGGAAATAGGAAACCACCATGTATAAGTCATGCGACAGGGGTAGAAATCTTTTTGCGAAAAACAGCACATTTAGTGATGGGTCATGCCCAGACAGTGCTCACAACACATAGTATCACTGGTTAGTTCAGCAGCATTCACTATGGCATCACTCAGACAGACTAGGATCTACAAGAGTTTAACTGTACCACACATGACTTACACACATGAAGGGATTAACTACTTATGTCGCAGGCCGAATGCTGTCATCACGGAGTAGGGGTTTGGTTCTGGGATTGAAGGCTTAGTCACAATTGCATTAATGGGACGCAAATCATGTGCCATACGATATCTACTTGTTCCTTGCTTCATTATATCTTTTATATATATTCCATGTTTCCTGCTGTCTGCACTTTCATCCTATCAATTCTGTCTCATGTCTTATAGGAGAGCCCGATGACGTAAGAAAACCTATCCGCACCCATTGACACCCATAGAGTTCTATCTAAATTGCTCCTAGTTCATATGCTGAATCCGTATAAATAGTAACTCTCTTTCCCTTTCTCCTCACATCTACGTGGTTCACCTTCCCCCATACTATCTGCTAGGTCAATGCATTATTTCAGTTTGCCTCGAGATTCTGAGCTCCGTGACATTTTCTTGTTCATCTATAATAGGGAGCCTCCCCACATGAGAAGAGAGTTTACATACATCACACATGGTTTCCCCCAGAAGAATTAGATTAGACAGTGGGACTCACTTTAAAAGACCTCCAAAAGTAAAGAAGGCGTTAGGCCTCATACTTGCATTTGGTAATGTTTATCATCCTTAATCACAAAGCAAGGTGGAAACAATGAATTAAATGCTGAAGAGCAAAATTGGCAAGATTTGTGCTCACAGTGGAATGAAGTGGACACAGGCACTGCCAATAGACCTGATGTCAGTGAGAAAGTCAGTCAGCTCCTGGACAGGATTCACCCCTTTGAGCTTTATGGAAAAAGTAGAAATTAGAAAATATATTCCTTTTTTTTTCTTTGTCTTAAAATTGTACAGTTGACCTTTCCTGTTTATTGGCAACTTCAGCGCCGTTTCGGACATATTAGTTTTATTTTGATTAAACTAAAAGCGACTCTCTCAGTTTTGTCTCAACAGGCAGACCCAGAAGATGCAGCAACTCGTGAACCAGGGATCCCGAACACAACTGAGTGGGTCCTCCTAAAGGCCAGCAAAAGGAAGTGGTCGGAATCGATGTGGACCGGTCTGTTGCAGATTCTGAAGCAGACCACACATGCTGTCCACAGGAAAATAAAATCTCTTTTCCCAGTGATGGCTAACAAGACATTTCCTCCCATGTTTGTTCCAACCAGGTCCAATTTCACCTGTCTGACCCGGACAGGAACAACGACGATGATTTCATTATTAATCTCTGTTATTGCTGGCTTGGTATTATGTGGCTACTGTTGTATTACCTGAATTTGTTCTTGTTTAACCGCCTTATTCTAACAGCCATTAAAGGAAAACAAATCCTGCCTTATCAGATGGCCAAATGCAGAGGGAAACCCTCCCCCTAATGGGTGAATGTGATGGAATAGAGTTGGGAGAGGTAACAATGAATTGGTAAGATTGGCCTAGCTGGGGCTAGGCCAAAAGGGGGAATTGAAGGTAATCTTGATGCTTGTGCCTAATTATATACTCACTGATATAAATATGCATAATGATATAATCTTTGATATAAATATTTTTAGATAAGTCAATGTATTCTTAAAGATGGGCAATCTATGGTTAACATACTATTAAGATTCTGTGCAGAGTAACATGATACCTAAGAGAAGAGACAGGAATGCGCCCATCGTAAAACAGTGACCTTAGGTGACCCGCAGTACCAGGCCGAGAGAGGATCCAGCATCTCTCTACCAAGCATCTCAACCTCGGACCTCAGCCTGCATCTGGGAACAAAGGCAGCGGCAACATCCAATGAGACTGGGGTGCGGAGACCAGACAGCCAATCAGAGGAGGACGTAATCTGAGCGCGCCAGCAAGAACAACTGGATGTTCTCTATCTAAAAGACTGACCAGGGGACAAAGAGTCAGTCAGACTTCAGGACCTGATAGGCTTGAACTCGACCCAGAGCTCTGTATACTTGTGAATTTGCATACTAAAGATAAAATCAGCATTCTTCTCCTAAGACTCTTCATTAAACGAACACGTGGATTGTCAGCACGACACTAGAAAATAAGGCGATCCAACACTTCTCTCCTTGTCCCAGTTCACAAGCAGCTGAGAAAATCTAAATATTGACAGGAATGAGTCCACCTCGCACGCTAAGGGGCCAATATGATATATTCAGCGTGTTAACTTCCAGCTAGTTAACCTCTTCTGTCAATACCATAACAAAACAACTAGAACCCGATACAACACCGGTGTAATGTGCACACTGATTTTCAATTTAACAAGTTTCTTCAGATGTGCTTCACCACTGTCAGTGGATTGGTCAGAAATCGGGCCCTTGGAATCTTCCTAACTTTTCACCCATTTATGGCATACCAGGTAAAAACGTCATCACCAGCCATCCCTCAACACCCTCCGTCTGACGGTACATATTAAAATCATTATTAATCACCTGTCAACAGAACAGAGAACGGTATAAAAATGAGTGGGAGCAGTTCTAAACACAACAGTGGAGCAACAAAACGCAAAGAAAAAGAAAAAAGGGATGAAGAAAAAACCCAAGCTTGACTCCTGTTTTCTTCACCCTAATCCTCTTCCAGCGATGAACCTGACGGTCTTTGCAGTGATTCATTCCCGACTCCAACCCACAGTAAGCTGCCAACAACATTACCCGCAAAATGGTTAGAGGTTCCAACCGTCCCTTAAAATACAGAATTGTCCCATATTTGAGGAAATGGTGCATCCTGTTTTGAATTGATAAGGGACGCGGTTCCTCCTGTGAGTTGTCTTGAATGTAGCTTTATTTTCGACGGAAACTCGCGTTCATTTCCAGAGAGTTTCCGTTCAAAACCATAATCTACGTAACTGCAAGCAATACAACTGCTCAACCCATTCACAACAACGACTTCCTGGCTGTGCAGCTTGCATAGAGTAGGCTATGAATCAGGATCGCTTGTTCTTTTCAGCTGTGAACGAAAAAGGGCTGAGTGTACCCTGCCTTTGCCCTATGACAGCTGGTATAGGCTCCAGCAGACCCCCATGACCCTGAGCTCGGGAAGAAGCGGGTATGAAAAATGGATGGATGGATGGCTTATTTCTAATGTCAATTGGTAACAAATCAGTTCAAACTTTGTGAACCATTTACTTTTTTGAAACCCTATTTTAACTGACTTATTCCGCCACTAGCCCGGGCGTACTTCAAAAACTGTCAGGGCTACCAGAACGCACCAACCACTGGCCCGGTGCCAGTAAAAAATAATGCCCTTAAAAAAACAAGTACAAAAATCTAATTTCACATTAATTCCCCGTGGGTCTGTGTTTTGCAATTACTTCTGCTAACACGTTACATTATCCCGATCAAAGACAGCCAGCGCTGTGCTCTCCGTGAGAAGTAAACACGTCTCACTCGCTCCCTCTGTTCGCGGATTCGTATAAACGCCGAAACCGATCATTTTTGGAAACACTGACGTCACAGCTCTAAACCCCACCACCCACGTTGTAATCTGAGTGGCCGTGAGGTGCAGACAACCAATCACAACAACAGCGTTGAGCAACGGACGCTTTACTGCTACTACTGATCAGCCTACAGTCTTCCCATTAACCTCCATGACAACAAACTGCAAACAATAGTGGACAATAACAAACAGTGCTCGTGGATACATTGTGGCTTGTGTGTGTGGCAACACGAAGGAGCAGTGTGTGTGTGTGTGGGGGGGGGGGGGGATAATGTTGATGAATTTATGTAAGGGGGTTATTGTTAAGGAGTAGGGATATGGGACGACAACGCCACCTCAAGTTGTTTTTGAGGAATAAAACAATGAAAGGCACACAGGTTTTGACAGTGGCTGGGAAAAACTCCCCTGTGGGACGAAACCTTGGGCAGAACCAGACTCCAGAGGGCCATCATCATCTTAAACAACAAAAACGAACAAATATCAAAGCAAATGGACGAATCAAATTCTCAAACTCAAAAAGGGGAAAGGATCTTCAAAACAAAAGCAGGACAGGCTGACAACACCACACGGGGAGGGGGGCAACAGAAACAAAATGACTCATGGAAGGTGATGATGGTGTTCAGGGCTGAGGCCACCTATATCTAGCAGGAGCAGGTTGGATGGGGACGGAAGCCCAGGGGAGTCACCCCAATCACACGTGCACAATCAAACGCTCGCATCCCAGTGGGCAGTCAGACTTGGGTGGTGACGACACAGCAAACTAAAACAAAAGGGATACCACCACTCGTCCACACCTGTCGACCTCAGCCTCTGAATAACAAAAAGAAACAATTAGGAGGGATCAAGGACGCGTATACGGAATTAATGGTTACACTCACACAAGCACACACACACACACACACACACACACACACACACACACACACACACACACACACACACACACACACACACATTAGGGTTAGGTATACATTCAAATAAACAAAAATACACAATTAAATCAACAATGCAACAAAACGAAAATTAAACAACCAAAACAAACAAAACGATAAGAAGTGGTTAGGTGGTCACTACGCGCCGACTGTCACAAGCCGAACTGCCACAAGCCGAACTGCTGCGTAATTCGGATCTTAATTGATGACGTGATCGGACAACTTTCGGCGTCAGCAAAGCAGCAGCAAATTTGACTGGTTTTAGGGGCTGTCGGTACAGCGGGAAAAAACATGTTTCTTGGCGGTATCTACAAAAACAAACAATGCCATTAACGTGGTTTGAACAGCTGCTAGATGCTAGTGACAAAACTCAAAAACAAAATACTCACCGGGAGTTATAAGAGGCAGCACATGCCGAAAGAGCCACGGCGCACTACATGCCAAACCTTAGAAATAAAGCAAACAATCTAAAAAAAAAGTACCCCAAAACAATTAAAAACAAAGTCGGCAGAGGCAACCATACCTGAGGCAGACGCGGACGGGCGCAAGGAAGCGTGACCACGGCAGTGGAAATGACGTGACGGGGCGTCAAAGTGTAGTAAAAACCAACTGTTTCCACCCCTCTCTTGATAGCACGGCAACCCCTCAATCATTGGCTGACGAGCCAGGCAATCAGTTGTTCGGGCGTGGCTATGATGCCACATGTGCAAAGTGAAAATAAACACACTGTAAAAATGATAACTAGCAATTGTTGATCTCATTACAGTTTTTAAGTTGAACTGACTTGGAAATATGACTTTGCAATAAGTAATGTATAAACTCTTGTCTGCCCAGCAATTTTTTCCCATTGTTGACTTATCTACTATTTTTAAATCAACTCAACAATTTTTTTTTCATCTTGGAGCAGATTTTTGAGTTAAGTTGGTCCAACTCCGTCGATTGCTCATTTGCGCATGCGCGTACAAGTTTGAACAAGTTGGAACAGCTCAGCCCATCCGACAGGTGTGAGCTGACGAAGCTGAAAGCGCACATCACTTTCGCCCTGCAGGTAAGCTATATATGTTTGTGCTGTCATCACGCTTATTGCAGACTGGTTTTCTTTCTTTCTTTCTTTCTTTCTTTCTTTCTTTACTGTAGCGAGTGTCATTGTCCGCTGTTTTCGCTTTGTAATCCGCGTGCCTCGTCATACGTTAACTTTATCTTGAGCTCGGAGGATTGGGCTGATCCTTGTAACGTTTTAAAAGACAGTGGTGTAAGTAATTCGGAAGATATAACAATTTTAGCTAACGTTGTGTCTTTTTTTATTGGTGTATGTAGGCCTAACGTCAGCCTAACATTGGGTAAAAAAGGCCGTAAAAGACGATGGTGTTTGCTCAACGTTATTCTGTGAACGTGACCGGAGCCCGTTAGCTAGTAACGTTAGCTGACGCTGCACTCTGTCGCGCGTGCGAACGTGCACAATGCTAGTGAATTTGAATGTGTGTGTGTGTGTGTGTGTGTGTGTGTGTGTGTGTGTGTGTGTGTGTGTTTGCAAATTTCAAATGCTGTTGTGAAAGTGCTTTTAACAAAACTGTCTTTGTGGTGTTTGTGGCTGTGTTTTAGTGGTGGATTCCATGCAGTGCCGGCATTGTAACTTCATCTGCTCCAGTAAAGTGACTCTCTTCAAACATCTTCGCCTTCGCCACGGTCAAGGTGCACACTGGCCTTGCACACATACAGACTGTGTTTGTGTATTTAAAACACTCGGATCGTTAAGATCACACCTCTCAAGATCACATTCAAAAGTGAAAACCCATGAAAAATTAACCTTTAAATGTGAATTGTGTGATTTTAAAGAAATTTGCAGTGAAAAAACTTTTTGGAACCATCTTGGACATCATTTAAAGAACAGAGAAACAGTACAATGTCCCTTTCTAAGGTGTTCCTTTAAAACAAACACTCGCCCAACCTTTAGTTCTCACAAAAGTCGTAACCATAAAAATTGTACGCTTAAGGATTTTCGAACAATACAAACAACTGTTACTGAAGAAGAGATAATTGAAGGTGAACAATGTGATAGTGAAGCAGGGACATCAGCTCATGAAATTGTGAGATTAAATGAGGTAGAAGATATTGTGGAGGATGTAGATAGTGAGACACTTGAGCACCAATTTGCCTCTCTCTTTTTGTCTATGCAAACTGTGTTGCATGTTTCTCGAAGTGCAACACAAAAGATTGTAGAAAATTTGCAAAACCTTCTATCTTTCTCTAACATTCAAACCTTCAACAGTGTCAAAGAGATCCTTTCAAAACATAAAATTGAAGTAAATGATTGTGTTTTGCAAGAAATATCTAGTGCTATAGCTCTAACTAATCCACTCCTTTCAACAATATCGGAGAAAGGTTCCCTATCTACAGATCACAGAAGGAATATATATTTCAAAGAGCACTTTCCTATTATCGAACCCACAGAATATCTGTACAACACAGCCCACAAAAACTGTTTTGTATATATATCTGTCACTAAGGTACTTGAAACTTTACTTGGGTGTACAGATTTTTTTTGACAAAGTTGTATTTAATCAAGAAGCTTTATCTGGACACTTTAAATCTTTTCAAGACGGCAAGTATTACAAGGAGAATAAACTACTGGGAGAACAAAACACATGTATTAGTCTGGGATTATATATTGATGATTTTGAAGTGTGCAACCCATTGGGCACTTCTAGAAAACTTCATAAGATCACTGCAGTATATTGGGTGGTTCTAAATTTACCAGCTAGGTTCCGATCGAGTCTCACTTCAATTCAGCTAGCTCTCTTGGGTAAAAGTGTAGACGTCAAACAATATGGGTATGAAAAGTTTCTTGAGCCATTGCTTAAAGATATAAAGTGTCTTGAACAAGAGGGAATTTTTATTGAAGCTGTGGGCCAGTTTGTTAAAAGCAGTGTATATTGTGTATGTGCTGATAATCTTGGTGCACATGGTCTCGCAGGCTTTTCTGAAAGTTTTGCTGTTGATAAATTCTGTCGGTTTTGTTTGATAAGTCGGGGCCACATTGCAACTACTGACGTTAATGATTTTCAATTGAGAAGTGTTGATCAACATAACTTGTTTCTGGAAGAGCTTAGGCAGGGGGCAAACCTCAAAAGTGTCAACGGGGTCAAAAGTGAATGTGTACTGGGCAAACATCTCCTGTTCTTTCACCCAATAACTGGATTTCCTCCAGATATTTTACATGACCTTTTGGAAGGGGTCATACCAGTGGAATTGTCCTTATGTTTGAAATGTCTGATCTCAAAAGGCTTCATTACATTAGAAGTGTTAAATGACTGCATAAAATCATTTCCCTTTAAGTATTCAGACAAGGTAAACAAGCCTCAAAAAATTCCAAAAGCAAGCTTTGAAAAGGGAACAGTTGGGGGAATGGACATGAAAATTGGACACTGCTGCGTTTACTTCCGTTTATGATTGGACGCAAGATACCAGAACAGGAGCCATCTTGGGAGATTTTAATGGACCTTAAGGAAATTCTTGACATTGTTGTATCAAGCGAGCTTTCTGAGGATGCACTGTGTTATTTATCTGGTAAACTACTCGAGCATCGCAAGTTGCTTACCAGTACCTTTCCAGAGTTCAGACTGCGGCCGAAACATCACTTCATTGACCACTACCCGCAACTTATTCGCTGCTATGGGCCTCTGGTTGAATTATGGACAATGAGATTCGAAGCCAAGCACAGCTTCTTTAAAAAAGTTGTCCATGACACTCGCAACTGGAAAAATGTGCTGCTCACTGTCTCCACAAAACATCAGCAGATGATGGCCTACCACCTTGACTGTGGCATTCTTTTCAAGCCAAGACTGTATGTTGAAAATGTGAAGGTGGTCAGGCTTTCAGGATTGGATCCACCTCTAAAGCGTGAAATACAGAAGAAGTACCCACATCTAGACAGTGTGTCTCTGTCTAACACGATTCACCTGGATGGGACACAGTATGCGGCAGGCATGATTTTGTCTGCTGGACAGTGCAGTGGACTCCCAGAGTTCCATAAAATTGCAACCATTCTTATCGATTCAGAGAAGGTGGCATTCATTTGTAAAAGACTTTCTTCCTGGTACATTAAACATTTCAGGTCCTATGAGCTTGTTGAACACACCTATGCAGACTTTCTTGTTCTGGATCCAGATGTGCTGACAGATTACCATCCCCTAGCAGCATACACAGTTGGTGGAAAGCTTATGGTGACTCCGAGGGCATTCATTCTCCATTAAAGTTAGTCAAAATGGTATGTTCTTTCTACTCTCCTCTGCTCTGTCCCTACTCCCATTTTCTCCTCAACATCTCTTCTCCTCCTCTGTCCCTTACTCACTCCCTGTTGTCCTCTATTGTCCTCTATGACTCCCTTCTCTCTCCTCACCAACTCTCTTCTGCTGCTCTCCTTTCCTGTCTTCTACGAGCTCTCTCCTCCCCTTACCATTCATACACTTTTCTTGGTGCCAGGTGTAAACATAAAGGTACCAAAAATGTTTTAAAGGGAGTGATAAAAATAGAATTTAGAATTAAAATAATATGAAATGGAATAGCTTGAATTAAAATATTCTATTGCAAAAGATGCACATACTGTATGCAAAAAAATACACATATACTATACAAAGAATAACGATGTGTACAAAAAGAGCACACCCAAACACCAAGGCTGCCAGTTGTGGCACCATCTTTAATGTTCAATCACAGTTCAAATGGCCAGTTGAGTTCAGTAACGGCAGAAAATGAAAATATGGGCATTCATTATGGTATAGACGCTTGTTTTTTTCTAGAGAAGGTTCTTCATTTGCAGCCCCCATTATATAGATGTAGGCTAATCTTTCTTCTAATAAGGTTTGACTAATCACTTTTTGTCTCTCCTCTCTTTACAGACTATGTTACTTCGGGTCGTTATTTCCTCCAGAGATGCGCGGCGAATCCAGCTTCCCGAAGTCCCAACATCTGTTGGGCAATTGCTTGTTATACTTAAAGAGAGACTCGACATTCAAGATGATTTTTCACTCCACTTTGAGGATCCAGAGTTCGGAAATGCACTCTGCAGATTAACAGAGATGTCCGAATTACCGGCAGAGCGTGCAGTCTTGCATATCATGTGGAACTGTGATTTGTCTCCACATAACCAGTCCACTACTTCTGTCTCCTCTCAGGACACAATCAGTGTTCACAGTGAAGATTTCGGGCCTCGTTGGACTGATTCTATCCAGACCAATTCTGTGCAAACCAAATTAAGGCAAGCTGTAGAGTGGCCATCTCCATTCCTTATGCCCAAGTTTGCATATGATGTTGAACTGAAATTGTGCAAGGCCAATGAAACATATGCAAAGACAAAGAAGGGCCTTGAAGTGACAAGAGACATGAAGATGGAGATATTGGATAAAATTGCACAAGCAATTTTTGAAATCAAAAGCTACCCTGAGAAAGATGAGCTTGAGTCAGTTGCTGCTGCGCTGATTCACAAGTATCCATGTTTGAAGGAGCCATTTGGCGTCACAGGCTACGAGGGATGGAAGACAAGTATCAAGTACAAACTTGGAAACTATAGGTCAAAACTTCGTCAGGCAGGATGCAATGAGCTAAATGTGAACAAGAAACGGAAAGGGGGAGGTGAAGACGACAGTCCATTCACGCTGAAGAAGCGTGGAGAGGTCAATCACGTGCCAGATTACCCACAATACCATGATGATGCTACCCTTGAAGAGGAAAGAGTTGCATTGATTGAAGAAATGATGAAAAAGAAAAGGAACACAACATTGATAAAGCAGAAAATGGAGCTGATGTTTTCCCTCAGGCGGAGAGAGGTGGTAGAGTGTCAGCCGATGGTGTCTGAGGTGCAGGAGAGGTGGCCTGCTCTGTTTTCCTCTGAAGTGGTAAGGATTTTGTCAGACAAGTGGGTAAAAAAGGATGTTAATTCGACAGTTTCGACTGAGATGTCAGCCTTCCTCAGAAGCGTCATCCGATGTGCTGCTAATGCGTCATTCAACAGCTGGCTGCCCAAGTCCCCTCCACCCTGGGTGGTTTCTGGACATTTTTATTGAATTTTCAAACCTCAAACTACATGTTTATAGATGATTTTCTTTCTTGCCAGTGTTACATTTTAATATGTGATCAATTTTATTCTGTGACCTGTCCTATTATTCTTATATAACCATCTCACTTCTTTGGAAGTACACTTCCCCATGCTTAATTGAAATTGCAAGTTTAAAATGTCATGAATATGATTTAAAGTATTTTCATCAGGGGCAAAACAATTGAGAGTAACATTTAGTATAATTATGGATGACATTTTTTATCTTTTTACTGGCAAAAGGGAAACCAGCAGTGAGACGTAGAGGCACCTCAGAATCTGACGGGTCACAGATTTCAGACCAGCAGTGGACAAGGATACACTTGCACCTTGAAATTCAATAGTTTGAAAATTGACAATATATTATTTTTTGTTTTCTTGTCAAGATATCTGAAGAATTTCAGCGGATCACAAGCAAAGACCTGCTCGGGACTTTCAATGCATCCCTTGACAAATTTGGGCCTGGCCTGCTGAAGCTCTACAGGTCCAAGAAAGGAGCCTTTGGTCAAAAAATGGAGGAGCTCCTTGATGAACTCGATGATCAGGTCAGTGAAGTGCCCTTTTCACGGGCAGTTTTAGAAGAGATATTTACTTTCTTATTAGGAATGACATTACATTAATATACTAATTCAATTATGTACTGCATATTCTTAGACAACCGACATTATGTCCCACCGCAAGACGGCAGCTCTGAGAGGCCTGCCAATCTACCTCCGCGAGGACACAACCAAGTTTCTCCTGAAATGCATGGTAAGTAATAGTAACTGCAGAAAAGCAGCAGCAGCAGCAGTCTCTGACAGGTGAAGCGGCGTGAGAGAGAATGCCTTTTTCTTTTCTTTTTTTTTAATCAGCACAATTGTTAAAGGTGATGGACAATTATGAGCATATGCATATGAGAATCGAGTTTGAATCGGATAGTGACCTTTGAATTTGGAATTGAATTGTGAGAAACCAAAAGATTTACAGCCCAACTCACATGCTCACGAGAAACGGGCAGCCAATCATCTCCCGCTTACAAGTTATACTTTTTAGCTTTAGCATTAACCTTTTCAGCACTCACATTTTTTTATATGCTCTTTGTTCTCTAAGATCTTGATAATGTATCTTTTCTTCTTCCCCAGGACACCGAAAATATGACTCCAGTGATTGAAGGTGTGTCTGTTGCCATCCTCACGGTGTTCTATGAGGATCAATCCTGTGTGCGAGACCATGCGGTCATTTTGGAAGGGGCAATTGTGCTTCACAATATTCCCCACATGTCTGCTGCCATGGCACATCTCTTTGGCCTTCTGTACGCCCTTAACATAGACTACCCCAAAGACATGAGGTACACCTTCGAGGGCATCCAGACCATCTTCTTTTCGCTTGGAGGGTCTCGATGCTCTCAGCGCACAAGGGCGCTTAAATCCAAACTTGTCCTGTGACTTTGGCAGTTGCCAAAACGTTCAAGGTATTGTTTTTTATAAGTGTCTTAATGTTAGTGTTTTATACAGCTACCTGACTAATGCAGGAAAGCATGTTGCAGTTGTGATTGTTTGGACACAATGTTTTTTTTATTATATTCTCGAGAAAGTAGAAAAAAAATTAGATGCAGGGTTTGTTTCTGCTGCATGTGGAAACAAAGTTTTCTCTGATTTTAATGAGGGTTGTATTTTCGATCGTTGAAAGATGACATCAGGTGTTGTCTCTGCAGGATATGTTTCTCTGTATTTTATACTCTTTGCTTCAGGTGAAGGTTGATATGTTTAAAGAGTGAAGAACTAAAGAAGAGGTTACTTGAAATACAGTGACCTGAGTGATATTGGGGTTGGATGCATCTGCCTGTTTATTTATGTCTTCATGGCTGTGTACGACTGTGATTCTGATGCACTGCAGCTGTTATGGTTTGATTCAATAAAAAATTGAATAACATTCAGCTTTAGTCTGTATTATTAATTATCCATCTGTTGATTGATGAGTTCAGCTTGATTTATAAAGGGAAAATGTATGTTTATTCAACAAGAATATTTGTGTTAAGTGAATTATAAAATATATGCCATTGAAGGAATAATTTTATATTTATACAAGAAAATCTAAGTTTAAAAAAGGTAAAAAATAAATGGCATTGATTAGAAAAATTGTTTATTAATTCAACATAAAAATCTGTGTTTGGTGAAGGTAGAAATACATTGCATTCAAACAAGAAGTTCTTTGTTAGTCTCACAGTATTATCCTCATAAGATGAACGCAAAGATTTGAGTTGGCAGAACTCTTGGCTATACTTAAAAAGTTTAATTAAGTCAACAAGAGCCAGCAAAAGTTGAGAAAACTCAAAAATCTCTTGCATCATGTTGCCTTGAAATTTTACGTTTTCTGAACTTTTTCTTTTTAACAGTGCACTAAATAAACCTCCTGTTTTACCTTTTATTGATTTTCTGTTGGGTCGGTTGACTGGGATATTGAGGCAGGAAACCTAAATGACAAAAAGTTAAGGAATTTTTACTGGCCAGACTCCCAGTCAACATGGACCTTTTAAGGCTTTGTGTTCTAAAACAACTCGAAGTAGAAGTTCAACTTTGCCGTCCACACCGTCTTTTCATGAGCGATCTTTCTTTCTATTCTCAGTGGTGCTCATGTTGTTAGTGAGCTACTGCTTCTTTAAACACGGCGTGTTTCAGGTGTTCTTCTTCTTCCTCTGTCTTCAGGGAGTAAACTTGCGGTGCCACACCAGGTCAGGCCTGGGTACTCCATTGTCTTCCGTCGTTTCCAGCGTCTCCGTGTAAACTGAAATTTTTTAAAGACGGCTGAAAGCGGGGTTTTTTTTTCGAGAGCGTTTTCGAAAATGTGCGGTTTCAAAGAATCCGTCCCCATGTAAACAACCCCTTAGATAAAAGTTAAGGTGTATGAACATGTAATAACGCATATGCATTACTGTGTAACTGCGGAGAAAATAACGTCGTCATAACGATGGTCTCGCTTGAAAACACATCTGCAAGCACAGATGCCCCATTTGTGACACTGTACATCAGGAGGGGGGAACAAAAATCAGCAAACTGATGAGGAGATGGAGGAAGAACTTGGAATAAGTGTATTTGCACTTATGCACTTTATGCATTTACACCTTCTCGCTGCACTTTTGTGAACATACCTCAAAAAATAAATGACATTAAATCAAATTGTTCTTTTTCGCTATTATGGGGATTGAAACCTGATGTTGACCTGGGCCAGTGGTTACAATAGTGGGGCTAGTGATCTTCAAAAGCCACTGGCCCTGTGGGTCAATTTCCCTTATTGTCTACCCCTGCATCTACCACAATGAATATACTATTGTAAGAGACCGCTACATACTGACATTTAAAAAAAAAGAAAAAAGAGGAAATATAATATATGCACTTCCAAAAAAATCGCTAGAAACGTGTATGTTTTTCTTGATGAGCCCCTGATGGCGGCGCAGCTGCTGTTCAGCAAGGAAACTGATGGTGATTTGGAGAGGCAGACAACAATGCAGTGTGCTGTTGGAAGGCTACAACAAAACCATATCTTTGATTTTACATTTTGTACCATCACCGTGGCGAGTGATCTGGACCCTTCATTCTTGGTGCATACGGGTTCAGAAAACAGACTGGTGGGAAAGAGTTTGTAATTGTAGTGTATGGAACTTCAGTAAAGGCAATGAATCATATCTACTGGCTCCTTTCATTGTGTTGATGAATAGAAGTAGAAAACTCAACTGTAATCAAAGAGTTTTGAACACATATCCAAAATAACCAAATAGATCATTTGAAAATTTTGTTTTGTACGGGGGGCACACGTTTGCGCACACGCATTATAGTTAAACTTAAAGTCCCAGTGATTCACATCCCGAAGGATGCGAAATTTATCCTCCGCATTTGACCCATCATCCCGTGAGGGAGCGGTGGGCAGCAGCAGTGCCGCGCCCGGGAATCATTGGGTGATCTAACCCCACAATTCCAACTCCGAATACTAAGGGCCAAGCAGGGAGGCAATGGGTACCATTTTTACAGTCTTTGGTATGACTCGGCCGGGGATCAAACCCACAACCTACCAGTTTCAGGGCAGACACTCTACCACTAGACCACTGAGCTGGTTATCCAGGTAAACTCCAACTAAGACATTTACATGATGGACAAGTTCGAATTCCGATCACATTATCTGGGTGTCTCAACTCCGATTTTAGTTTGACTAACGCGTTTACATGCACTTCAGTTGTCCGATCATAAACGGACTAAGGCAATAATTGATTGAAGCAACTGTAAACTATACAAAACATCGACATTTTTCAATAGATCCTACAACTAACCTACTTTTCACTCCCTGCCCTCCATCTCCAACCATGTGACATCATGTGAAAATAACCTAATGGGACGGAAAAAAGTTAATGTAGAGCGGTTTTATATTAAAAATATTATGTTTAAAAGGGTTTCTTTGTTCTCCGTTTCTATAGTTCTGGTTACTCATATGGTACTTTTACCTTAACCTTTACCCTCTTTTTGTTGTAGGATTCTACGTGGACCAAACCAAATTCCAGGGGAAAAAAGTAACTGCCGGTGTCTCTTTTCTCTCAGAAGCAAGTTAATTTGTTGTTATATTCAACATATATGTTTGCCTCTTCCGCAATATTCCTCTCATACAGCCCTACTGTGTCATGCAGTTGACCAATTATGCAGATTATACAATGACATCATTTAGCAACTTCTAGCGACTTTTAGGAATCCTGTGTTGGGGAGTTGGCCACTCTGCCTTCACCTTGTTTCAGTCATTACTGGCTACAAAGATTTGTATTGATAATGTCGTGCTGTTTGCACTGATAGTGTTGAAGCTGGATTGTCTCACTTGTGTAACTCAAAGAGACGTGGTTCCCGTTGTTTGTTGCGCTCGCATTTTTCTTTTGGCCGAAGATTGAAAACAACCAGCGGACAGACTTTGACGCCTCTCTGTTGTATTGTTTTTGAGTCTCTAATATTTCCCTCTGCCACATGCTGTTTCCTCAGAGACCTGAGGTGGTTGTATTTGTTCCATCAGAAGTGAAAGGTGGGTTAGCGAGAAGGTCCGAAAAGAAGCGGCTGTGATGGCGAGGGACGAGCTTGTCCTGTGATGAAATATTGATGCCGCTGACTTTGATTCTGCAAATGGGTACTTTTGATCCAGATCTGTGGCGACATAGGAGGCCCCCCCGCTTCAGGTGAATCGGCGGTCGGCTTTAAAAAAAAAAAAAAAGAAAATGCATCCAGGCGTGCATTTTTTTCCTTTGATCGGATGTTTGCCCTTTGAAGGAGGACTTATGGTGATCAGGAGCACCAGCGTCCCGCTGCGATCCGCTGCTTGTTGACCGTCCTTTATCCTGACCACCACTGTCGCACACCGACTGACGGCTAAATCAAACACGCTGCATCTAGTCAAGGCCCCATTTTATTCACTCTTTTGCTTCCTTTCCTCCGTCCACGGTTCTCATCATGAGTTCAGATGAAATACTTTGGATTCCAGAGAGTCCAAGCTCCATTATGAAAACGGACAGATTTCCTTCACAAAAGAAAAGGGAAAAAAAGGGGAAAACCACTCATAATTTGAAACCTTCGGCTCCGCTGTCAGTGTGCTCGAGTCTCTTTGCAGTTTTGTACATCAACCCAGTGCATCGCCACTCGCCCTTATTCTCACTCTATTTTTTTTTTTATAAAGAGCCAAGTGCTGTCCTCTTTTGTGCGCTTTATGTGCGGACTGGAGTGTATGAGGTCCCTGTGTGTGATGTGTGACGGAGCAGAGGGTTGATGCCTTCCTGGCACAAAGCACTTTTTGTTGCTCCCAGAAAATGCAAAAAAATGTGTGGAAACTTCACAATTTGAAACAACTTCCTCTAATAACGATAATAATGATACGAATGATAATAATAACTTCCCCGTTTATATGACGAGGCACAAAGAGCCATGTGTAGTAATATCACTTCCCATCATACCTCTGCAACTTACATGATGCACCAGGATGCATCAGCCAATCAGAACGAGCCGAGACTGGAACTCTTTTCTCAGGATTTTTTTGGCGTCCTGTTAGCCATTTTACAGGTGTTTATTTTTCCATTGTTGCCTGTGGAAAAAATGCTTCTTGGGCCACATTGGATTTTTGGCTGCAGCACCTGGAGTAGCCACAAGGAAATAATCAACGTGCTGCCATATCCAGTTATAGATGTGTTATAAAATACATCCATTATTTGTAATAGTGAATCTTATGTGACCTGTGCTGCTGAATGTTTTTTCAACAAACTGGGAAATGTGGCCGTCCGCAGTCGGGGGACAAAATAATAATAATACTTAAACCTGCAAGCAGGGTTTGCGGAACTGAGCCTCCGTGGCCACCACCGACCCCCGATGACCTCCGACCTCTGCCGACGCCGACCCCCGACCTCTGCCGACGCCCCCCAGGCCCGCCGACATCTGCCGACTCTGGAAGAAGTCTAAATAATCATAAGCCTGTGTATGCAAATGATGCAGATTTTTCACCTGCAGTTTTTTTTTTTTGATGAGTCAAATGTAAATTTTAGGCCGTGACGAGACAATCACGTGGGTGTTTGAATGACGTCTAGAGCACTTTCCTATAGGAAACTGCAGTCATTTATGTGTGTGTTGAAAAAGAGGGAGAAGTAGAGAAAGGCATTAGGCAGCTGAGTAGCAATAGCAGAGGCTAACATTAGCTCCACTTTTTGCAACCTTGGAAACAAATGCAAGTACATTTTTTTTATTTGGGCGATTTTAAAAAAGTAGAAATATCTCACTTCATGTTTGTCGTATCAAACAAATTAGAGCATACGAATGTTCGACGATCCTAGGGGGCGCTACGGCCAATTTTGTTTTTCAGGTCTTGGTTTTTGAAACCTGGGAAACAAATGCTTCCAATTCGGCCATTTCTGCATCTACAGAAAAGAGTTTAGCCAATAAGGTCTTCAGGAATCTAACTGTGTAACTTTTATCCAAGTGTGAATAACGGTGTAGGCGTGGCCAGTGAGTGAACGGACAGTCCGACGTGGGGGGGTTTCAAACAAGTTGAAATACCTCACTTCTAGTTTGTGTATCAAGAAAGTTAGAGGATATGGGATACAGAGATTGGGGGCGCTATTGGGCAGATTTGAAATTTCTTTTCGCGAAATCAAATTTTGGGGCAAGTCTGACCTGCATGCAAAATTTTGTGGGTTTTGGAAAGGGGTGAAAATGGGGTTCAATTTTTTTTTTAAAAAGACCATTACTTTGAAGGGCCGTTTAAAAAAACAAAAGCCTCTATTACAAAGTTTTTGTTAACTGTGGGTCACGAAGGTCTGTTCTACGTCAGACTCCAATTTCGAATCGGTCACACCTACGGTTCCTGGTCCTAGTGTTTTGAGATTTTTTCAAACAAGTGAAAATATATAATTTCCAGTTGGTTTGGGTTAATAGGTTAGCATTTATGAAAATTAGGTATGAATTCGAGGAATATGTGGGTCTTTGTCCCATGTGTCTATGACCTTCCTAGAGGGCGCTATGGCCATTTTTGTGTTTTGGTCTATGTAGGAGGCGCTATTGAGCAGATTGATGCAATTCTTTAATAGATTCTTTTGTACCAAATTTCTGACCTGTGTGCAAAATTTGGTTACTTTTCGCGCATGTTCAGGGGGTCAAATTTAGGCGCAAATATACAGAACTATAATAATAATAGTGAAGAAACAAAGCAATTTCAATTGGGTCTTCGCCTTGTGATGACCTGTTCTGCTTCAGAGCTGGTCTATCGCCGGGGCTCAGTTCCGAAAAATAATAAACATAGGAAGAACAATCGGGTCTTTGCCTTGCGATGAATTGGTCTGCTTCAGAGCTGGTCTATCGCCAGGGCTCAGTCCCCCCCCCAAAAAAACATAGGAAGAACAATCGGGTCTTCACCTTGCGATGACTCTGTGCCGCCATTCTTGTTAGTATTACCTAAAAATGCATTCCTTTATTGACCTCTAATTCTTCCAGTAGCTGTGTGGCGCCGCCCTATGACAGTGTCAGTAATTCAGCAAGTCACTTAAAGGAAACATGACATCGTTTTGATTTTTCTCATGTTTTTTAAATATTTGCTTGAAAAATGTCCTCAGCATTTTATGGAGATGCGTAAATTATGCCGTCATCAATGTTGTTGTGCTGTCTGCCTTGGCGCCTACCACATCCATTGTTTTCTTTATTGTGCCGAAAATTGCACTCTTCACATTTTCATGCTTCTTTTCTGAGACCCACATTTATGGAACACAAGAACAAAAAAGGGAGGATGGGGGGAGAAGAAGGAACCAAGGGAGAAGAAGAACCCACAGTGACCCGCCACGGTATGTTTGAAATGCAGAGCAACGGCACAAATAGGCTGCGCTTTGTTAATTATCGCCATAATGGTCTAAGTACGTGGAAAGTGTTACACAATGACTATTATCAGGTTGATAACCAATAATTACTTACAAATTCTGCACTCATTAGGCAGCTCCTGTGGGGAGAGCGGGCTTGATTTAGCCATCCAGAATCCTCTCCCCTCTCTCCCTCTGGCTCCCTCTTGTTATATCCTGCTCCTTCCTTCATCCCTCTCCACATGCGCTCCCCACCACTACCACCCCACCATCCATCTGTTATCTACGTTGCTCCGTTTCAATCACTTTCCATCTCCTCACTTCAGGCCCTGGCCCCCTCTCATTTGTCCTCTCCTCTCCTGGCATCCTCGCCAGAGCTTAGCCCGGCCCTCGTCTCTTTCCCCTGGAACACTATTTCCTTGCTAAACTTCCCACATCCTGTTTATTTATTTGCATGGCTTTCTCAACATTGCCGCTCTCCATTCGCTTGTTTCCTCTCCCATGAAAGATTAAGCATCCTCTTGGCATCTCGACTCATCTATCATCCTAATGGCGGCTACAGGAGAGGGGAGGTTGGGTGTTGGGTGTTGGGGATTATGTGTGTGTGTGAGAGAGTGTGTGTGTGTGTGTGCCGGTGGGGGGTGGGGGGGGGGTGGGCAACAGCAAATTGGCGTGGGAGACAGAGGGACAAGGACTGCAACATTTGTTCAAGTTCAGCCTGCCAACGGGGTTTGTTTGCTTGACCAGACCTCTCTCTGACAGCTAAAACCAGCCATCTGTGGCGGCGCATGCACGTACAGCAAAAAAACAAAAAACAAAAACAACTTAAAGCAACACTAGGTAATTTTTTAACCATAAAATAATGATCCTAAACTCAGTGAAGCGATAGATAAATGGTTAATAGTGTTGTTACGAACCCAGTAAATCTAAGGTCATGGGTTGCAACATAAATTAAAAACCAGAGGGCCGCCGAGCATTTAGGAGGCAAAATGAGAGGGACAACACAGGATTAAAGAGTAGGAACGTGCTTTTTTTAATTACTCTTGTTCCAAAAGGTACCAAAAACAAAATAAACCACTGCCAGGGGACCGTGGGTGTTGCCAAAATAATAATCTCAAGCAGCTAGGAGGGGGGGAAACACACACTAAACTAACTAACATTTCAAGAAACAAAAGCCTGCCTGCCTAACTACTCTATCCGTGCGAGTAAAATACAAAGGTGGCAACCACCCCTTACCTGGTGTGACTAACAAGGTCGGAAGCCTACGTGATGCCTGTGTATGGAGGCCCCCTTTCTTACCTGTCCCAAAATGGCAAAACGAGGAGAAACAAAATGGGACCGACTCAGGAGCAACGGTCATGTGGCTGGTATGAAGCATGGAGAGGAGGATAGAAGGGCTGGACCCCGCCCTTTTATAGAGCAGCTGATGGGTGCTCTGATCAGCAGCAGGTGAGGTGACTGGGAGATGCAGCAGATGATGGTGGTAATGGCCCGAGAAACACCATGCAACTAAAACAAAAAGTGGAACGTAACAAGTGTGAATGGTGCCGCATCGGTAGCGAGAGGGGGGTCGTGCCGACTGTAACTGCACTGTGTAACTTTCGAATCTGACCCTATGCTCTCATGTGATGTCATCACATAGAGGAAAAGCAAAACCTGCTTTACGGCAACATCACACATACGTAGCGACTCATAGGTAGCTTTAGCCAATGGCTACTCCAATTTTATTTTCCTAAATCAATGCCACAGCCGAGCCAGCCATGAAATCCAAAAATGTTTTGTCTGAGGAGGTGAAGCAAAGGAAGAGAGACAGTGATCGAACACGATGCCAGACTTGGATAAATATTGGACCAGCTTTTACACTTAGTGGTGCTGAAAGCTGAAAGAGGAAGAGGGCTTCAAGACCGCTGGCGACATAGCCTTGATGGTACTGGAATTGTAAGTCATATATCACATATATACATATTTATTATCTTACCAAATCGTTTGATTTCTTCTTATGTGGTGTCCATTGGGGAACTATTTGTCCACAGTTTGTAAACAGGAGCAGGGAGAACCTAATGCTGTCCGTTTTGATAGTTGGTACGTTTTTAGACTATAACCAGTGACTAAAACACTAGACATCTTGTCTTGAAAAGCCGATTCCTTGGTCCATGCAGACAATCAGTGGAATGAGTAAACAGTGTGGTCGTGGTCGTTAGTTACTCCCCAAAAATATTTGTTTTCAGGCGCTACTAAACTCATTGTCACACAAGTGTCGTGCTTTGGAAGTAACTCAGTTGGGCTGGTGCAACTCAGTATGAGAGTAATTCTAGCATGCTAACGTGCTGTGCCGGTAGCGCGCTATATCGTAAATCTAGCTCACATAGGCCACTGTTTATTGGTAACGTTGCTAATGCTAGCATGCAACTGCCACAGTAGGTCATGTTGTCATACCGTTTTGTAAATAAATCAAGGATCAAGGCATTTGCTACAACCAACTCGGGATGAGAATTAGCAGCTAGCATGCCACTGTGCTTGCCCACATATGCTAAAATCAGCTAGATGAATCTAGCTTGTTGTTTGCACTCAAATGAGCTTTTTTCATTGTGACCCTGTGCAGTTGAGGTTTACCCTCTTGGTCAGGGTCGGCAATCTTTCCCACTCAACGAGCCATTTGGACCCGTTTTCCTCAGAAAAGAACACAATGGGAGCTACAAACCCCTTTTTGACATTTAAAATGAAATAAAATGGCATGTAACGTTTGTTTTATGTATAAACTGCAACCTTCACTATCAAAAGCGCCTTCTTGCCCCATCTGCCACAATCACCTGTAGCTGGGGGGTATTACTGCCTTTAAGAGGGTAACGGAGACCAGAGGCTGTGGGGATTTTTGCAACTGTCTCTTTCTTAGCGTGAGTTTGGGGAGAAAACCAATGCACGTCATTTGACACATTATTTGACAGTTTGGTGATTGACGTTTGCACCAACGTTACAATATCTGACGATCTAGGTCGCAAAATGCGGCAGAGTTACGAGAGTGCAATTTGGTGCCACATTTCGGGGCGTTTTTGCGCCTGCACATCGCTGACATAAAAACCTTTGTGGATTAGACATAAAGACGGCAAAGAGAGTAAATAACTCGAAGCAGAAGTTCAACTTTGTTGTCTATCCACACTATCTTTTTGCATGTGTTCTTTGCTGTCTGCGCCGTGCTATGTTAGCGAGCTGCTACTTCTGTAAATACACCGGGCTCCAGGTCTTCTTCTTCCACCTTCAGGGAGTAAAAACCACAGCGCCACATCAGCTCCGGTGTAAGTACATTCCCACGTTTCCATGTACATGCGGATATTTTTGGAGACGGCTTTGAGTAATCTCTTTTTTCCAAGAGCTTTTCTTAACACGCTCGGTTTAGAAAAAGAAGGAAATAAAGTCCTCTCCTTGTGAACGAGGCCATAAAATTGGCTAAAATGTATATCCATGTCATTATTATTATTTTTTTTTCTTTTCCTTTCTCCCCAACGCTAAAGGGAGCCACTGGAGAGGCGCAGCAGAGCTGCATGCGGCTCCAGAGCTGTGGGTTGCCGACCCCTGCTCTTGGTGTATCAAGCTTTTTCTACAGTGTGGCAGATTACTACAAATCCTCTCAATAATTTGTTTATTTTAGTTATCAAAACGGCGACTGACATCTACGCCTAGCAAGGGCTGCACACGTCTTCCCCAGCCTGCAGTGTCAAGCCTCACAAAAGAATTGGAAGGTGTTGGTTACAGTATACTTCAGTGTTTATCGATCACTTTTAGAAGAGGGTGAGCTTTGGTTTTGACAAATTTTCTGTTTCAACCTCGGGAAAACTTTCTAGCTGAAGGAAAACGGCAAATGGAAGAAGTTGCTGGTTTAGCAGCCAGATGAGTTTGTCTGAGATGGTGATATGTCCCTTTATTGAATAATTGGATGTCTATTGTTCTATTTTCATTTATTTGCACTTCCTGTTTACTGCTAAAAGACATTTTGAACTATTTCTGGTTTCCTGCAATCAAGCCTCTTCTGAGAAGCAGTTCCAAGTATATTGAGGAAAACTTATGAATAATTTCAATTGTGTAGAGCTAACGTGGTTAGCCCCCAAGACCCATGAATAGCCCACAGGCCTGCCCTAAAAAAATCTCACATCATGTTGAGTTGTGTCTAAAATTCAATATTAACCAACCAACTCAGTAACGTTACCATTGTCTTCACATAGATCAGGATCATTAATGATCATAACTCTAGGCTAACTAAGAAAATGTGTTATTTCAGGAGAGTGTAGCAAACTGGTTGCCCTTCATATGACTCAGTACTCATGAAGTAGTTCTCAGGTTCAAAAAGGTTGGTGACTCCTGGTGTAGAGAAGGACGAACCCAAACCCACCACCCCGGTAACCACATGGTCTAGCCTTTGGTGAATTTCTTGGTTGCGTCTTTGCTGTTCCCTACTGCTGGCCAAAACCGGAAGTGACGTTTTTATAGCATCAAGCTAACCATTGGTTTGCCATCCAACCATGGCGTTGGATGTTCAAATAAGTAAAAACCCTACGGTAAAAACGTAATATTTTACGTGAAATTTGGATACTTAGAAATTATACGTTGAGTCTTTGCCAGTAGATGCCGCCATTTCAGCTGACTTCCCAGGATCACAGGACGCTTAGCAGGAGCACGCAAAGCATCCTGGGATACAGAAGCACGCGAATAATAGTAGCTTTGCATGCTTCGAATCAGCTAAAAGAAGGGCGCATTTGGAGCATCCTTCGAATTTTAGTGAATTGGGACAAGCCTTCGCGCAGTGCTGTGACGCAACTGGCCTTCAAATGCATGCTTCGAAGGATGCAGACCCTGAATTGAGACACAGCCAATGTGTGTACAAACCCCTCGCTCACTTCCGGATTGACCAGTTTGTGACATCATGTCGCGCTCGCTCCCCTGCTTGCAACAGCACTCACGCAGCTTGCCTACACACCTGACAACAATTGTCAGTCTGCCCAGTTGATGCTGATCAACTTTTTACTTGGCTGAGGGCGATCATCGGTTCACCCGGCTGATGCCGATCAGCTGATTTCCCAGTAACATTATCACCTGGTTGTGAGGTGCCAGGGTTTGCCTCCTGACCGTCTGCCCGAGAGCACAATACTTTTACTCTCTGCTTACCTGCAGACTCATCATGTGTGCGTCTTCAAAACGTGAGTGCGGTTCTTCTCTCCTGGGTTGTTTACGGCGGCATTTTGATTTATTATTTATTTTTCGTGTCCTGTGTTAATGATGCTATAGTTTAAGTATTTTCATGATTATATATTGAGCCGTTTAAGATCGTAAATTGTTATTGTTAATAAAAGTGGTATGGAGGATCATTGGGGCTAAAAGAAAATCTAGATAGCAATTATTAAGGCAAATATTATGTTGAATTTGCTGATGCAAAGTGTATTTTTTCTGTTCATTGTTGAAAACCAATTTTCTACTTCCTTATTTGTTGTTGCAGCACACAAGTATATTTGTTAAAGGGCACCTGTTACGCACCACTTAGAGTCTAGGGGAAATGGTTAGTAACAGAGCGGGACCACCAAACAAGTTCCAGGAGCAGGTTTCCAAATTTAAGATGTTTTTAATGGTTTAACAAAAATGAGTTACAACAAAACAACAACAGCAGCAACAACAGAGGAAGGGCAGCGGGTGGCACCAAATCAATAACTTAATATAAACAATGTAGTCTCCGATTGAGACCGACACAACCGTCCCCAAAGAGGGACGCCACCCATAAACCTAAACAAAAGGCTACAGAAAAACAAGGGGAAACTAAACCCCAAAGAAAACCTAAGAGCCCAATAATTCCCCAACAAACAAATATATAAACATGAGCGTCAAATAGGGTAAGGGTACGAGTGCCGAGTGCTGCACGTAGCCAGCACAAACACGGGAGTCAAACAGGGCAAGGGTACGAGTGCTGCACATGTCTAGCATTAATGAGATTCACACAAAAGGGTACGAGTACTGCACATCTCTCACATAAACACAAATTTAAAACAGGTAACAGCCACGATCAGACTGCGCCCCAGCGTTCAGGATCATGGCAGTTTTTATGACTTAGGGGATTCAGTCTCAAGTCATTGCGCAGGTGGGGGCGATCAGCGAATCACGGTGGGCGGAGGCAGGAAACCCCACCATCCCCCAGTTGTTGACGTTGATGCAGCTGATGATCGGGGAACCACCTGGCGAACGGAGTTGGGAGAAACACACACACCCCAACATACATACACCTATGATGCTTTCCCACTTTTCTGAGCTCTAAATACTGCTACAATGTTGAATCCTAGTGTAAAACGATGCAAAATCGTCAAATAATGAGGTTCATGCATTTGGACGTGAGCCCTGTAAGTTGTTGGGCATGGTTCTGAACGCTCTGTTCACTGAGTTTTTTTTTAACATTGGGATCGCCTTGACGCCAATGGATTTCCTTTCATGGCCAAGCTCAGGCATACTTTCGGACTGGTTCCGCCCTCCCACGATCTGCCCCAGAAGTTATATCGCTGTGCGCTACTCCAAGAAAATGTATTTTCAGTGTCAGGGAAATTAAAAAAAAAAAAAATAATAATACCGAGCGACTGCTGAGCGACTACCCATGCAATAATGACCACAAATGTCGAAGTGGAACGAACAGAGAAAATGTTGGAGGTTTGTTCAGCCTAAAAGTTTGCTGTTTACTCTCAACTCCCGCACCGGCAAGCTGAGGAAGTGTGGCTCAGCAGCAATCAAGAGTGTGACCAATCACAGAGGAGTGGGCTGGGCGGTAGGCGTACATGGAAGAGGCCGGGGGTGGAGTGAAGTAAAACAGACCGTTTTCGTGGGATGCAGAACATATGAGGAAGCGGGCAGCGAGAGACACAGATCTAAAAAGCTTTCAGTGTAGGTAATCGTGTGTCGCTGCTCTGGAAGGGCCAGAAATCAAATACAAAGGCCCGAAAATTAGTATAATAGGTCACCTTCAAACAAAAGGAGAAAGAAATTAGTAAACGACTGCTAAGCTGAGGGTGGAAAAAAAGTAATCAAAAGTGGGCAAAATACAAATCCAGTCACATGATAAAACAAACTATTTCCAATAACAAACTATATACACTGTATGCAGCTACAGCAGCCGGCACAGCCTGAACCCTGAACACGCAGCAGCTGGATGTGACCTCTCTATCCTCCACCCCAAGGCAGCCAAAAAGCTGGTAAACTCTGTGCCTATACTGTCACTGCTCTGTTCCCAGCTCCTGGTCATCATGCACAGCCAACATGTCATCCCAGGCTGCACCAGCAAAACCTCAAATCTTTTTCATCCAGTGTACAATGCTCAGCTGTTCTGCAGGGTGGCGGCAGCGGAGCATTTAGGGCAGAGCCGAGGCATCATGACATGGATGTGGATTCCAAATATGAAAAAGAAAAAAAAAAAGTTCTGTTGGAGCTCCAAATATCATACTCTATATTTTTTAGTTGTAGTTGTTGTTTTTTAGTGTATAAAAATGTGTTTTGTTATACATCACAGTGTAAGCTGCTTGGAAAGTGATAAGTAACCTCAATAACTCAGAAATAAAAGTTTTGAGAAATCGTTACAATGTTATGTGCCATGTCTGTTTTGTATTTCATATTGGTATTTACCCTGATCCAAAATGAGTGCTGTAGCCCAACTACTTTGTCTGTTTACCTTTCCCCAGATCATTCAAGAAATTTTATAATAAAAATAAAATTGATCAATAAAATAATGCTGTGGCACATTGGCATTGTCTGTAAGGGTGTTATGTGCATAATGAGAATGTGAAGTTTTTGTTTTATTGTATACACGTCACGTCCTTTGCAAACACTGTTCAACCATGCTAGCAAAAATACTGCTGTCTATCCTGACTATATGTTCTGAATATAAATTGGCCGTACGCTAAACACCTTCTGTTCATCAAGACTCGGAAGACAGCAACTCGTTTGTCCACAGGTTTACGATTCCAAAAAAGGTGTGAAACTGAAAACAGACAATACATACACAACATAGAATTGTATCCATCTTAACATATTTTTAAACATTGCAGTGTAAGATACATTTTTTTTTTTTTTTTTACCAGAAATCTAATTATTACCTTTAAACATTTTAATTCACGCCTGTTTACATATGAATTGCTTTCTTTGTGCTTATTTATTGGTCAATAAAACGACCTGTTACTGAATATATATCTACATAAATTTAAATGTATTGTACTATATTCTTGTTCTTTAAACTTAGCATGAATTCTAACTAAACCTGCAAATTAACTAAACAGCTGCATTATGCACAAAATATTCACTGAAATGACTCTATTCAGATTCACAGAAATAACTATGGCCCTGTTTGCAGAATGTGAGCTCAGTCCACATTAACGACCGCCTACTCCACTCACTTCTCCCATGTACGTACTTGGTCGGCGCCCCACCTCCCGGCGTCGTCATTATAAAGTTACAAACAAGAAGCCAAAACAAATCATTTTTGTTAGACTCTTTTATTAGGATGCTAATAAATTTCATTCCGCATTAGCGTATTTTGTCAGTGGAGCAGTGGTCGCAGTTTCCCACATATGAGATTAAATGTGCGACGTTGCATCCGAAAATTTGCCAGCCACTGTTGATCCGAAAATAAAGTCGTCACCACTGTGTCCCACCAGTCGTTACTCCTCGTTCGGATCCATACGAGCTGCAGTAGAATTAAAACGAGTGACTTGATATAGTCCGCAAACAGGAAGTTGATTCTTATTCGCTTTCAGGTAAAACTAGCCGTGGTTTTGCGCTTTACTGCCCCCAGTCATTAAAAACGGAAATGACGCATGTTGCATTTGCATAGGTTCGGCAGGGGGTGTAATGCGATCACAATTGGCACGCTCGAGACGCATGTTAATGCTACGTGCGAACAGATGCTTCGAGATACGTTCTCGTGATACAATCCCCCAAAACAGTTACAAGTGACCAAGTGCAAACAGGGCCTACACTAAACCAACAAATAATGCATTGTTATTGAACAACAGAACACATGAAGAAATGACGACAATGCTTCGTATGGCATAAGATGCAAGCAGATGCATTTGGATAGAGACAGATAGCTGGACTAGCCACTTTCTCTTTACTTTCTTCTATGTGTGTCTACTTCCTTATTGAACTTTGCACTCACTTAACTTCCTATCTCTCTTAAAGGGACACTGCTACCTAAATAAAACATCCATTTCTTCACAATAAAGTTGAACCAAAACAATAACTGAACACTACCATTTATTTTGTCATTGTAGTTTTCTGTCACACTAAACAGAATAATATAATTATGTTATGCATATGTATATATATATATATATATATAAATACTGTTAACTGTTCCGAAAACACTCATCCGGATTTGGGTGACTGTTTTTGTTTTTGTGGGTGGTTTTGTGGAGCCTAGTGGCTTCATTCTTCATGTTTTCAAAATTAATCAGTGGTTTGGACCTGTGAGGCAAATTTGAGTTTTGAAGAACTTTTATTGGGTGAAAAGTCCGCAGGGAGGTCCTCACCTGCCACCCCAACTCCCTTCTGTGTTTAAGCTTATTATGCAAATTTTGCACTTCCTGTTTGTTTTTGGTGAAGGCAATCTGTGTAGGTCTTAATGTGAAATACCTTCCTAATGGCAATGGGAGCCATTTATGTGTATTTCTGCCGGCAGGACTATGTCTCTCCAATGGATCAATATATATCCATATAATATATGTGTATATATATATATATATATATATATATACAGACCCCCGTGACCCTGAATAGGAATAAGCGGGTATAGAAGATGAATTAATGAATGAATATGTATACATATACATATACAAACACACACAGGATTTGCAGTCTGGTCTTTGAAGTGCTGTAGAATGAAAAAAGTGAAATGGTGTATCGCTGGTGCTCAGTCCCTAAAATTACATGAAACAGTCCGAAACTCCCTGAAATTACCGTCCAATGACAGTTTAGCATGAGACGGAGTGGTAGAATGCAAAATCTGGACATGTCCGAAAACTGAAAAATGTACATGGCCGAAACTCAGTCCTATGATAAATCAGCATTTCATATCATTCATGTATGTGTTCATGGCAGCTGGCACAGCAGCAGGTGCCATGTATCTCCCCCCAATATCTGTGTTCTCCTGCTGAGAGGATCTTTCTTGGATTAACTGGCCCAGTTTTTTTTTCCATTTTTGTTTTTCTTGTATTGTTATTTTTGCTTAAACATTAAAAACAAAAGTTAACCACACACACACACACACACACACACACACACACACAAAACACGATCGGACAGCTCCTCTGATAGCACAGTGCTTTATTGACTGAGTTCAACTCCCAGTTGACATACACTCCCACATTGTACTACAAGTACTGTGAATTCAGTTGTTAAAAAGCTTCTAACAAGCCCATTTCGGGCAGAGCAGATGGAAGCACAGGTGAGGCCACCGGCAAGGCATTCCTGCCCGACGCACCAGATCACAATGTCTGGTCGCAAGGTGGTTATAACGATCTCCTGTGGGAATTTCAGCTGTCGGCCTAGGTCGGCTCTCAGGGCCCACTCACCCCCTGCTGACAGCAGGGACTTAGCACTCGCTTTGCTGCTGAGGGCCTCTCCCCCTTACCTGACGAACTGGATGGGAGGGTGTGGTGTTGATAGGCTGCCCCTATTTACTTCAAGCCTGCGCGCCTCGATGATCTCTGCTAGCTTCCGCAGGACTTGGTTGTGGCGCCATCCGTACCGTCCCTGGCTCAGTGCGGTCTTGCAGCAGGAGAGGATGTGCTGTAGGCTGGGACATTGGTGGCCGCAGAGTTGGCAGAGCTCTTCTGTACCATACCAGCATTGCAGGTTTTGGGGGCTTAGGAGGGTGTTGTATGTGGACCTGATGAGGAAGCTTACCCTTGTTTGGGGCAGCCTCCACAAATCAGTCCATGTGATGGACCTGTCAATGACCGCTTCCCAGGTTGTCCATTTCCCTTGCTGGGATTGGCTCACAGCCTTGACTCTGAAGCTTTCCTCTTCTTCCCGCTTGACCTCTGAGATCACAAGCTGTCTTCTCTCCACCCTCGATGCTTTGGACCAAGACTTGGGAGGTGGTTGCCATCCAAAGCCTACCCTTCCGTGTTGTACCAACCCCACGACCTCCTGGTGTTTCAGCCGGATTATGGCCTGCTGTACTGCTTGTGAACATCCCATTTTCTTTCGGTGCGGACTTGGACCTTAGAGTTTTGAATCACTGGGTCGGGTGAATCCTGCAGCTCGAACAGCAGTCTCACTTTTTCCAGCTTGTAGCCCAAGGTGATGGTTTTCAGCGGAAGTCTCAGGGTGTTTCTTCCAAACATCGCTGAGTTGGACAGGCATCGGGGGAGGCCGAGCCACTTGCGAATGTAATTGTTCACCTTAGCGTCCAACTTCAGGGCTGTTGGGGAGGTGACGTCGCACAGTTTGAGGGGCCATGCGATGGAACAGAGTAAACTGATAACACCAGACCTTGAATTTTCCAGGTAGTGGGCTTAGGTCTGTCTTCTTTAGACCGTCAGTAAGCTGAGTAAGCTTCTCATATAACAAGAAGCCATAATTGTAAAACAAAGCTTTTAATTGGCAAATGTATATCGAGGCTATTTGTTTATATAAAATGAGGCTTCTTATTGCCTTGTCTAAAACAAGGCTTCCTATTGGCCCATGGATATCAAAGCTTTCTATTGGCTCATATAAATCAAGGTTCCCTTTTCGTCAATGCAAAACAAGGCTTCCTATTGGCTCGTATAAAACAAAGATCCCTATTGGGAGTGCAAAATTGGGCTTCTTATTGGCCTGAATAAATCAATCCTTCCCACTGGCTTGTGTAAATTGAGGCTTCCTATTGGCTCAAATAACATGAGGCTTCCTATTGGCTCGAGCCTCCTATCTAAACTAGTGAATGGTACAACGTTAAAAACAACAACAAAAAGAACCATCTTTGACTTCAACTGATATTACTCATACACATGCACTGGGCCCCCTTTCAACTTTCTAGTTCTACTGGGGAACTTTCTTCTGTCGAGTCAGCACACAGTGGTTGATGTAAAGAGATTTTTTTTTTTTTTAAAGTAAAAAAAAAAAAAAAAAAAAAAAAAAGGGAAACCAATCAAAATCCTGGGTTCAAAGAACTGAAGCAGCGCCGATCCAAAAGGTCCGTCTGGTGAGTGGGGGTTAGTGGGAGAACACCATCTGCTGTACACCGTCCAGGTTGAGAGGTACTTATCTACTACGTGCCTCACTCCTCCACTGCTTTGCGATACCTTTGTGGCAATGTTCCCCAAGTGGGCTTCTGGGACCGCCTAGGTTCTGGCTGAGGGTGCTGGGTGTTTTCGGAAGCGGCCAGTCCCATGGCTCCACTCAGCATGTCTAGTGGGGTCCTCAGATGCTGGCCGAACATGAGGAAAGCTGGTGCATTTCCTGTGGTGCCATGAACAGTGTTATTATATGCCTGGACCAGCCCAGTTAAGTACTGTTGGAATCATATATTTATTTTAGAGGTTTGTGTTGAATAATATAATTACTTTAGATGTTTGTTTATATAATATGATCATTAATATGGAAATGTTTAAATCATTTAGCTGACCTATGCATAGAAAAAAGGCAAGCACATCCCTCACGAACTGGTGACCCTGGGTGACCCTGGGGGACCAGAGGATGGACATCAGAACCAACTGACTTTGCGACCGCCATAAAACTTTTGGGTGGGCGAAATCAAAGGGCATTTAAAGTTAATGGCCAAGGATAAACAGAGATTTAGGCCAATTGCAATCCACTGTGGTTTCAATTATGCACGCCTAAGATTGTCTAAGGTCACTAAGTTAAATACAGCATCGGTGTGCGCATTTGCTCGGACCATGTCAGACGAAGTAGTTTTCTCTGGCCCCATCCCGAATATTAGCAGTGATGAGATGCTTAGCCACATGTCATCTTTTCACTGTTGGCTGCCAGAGTGGTGTCCCAATAACTTGGTGGCCTTTGTAGATAACTGGTCTTGTTAGGAGGGATGTTGCAGCCCTCTTGTCTAGCAATATAGTTAAATTATTAGCTTCCACTCACTGATGCTCCAGGGTGGGGACCAGGCAACAGCGTTGCAGTCCTACACGCTACTCTGGGCTTCCCTCACTGCAGTCCCCAACCGTTAGTAAGTCCTGCATTACTTATCCAATAGAAGTTGTTTCTGTCCTGCGTACCTCTAAATCTATATTACAACCTAGATCTGATATGAAGGCTACAAGTGATTACAGTAACTTAATTCGAATAGATTGCAAAAATAGGATGAGTCATGACAAAATAGTTACTGTATATGCAGCTTTCTAAACATTAGGTCATTACAATCAAAAGCAGCTCTAGTTAATGATTTGATTAGTGAAGAGAATATTGATCTTTTCGGCCTAACACAAACATGGCTACATGAAGATGAATATGTTAGTCTTAATGAAGCCACTCCTCCTAGTCACATTAATACTCATATAACTCGTGATAGGGGTTGAGGAGGTGGCGTGGCAGCTATTTACAATTCCAATCTGCTGGTTAATATTAAACCCAAATTAGATTATAGTTCTTTTGAGAGTTTAAGATTGTCCATTCTGCTGTCTTCCAAAAAATCTATCATCTGCCTTGGCCATATTCTTCTTTTTTAGATTAATTTTCAGAAACAGGACAAGATTATAGTGATAGTTGATTTCAATGTTCATGTTGACGTTCAGAGTGACAGTCTTAGGGCGTGTTTTCATTGCCTCGCCTTGCCATAGTACGGTGTTAAGGTGTTTGCACTGGTCGCTACACGGTTATAGGGGGTGCTGTTTTGGTATCTCCATCTTTTAGGGGCCAAGGGAGACGAAGCGAGTTTAGTGGTGACGTAGCGACGAGCAGGGCACTGATTGGATGTAAAGATGCTAAAACTGGTGTAATGTGCTGCCTCCTCCTAGTTCCAGTTAGTAGACATGCAGTAGCATTTTGTGTCAATTGTAAGGTCCTAAGGGGAGATTTTGGGCACCCTGATAATATGGAATTACAGTAATCTAGCCTAGAAGTAACAAAAGCATGGATGATTTTTTTCTGCATCTTTGAAAGACAGGAAATTTCTAATTTTAGCAATATTTTATAAATGTTTTTTTTCCATTTACATGCTACATTCTGATGATTGTACAGGTGAGATGTTCTTCCTGCTGTGGCATCACTGCCTGACGCACATCCGCCGGTGCCATTAGGTCAGCTGCAGGGTCGTCAGCTGGAGACCGCCGTTCACTGATGTTTCGCCCCCTATACCAGTACACCTCCCGGCGGGGGGGCCAGTGGCTTGTCGGGGACGTCTCCCCGCCACTCCCTGCAGCTGCCTTTACCGTGGTGTTGATCCCCACCCGCTATCCCTCCTCCGGAGCCATAGCCTGTAGCTTGATCTTTCTGCCTCTTCTCCCAGCTCCTTCACGGCTCTTCGCAGATTTGCTCCTGCTACGCCTACATCCCGGAGCAGCTGGACTGCTGATCTGTCGACAAAGCCCCGACACCCAACTTCACCGGGTGAATCCTGGCTTTCCACCCAGCCTCTTGGCACTCCGCTGCCAGTTTGGTGTACTTGAGGTACTTCCTCTCGTGTGCTGCAGTCATACCCTCTTCCCAGGCGATGGTGAGCTCGATTAGGAGGACCCTTTTTTCCACCGACGACTACATGACGATGTCTGGCCGGAGAGTAGTTGTTAGGATCTCTCTTGGGAAGACCAGCTGCTTTTTGAGGTCTACCATCATCTGCCATTCTTTCCCCGGGGTGAGGGTGCTGCTCCTCTTCTGGGTAGGAGGCTGGGGTGTGCTGCCAGGCTTCACAAACCCGGTCACGGCTGGCTTTGTCACTGCCGGGGCGCGGTTTGCTGCTACCCTCCCACTCTCCAGGACCTCTGCCAGCTTGGCCAAGACTTGGTCATGGCGTCACCTAAAGCGTCCCTGGGTCAGCGCCACCTTACAACCTGCCAGCATATGCTGGAGGTTTGCCTTGGCGCTGCCACACAGAGGACAGCTTACTTCCTCTCCAAACCATTGGGAGAGGTTCCGGGGGCATGGGAGAGTATCGTAGGTCGCTTTCAACAGGAAGCTAAGCCTGGCTTGTGGCATCCTCCAGATGTCTGCACAGGTGATGTGCCTGTCTACAGTGGCTTCCCATCGTGTCCACGCCCCTTGGCTGCCCTGGGATATCGCCTTTACGTGGAGGCGTTCCTGGTCCAGCCTGGTGACTTCCTCTACCACCATGGTCTTTTGCTACCTCTTGCTCGCTTTTGACCAGAACTGCCTCTCCCCAGCCTAGGCCGGCATGACTGGTCTGTACTGCTCCCATCACCTCTCTGTGTCGCAGCGTCGAGACGGCGTGGTCTACCTCAGCCTGTGCCTTCCATTTACGGCCTGTGCGGATGGTGACTTTTGCACTCCATATGAGGGGGTCCGCTGAGTCTTTCAGCTCCAGTACGAGCCGTGCCTTCTCTTGCTTGTACCCTAGGGAGATGGGCTTGAGCGGGAGCCTCAGCATGTTCCGTCCAAAGAGGCCTGCGTCTGAAAAGCAGCGGGGCAGTCCCAGCCATTTGCGGATGTAGCTGTTGGCAAGGCTGTCGTTCCTGTTTACCGATGTTATGGGAATCTCGCTGATCTTGAGCGGCCACATCACCCGCTGGTACAGAGTGTGCTGGTAGCACCACACTTTATGCTTCCCGGGCAGGTGGCTCTGTTCGATCCTCGCCAGCCACTCCGCCAGCTGTTAGTTGGCTTGTTTCCCCATTTCCTTGTCAGTCAAGTCGGCGGTGTATTGTCTTCCCAGACTTCTTAATGGTTTCTCGTCCAGCCGTGGGATGGGCTCCCCCCCAGCGACAAAGGTGGTCCTGGTTTGTGGTACATCCTTCCTCATTGAGAGACTTCTTGATTTTCCCGCCTTGAATATGGAAGTTGAATGTCAAGTCCTGATCGACAATGACTCCAAGGTTTCTGACAACGTAATTCAAGGCAAAAGTGGTATTGTTTAAGCTAATGTGACCATTGCAAATTTTGTCTCTAAGCTCCCTTGGGCCGACAATAATAACCTCAGTTTTGCTGGTATTGAGCACCAAAACTTTTTTGCGTCATCCAAGTTTTGATGTCGCTTCAGCAAGTTTCTAATTTAGCTAACTGATGTGCTTCATCGGCTTTAAATGACAGATATAACTGTATCGGCCGCATAACAGTGGAAACTGATGTTTGCTCTACGCTCTTGTCTTTCAAAGTTGCAGAAAAAAATCATTCATGCTTTTTTTTACAGTTGAAGGGGTTGAAATGCGACTGCAACACAAAATGTTCATGGGAGCAATTGCCAAGGGGAAAGCCGGCCTTGTTCTCTGGGGGGTGCCTAGATATGATAAGGCACAAGGTAAAGAACGGCGTCAGTTGATCCAGGAAGAAATAAGATCAGAAGTAAAGGAGGAGAGGACAGTCAGAGCAGTAACAATGAAGCAACAGGGTGGATGGACCAAATGGGAGCAGGTAAATGTAAGGAAGGTCACTTGGCATGACTTCTGGAAAATGCAGCCACAAAACATCAAGTTCCTCATTGGAGCTGTGTACGACGTCCTTCCAAGACCAGTCCAATTTGCATCCTTGGATTCTAATAGAGAAGCCTACATGCCAACTTTGTGGAAAGATTTGGGACTCTGGAACATATCTTAAGTTGCTGTCCAAAAGCCCTTGCTAACTGGCGATACCGTTGGCGACATGACCAGGTGCTCCGAGCAATTGCTGAAAACATCTTTAATGCAGTAAACAACAGCCAGAGGAAAGGGATGGCTAAAAATACAATTCCTTTTGTCAGAGCAGGGGAGACGGCAAATCAGGAAGAGAGTCAAAGGGGGCTGCTCCTTTCTGCCAAGGACTTGAGAATGGAGGCAGACCTGGACAAGCGGCTCCGATTCCCACCACACATCGCAGATGCAATGTTATGGCCAGACATTGTTCTGTGGTCAGATTCATCAAAGCAGCTCCTTATGATTGAGCTCACTGTTCCGTGGGTGGAGAGAATGGAGGAGGCCCATGATGTGTCTGCTGACGTCATCACGCTGAGATCGCGTTGATAAAGTGCACCAGAATCAGGAGTCCGACGGTGGCCAGTGTTATTTGTTGTTGGGCACTTTTGGCTGTAGAATCGTTCCACGAATAGCCGCCAAACGAAAGGTGTCGTTCACGCCCAGCTTGAAGCGGCGCGTACCTCCGTGGTTGGTTCGCACCGTGCAGCGATCATTTCGGCTTCTGGTCTATTTTGTGTGGGAGCCGCGAGCCATAAAGCCAGAGGACAATGAACAGTTTTCGAGCGCTGAGGGGTGAGCCTTCTCCACTGCCACCAAATGCCGATTAATAGTGGGACTACATCATGTTTTTTGGCCAGTGGAGAAGGGGCTTTTGAGACTCTTTCAACTCGTCTAAAATGGTCTTAGTCACGGCAGTCATCTGCTCTTTCACCTCATGCAGAATCTCCACACGCAGCTCCTGTTTCCAGTCTGCAAGCGGTTTTGTATCACCAGGAGTTTGCTTTCTCACTGCCAAGCAGGCAGGAGGAGCCCATTGTTCCTCCTGTTCTTCCTCCAGGGCTAGTACCTCCATTTTGATCTCATCAAAAGACATGCAAGGAGGTTTTCTCACTTGCCACCGGAGCTCCTGGTGGATGGACCCCTCTTTCAAACCCAGGATGAACTGGTCTCTTAGTAAAACATCTTCTTGCTCCAGGCCAGTGGGATCTTTCTGCTTCAACCTGGAAAACAGCTCACGCAAACGTAGAGAGAAGGACCTGAGTGATTTTTTAGTTTCTTGTCTGCAGTTAAAGAATTGTGCCCTCAAGATGGAAGCATGTGTGTTATCGCCATATAATGTGTAAAGCACATCAAACATTTTCATTGGGGTATTTTGGTTAGTCTTGTCAAGAGTCAAAATCTCCCGTTTCGCATACCCCTCTAATAGGCCTAGCACAAAGTCTGCTTTGATTTTGACCTCCGACCCAATCCCACTGAACTTTGGCAGCCAGGGGCCTCCCATAAAAAATTGCATCACGATAGGCTGCATTGGAGTTTCGTCTTGCGACATGCTGAAACGACAGAGCTCAACCGATTAGAACAATCCTGCCGACAACGCCACTTGTCACAACTGGGGGGTTTCAAGGACCCCTTTCACCTTTCTAGTTCTACTGGGGAACTTTTTTCTGTCAATTCAGTACACAGGGGTTGATGTAAAGAAAAAAAAAAAGTCTACGTTCAAAGAACTGCAGCAGCGCCGGTCTAAAAGGTAGTCCGGGGAGTGGGGGGTAGTGGGAGACCTGTGAGAGAGGACACATCAGTGTCCGGGGCGGCAACTGGAGTCCACGGCCTGACCACTGCCTGCTGTACACCGTCCAGGTTGTCCGTCCACGGGGAATCCACACAAAAAGAAAAGAAACACAAATTTCAACGACACAGCAAACCAAACTAAACAAAAACAACGACAGACTACTGGATGATCGTGCAGGTGCTGCTTAAGAGAGGTACTGATCTGCGTGCCTCACTCCTCCACTGCAAGTTTCGTTGTTCTTGCGCCCGCCGCCGTTCACTGCACTGCGTGATTCTTTCAAGACAGCTGGTCGGCTGGTCCCAAAGTTTGTTTTAGCCAGGGTGGTACACTTTGCTGTCTGGCTCTAGCTTTGCCCCTTTTGTTGGCTGTAGCTCGCGTCGGCTATTCTCAGATTTTGCCCCCTTAGTGCTGCAAGAGGCAGGGGACGGAGAGGGAGGGCGCGGGTGCACAATACACTCTCATTCACACATACCCCATGACATGTGCATGATCTTTTTCACATCTGATTGACTTGTTTTTTTGTTTTTGTTTTTTGCCTCCCCTCGGAGAACTCTACTGGTGCACAACAGTCAGTTTTTTGCGCCACTGAGCCACATCAGTGGAGTCTCTCTATTGCACACCGGGAGCATTAGAGAAAAAATTCAAATGTTTCCTTTTGTCACGGCACAGCAGATTCGGCCTCTTTCAAGCTGTAAAATGACATCCACAACTCAGAGGTGCAGAGTGTCACTCTCTCCCCTGCTGGAGGCCGCTCCGTGGCCTGCAACCCCCCACCCTCCCATTCCGACAGCGAGTGGGAGTGGGTGTCAAGGCTGCGGGAGGCTCTCGCTAACCACATGCTATCACAGCTCGGCCTCCCAGCCTCCAACCGCGACACGCTTACACTCATCCGCTCCGTAAGGAAAGTGTTGGGCCTGGCTTGCCGACGTGAGAGCAAACACAGAAACATTTCCCCGCCGCCAGTCAGCCGTCCTTGAGCCCTTCCCTCTGCTCCTCAAGTCGCACATTCTCTCTCCGGCACCGTCCAACCGTCGCTTTTTTCGTTGTTTGTTTTTGTTCCCTTCCTCTCATTTGTCTGTCTCTATTACCTTTGTTCATCTGCCTCTCCACTCCCTGCTGTGTTTGGCTCCAGTGCAACATCCACAGATATTTTTTTAGTCTTTTTGTTGCTGCTCTGAAGTGCCCAAAAAGTGGCTTGTGGCATCTGAGAAAGTGAGTATTTTGCTATCAAAGACACACTGTGACTCTTGAAGGCACAGGAGTTCCACACAAACCCGGATAAGCTCTCAGGCTGCGTTTGTCTAACAAGCTGACAAAATAAATACAGGTGGCAAATCTAGCAACAAAGACGGATACAGATTATTGCCACACACTCAAAAGTTCGGACACAACTTGGCGACAGTCGCTGTAGAAACTTGTCCATGCTGCCATGCTTGCCTCTGGTGGTGAGAGGCGGTATCGGTATATAACACCATCATTTATCAAACAATTTGCTATACAGCAGAAGGTGGCAACTATCGGAGTTCATCACAGACTTTGCTTCAGTGATATGACCTGCACAAGATGGTGGTCCTTTGAGGAAACACTAGTTATTGCTCATTTTGCCTCTAAATCAGGGGTGGGCAAACATTTTGACCACAATGGGTTGACTTTTAAATTTGAGTGTTTTGGTGACCCACCTGAGGAGAAAAAATATATATTATGGGATAAGGAGAAAACGTGCTTTACTGTCAATTGAAAACGAACAAAAGCAAAGTCACAAAAAAATATGTCTTTCCTGCCCCCACGTTATTGAGCTCTTTATTGAAATTACTCTTAAAACACTAAAAAAATAAATAAAAAATGGTGAAATACAACTAATTTACGACTTACTTTCTATTCATATAATTTCTTCAAGCTCAATGGGCCAGCTTAACGGGCCGCATTTGGCCCCCCGGCTGTAGATTGCCCATTCCTGTTCTAATGGGCAATCTGTTATCCCCCCCCCACTCCCCCCCTGTGGGTAAAGAAACTTATCTTATCCTCACGAGAGAATCCAAACAGATAAGATGATCAAGTGGCTCCATCCCCCTCAGCAGGGGGACAGAGCCCCCCCCCCCCCGTCCCAACGCAAAGGCTCTGGGCCCTTTTTTTTTTTTCCTTCTTAGCAATTTGGAGTCGATGCACAAACACGCCCACGTTCAAACTGCAAAGACTTTTCGTCTCCCCGGCCACCCTTCATGTCCAAATGTGCTGAGTGAGAGCACGCAAGAGTTCTCCACGCCCCACCTCTCACCCACTGAATCCTTCCCACAATTCCTCTTCTTCCTTTTTCTCTGTTCTGATCTGCAGAGGCAGCACATCAATGGCTGGCAGACAGAGTGAGAGCCACCCCCCTCCACACACACACACACACACACACACACAGGTTACCCAACGACTGTCCATTTCAGCTGCTACCCCCCCTCCTCCAAACACTGCTCACACCCACCCATGCCGCCAGTGATTTGACGTACAGCGATCATCCTTGAAAGTCGGGAGTTGTTGATGCTGGCTGCTGGCTGTTGAACCTGCTGCTCATGATCTGGAGGTCTCAACTTTCTTTGGGTGTCACATGGTCACCATGGCGCCGCCAAGGCCATATTGCATTAGGAAAGTGCAAACGCAGTGCGACCAGCAATGACTCCAGCTGTCACTGCAGGTTTTTTGCTGCACCCAAGATTTTCTGCTGACATCAGCTTTGGCATCTGTTGCGTATCTGGATAAAAATTGTGCTGTCGTCTTGTTTCATTAGAGTGGCGGGAATAAAAAAAAGGTGGACCAGACCGTTACAATCTGAAAGTGTCTGTCTGAAGATAGGTAAAAACTGTTTTTTTTTTACAGACTTCTTCATTGGTTGTTCTTTTTCGTTCTGAAATCAAACTTCTATAATCTTAAAAAACATGTAGAAATGGAGATTGCAACGAGGCAATGCAGCGGAGACTGTGGCCAGGAGGTAGCGGCAGATAAGCAGAAAACCCTGCTTCCCAGTCCCTGGGAAACGAAGTCTGAGGCTACTGCATTGCTAGCAGGCAAACAGAGAGACAGCTTCCCCAGCAGGGTTAAGAATATATCAGACGTCCTATGGGACACCTGACAGCTGATTTGGCTCCCTCCCCCTCCTTAATGACCAGAGGGCTTGACGGCTCAAACTCCACCATACGTTACATAACATGGACAGCCCACACAGGAAGTAGCAAGCTTTTTTGTATGAGGCGATCAACAAAAATATCTGACTAAATTCTAAAGACTTCGACACCGACCATGGACAGAAGTACAATCTGTTGGGTGTAACGTGTATGTATGCTGCCACTTAGGGCGTTTACCCACTAGCCCTGTGCGGCTAGTGCCAGCCCTTCACGGTACGGGACAGCTCGGTTGAAAGGTATTTCCATAAGCCCGACTAGTACCTGAGCGTGGGCGGAGTCACGGTTGCAAGGCGAACCGAAGGTGTTTTTGTGCCTCCCGTGTCCCGGAAACCATAGGATTCACTTTTTGTATTAACCGTGGTTTTGTTTTGTTTTGTGCGAGACATTTTCATAGGGCTTAGAATGATTTTGTTTCATGATGTTGACTTGTATCAAAACACTGTCCTGGAAGAGAAAATGTAGACGCTGAAACGATCACCTTGAGTCTCACAGTCGTTTATTATTAGACGAGAATATCCGCACAACTTAAGTCCACACAAAGCACAAAACAGCAACAACTCTATTCGACCGGCGTTAACAAGCGAGCAGCGTTTAAAAATCGCTATAGGGAGTGAAACCTACGAAACTTGCGAGCCAAAATCGCCGCCTCTTAAGTTTCGCTGCCAGCGAACACAACACAAGCAGAGCACAGAGTTAGCGGTGGTGGCTAGCGGTTTATCGACACGATTCAACGGCTCTACTTTGCAAATAGCCTTCAAACTAAAGTTGCTTGATGTTACAAAACACATTTACAGTCCTCAAGCATGTTTTCAAATATCGTCGTGGCCGACTATTCTCTCGTCGTCCACCGGCCGAGTCGAGCCCGTCTCACTCCCGTCGGCCACCGCGTCGGTGTTCCATCGCATCCGAATTAGGCTGAACAAACCTCCAACATTTTCTCTGTTCGTTCCACTCCGACTGTTGTAGTCCTTGGTGCTTCGGTAGTCGCTCGGCATTTTTATTTTTTTATTTTTCCGGACACTGTTTCGCTGTACAGCGACGGCCACCGGCTGCGAAACCAGGAAGGCTTTTCATTGCGTGTCGCTCCGTCCGTCCAGCTCTCTATGAGCTTTTTCTTCGGCCACAGACAACAGAAACGTCTGTAGTTCTACGTTCGCCCATGGTACAGTTTCATAATCTTTTCAGTTTTTAATATGTGAAACTGTAAAAATCCACACGCGGGGCATTTAAAAAATGGCGGTTTTGGTCTTTCATGAGAGACTGCCTTTGGCTTTCGTCAAAACTTTTACCCAATCAGTGCCCTGCACGTTGCTACGTCACACATACGGTGTCAGCTCTGCTCGCTTCGAACCCCAAGGAGGCAGGTACCAAAATCATAACCCCTGGGACGTGCTGGGGCATATATATATATATATATATATATATATATATATATATATATATATATATATATATATATATATTAGAGCTGTCAGTCGATTAAAAAAAATAATCCGATTAATCGCATGGTTTTCCATAGTTAACTCACGATTAATCGCAAATTAATCACATATTTTTTTTATCTGCTGTAAATCTACCGTAAACTGATATTTTTCCATTTTTTTGATAATCATATCAACATGGGAGTAGGCAAATACTTGCTTTATGCAAATGCAGCATGTTTATTCATGTTGGAGCAATGACAAGTACTACTAACAAAACAAAAGATGCACAGGGTAAAAAAAATGTTGTGCGTCTGTGTGTGTGTGTAAATAGAAACACGCACTCAGGTGTCCATCTCAAGACCTCTTTCATAATGATCACTGACCGGCATCTCTAGGATCAAACAGACGTATTTTGATCAAGTCTTCCTGTGTGTGTGTATGTGTGTGTGTGTGTGTATTTGTTTAATCTCTCTCGCACTATGATACAATGTACTGACAAATATAACATACAAATATGATCGAATTTGTCATTCGGTTTTTATTTTGAAATTAGTTTATTTTGAAAATTTACCGGATTTTCTCGTTTTTTGAGCGACTTCCTGTAGTCGAGGATCGCTCGCGGCTCGCGCGAACCACCACATTGATTAACGTGGGCGCCGAATGGAAGCGCTCGGCGCTTCGCTTCCACGTCCAGTGAATTGACGTTAAATGCATGGCGCGATCCGCGAGGGGAGCCGCGAGCCTGTTCGCATCTGGTTTGAACTACTACATTCATTAACATGGGCGCCGAATGGAAGCGCTCGTTACAGTAAATGCATATCACTTTTGTCCTGTCAAGACTGCCATCTGGCAGGGTTTTGAAGTGGAACTTTCCATTTACAATTGACGCCTTATCCACGTTAGTCCTTCCTAGTGCTCATCTACGCTCAGTGTCTTTTTCTTTTTTTTGTTGTGTTTACAAGCCGGCTGCAAGCGTGTGATTGTGTGCTGTGAGTCAATTCATTTCCCGTTTCCACAATCTACGGAGCGGCCAAAGGTTCAAAAATTACCGTGTGCATTAATCGCGCCATAAAACAATTGTCGGCGATAAAGCGGCGTTAACTTTGACACCCTTAATATATATGTATATATATATATATATATATATATATATATATATATATATACATATATATATATATATATATATATATATATACATATATATATATATATACATATATATATATATATATATATATATATATATATATACATATATATATATATATATATATATATATACATATACATATATATATATATATATATATATATATATATATATATATATATATATATATATGGCAACTAAATAAGCTATAAGGTAAGAAGTAAGACAGTTAAAGCTGGTGCGGTACAACCAGCTTTGTGAAGAGATACAGTCGGAGTGGAATATAATCTAGCAAATATTCTAATAGATTAGTTAATACGTCGCAGGGGTTGAAGTAGCGTTTAGGTGGGCGAGAATGCAACAGACCGAGCAGTGACGTAGTAGAAGTCGGGCATCGATGATAGAATAAATTACCAAAAGCCATCTAGAGTAATAAGATATACATTAATAGAAAATAACATAATAGTAATGATAATAATAGCAATAACAATAAAACAATAATAATAATAATAATAATAATGATAATAATAATAATAATAATAATAATAATAATAATAATAATAATAATAACAACAACAAGATAATAGATAATATCAATAATAAACAGAATTATCATAGCATCATGAATTACGCAGTTATACCTATACGTGTAGATAAACATAGGAGAGTTCCTAAAGGCACATAGCTTTTTGGGCATCGAGGATAGCTTGTGCCTCTGGACGCAGATAGCGTTTGTACGCGGCTGAAGACCACCTTCCCATGGCTTTGAGTGTTGAAACGGTTCTTTTAAGTGCTGCTGTTGTGTTGTTGCTGCTCCTATGCGAAAGGAGTGGGCAGTGTAACATTCGGGAGAAAGACCACAGGATCGGCAAAGGAGGCGTAGGCGAGAGGTGAACCAAGCCTTAGTCACCCCCCCCCCCCCCTTCTCCATAGCTCCGTGGCTCCTTTGGGTTGGCTTGTGGTCTACTCCTTAGATAGCGGCTCATGGACAAGAAAGGGCAGAAAGCAGTATTATTTTTTGCAATGAAAACATTTGTTCCTCTCCTTTCCTTGTCAGATTTAGAATGTTTAAGAAAAATGCAAAAATGAGTGTCAAAAACAGTAATATCGGACATAGAAAGATCGTGATCCGGGTCAAAGCATCTTGTGAGCGTGGAAAATTCCCCGCCTCTTAAAAATCCAAAAAAGGCAGTGAGAAAGACGGTTTCTAAAAGTAAATCGGTATAGGGCTCAAAATACTAGTGATGGGCATTCTGGCTCTTTTTAGAGAACCGGCTCTTTTGGCTCGGCTCACTAAAAAGAGCCGGCTCTTTCGGCTCCCAAACGGCTCTTCAAATTTTTTGGTACCTAAAATAATTTATTACCAACAGTAATAAAAGATTATGCGTAATATGAATTACTAATGTAAAAAAAGAAACATGGACTATATCCAATGTTTATAATATAAACACACCTTTATTTATACAATCTAGAGTGATAAAAACTAAGATAGTAAGTGCAAAAAACAATTTTAAACTTTTAAACTTAAACTTTTTATGTTTCTTTCTCTGTAATTATCTGCCCTGTTTTGGAGAAGATTCTCTCTGAGGGGACTGATGTTGCTACAATGCACAATCTCCATGCCATCACACCGGAATGACGTTGAGCGTGCGCTAAATCATAATATCGCGCCAGTTGCGGCAATCAAATGGCAATCAAATGCGGCATGGGGAGAGAGAGAGAGAGAGAGAGAGAGAGAGAGAGAGAGAGAGAGAGAAAGAGAAAGAAAACGAAAAAAAAAATAAAAAAAAGTCAGAGAGCCGGCTCTTAGAGCCGTTTCGTTCGTGACCGACACATCACTACAAAATACCCTTCCCTTAAATGAGAAACTAATTTGTGCAGAAGAGGAATAGTGAAAGGGAGACGAATATCTTTGCCTTGAGGTCTTCATCTTTTCAATACATTTAGCAGGAGTTGGACTGAAGAGTTTCCCAGCAGGCTGTTGGTTGAAGAATCCGCACAGCGCAAGTGAAATAGAACACCCGCGAGTAGTCCTTTGATTGAAGAAGGCTGCATTTTTCGGGACTCAAAACAGTGAACCATGAAGCACATATGATGGATATATTTACGGGAAATATGGCTACGGAGAAGGTGGAACAGAACGAGGTGAAATAAGACCATGCTGAATCAGACAGTTTTAATGTTGACTCTGCGAGTCCAATTCGCATGTAGTGGCCAGCTGATGATATGTACAAATGCAGGGTGCAGTCTAGTCCAGAACCGTTTGGCTGAAAGGAGGGCACAGAAGGCTGGAAGGGGCTGCATCTGGGCACATTTTTCGGAAGTCTTGAAATTGAAACCGGGATAATGCGTCTGCGATTTTATTGTCAAGGCCTGGGATGTGCGCAGCTCGAACAATTAAGTTACCCAGGACGGAAACCCAGGTGAGGCGTCTTACGAATCTGTTAATAAACGGAATGGTGGAACGACCTTTGTTAATGATGTTCAAGACTGCTTCATGATCACAGAAGAAAGTAATTTTTTTTCGTCACCAGTGTTTGCCCCACAGAAGACAAGCTATAACGATTGGATAAATTTCCATTAAAGCGCTTGAAGTGATGTTATTAGGGAAAGATAACATCTCTTTTGGCCATTTATCTGCGAATCATTGGTCTTTAAGGAACCCCCTGAAACCAACTGACGGAGCAGCGCCAGTGAACAACCTAATCTCGAAAGGGGATTCTGGAAGATCGTCATAAAAAAAAGAATGCCATTCCATTTATCGAGGAGCAGGGACCAAAACCGAAGCTCTGAGCGACACCCTTCGTCCAAAGACACAGAGTCAGCAAGATTATCAACGGTTTTTGAGAGATCTAAAAGTCTCGAGATGAACAAGCGGCCCTGAGGGATGACGCGCATGGCAAAATTTGGGTGGCCTAAAAGAGAAAGTAAGTCCCTTTTTGAAATAACCCTACTGCATTGCACTCTCATAATCTCCCTTATACGATTTAATTTTTCGAGTGGCAGAGATGCCCGCATCAGGTTGCTATCTAGCACGATTCCTAAAAATTTGATGGATTTAATTGGACCGCATATTTTCTCTTCAGCTAGGGGAACCCCTAAGGTAGTAAAAGTCTTTTTAAGCATATTGATTGCGTGATTCGGCCTGGAATCAGGATAATCAATTCGCAAAAAATTGTCTAGAAGGTGAAGCACGAAAGGCAACTTACAGTCATTTAAAATTACCCAGCAAAGAGCCTCAGAAAGAGTGGCGAAGATTTTGGGGCTACCCGAAGGTTAGCCGAACTGCGAAGTACAGCTTATCCCTCCATTCCAAGCCGAAGAGATGCCACTGAGAGGGGTGTAAAGGCATGGCTTTAAAGGTGTCTGTGATATCTGCTTTTGATAACCATGCGCCTCGACCTGCTTTTTTAACGAGATGAATAGCATCATCAATAGAAGCGTAGCACAGAGAGAATGGTGCTTATGGAATCAGACCATTAATACTATTGGCTTTATCGTTGTGAGGGGCTGAATAATTGATGATAAGACGTTTTTTACCTGAATATTTACGGGTAGCGACGCCTAAGGGGTTGACGCGAATGACAGAAAAAGGAGAAGCATCATATGGCCCAATCAGAAAACCCTTCCTCACTTCTTTCTCTAGCAGTGAGTCAACTATCTCTGGCTCCATAATAGCTGATTGTAAATTTTTACAAATAAAATAAGTTTTGGGAAGCCAAGACAGACCAGCTAAAAAACCATGAGTGAGTCCAGTTATTAAGTTACTGACGAAGCAGCGATTGGGATGATTTCTCAAAGCCTTCTTCAATGCTGGCACGTTCACAGGAGTAGAAGGCTTTATTTTCTCTGCATTCCGAGGCATGCTCGTCTCGGGCACACGCATTTGGGGTGTCCGTCCCCGCAAAAGCTGCAAGCATGAATATATTTACACTTCACAAATCTGCACACATTCTCATTAAAATTAAAGCATATGGGAGAAGAGAAAGGTGTTACCTTCTTTTCCGTTTCTGATTTGGCAACGACAGCCACCGATTTAGGGCAGAAATTAGAAGAATGTGCAAAGGAAGCGCAAATAGAGCACGAAAGAACAGGGCCCCACCGTAGGTCATGGCGAGATCAGCAATGATAGCAATGTAGGTATCCAGTTCATCTCTGTGCGATGGGTGGACCTCACAAATGACGTCTCTAAAAACGCCAAAGGCCACGATAAATTCTGCCATCGTTCTTGGAGAGCCTGGGGTCACTGTCCTTTAATAACACTGAAATGTCTCTGCATTCTACAACACGTTTGTCGCTAAAATCCAAGCACAGTAGGATTTTCACAAGGTTGATGTCATTACCTGCAAGGATTTGGCTCCTGAGGTTAGCTGAGATGGCGGCAGCAGGCGGATAGAAGGGAACACCGGTAGAGAAGGGAACTGCACTTCCCAAGGTCCTGCGCGGGATCGGGATTTCGTCGGGTAAGACGGTGCTGATGTCATCAACATGCGAGGAAGGACCTGCAGTTGGTACAAAGTTTCCACCGCTGGCCCAAGATGTAAATTCCGCTGCAACGAATGGTGGTTGGGATGAAGCCGCAGCTGATGCTTCTAGAGACTGGATTCTTGCGTCCATGCCAGAGAGAGAAGTTTGGATCGAAGACAGCGCAGCCAAGATGGAGCCGTTCGAGACTGCGGAACTGGTCGCTGGATCGGGGGCTTTCGCCTTCTTGGATAGCTGGGTTACGCTAGATCCCGAAGGGTTGAGGTTGGAGGTGTTCTTACATTTCGCTGATGCCTTTCGAGCGATGGAAGGAGGACGATCGTTCGGAGGTTGCGGCAGCCCCGAGCAACTCAGGAGAAGAGCGAACAACTCTTCATGTGACACGCCGATTGGAGCAGCGACGTTGTTGGCAAAAAGAAACTCGAGGATCTTCGGGATTGGCCATCCTTTGATGGAAGGGACCGGAGATCTTTTCTGTATTATCCAGGAGCTCCGGCGAAGGGAAGGAGCGCCGTCATCGCACATGCCAGCTTCGGTTTCGGAGCTTTGAGGTGACTCCAGGGCGCAGACGAGCTGCTCCTGATCCTCGGCATAGATTGAGGACATCGAGGCGAGAGGCAGCGAGGTGAGTAGGAATACGAGTATGAACATCGATCGCCGGTGAAGAAGCAGAGGAAGAGGATCAGTTGGGGTGGCTTTAAAAAGGGCGCTTCTAAAGATGTTGACCAACAGGAGCTGAGGAAAGTGATGTAAGCCTACAGCTAATTACGGTCACACAGCTGGAATACTAATAAGGCGACATCATGCCCTGTCAGAACTAACGCTTCGCTCGATTTTTGTTATTTACCTTTATTGTCATCATTGTTATCATCAGTTATTTGTCTGTCAGCCATCGAAGCCATGAGTGCAGCAGGTGCGGTGGGCCTCCAGGTCAGTGAGGGGCGGTGTGGGACTGTGTCGTGGTGTTAGCGGCTCTAATAGGCAGTGGAGGTACGATCTCGCCGTCATTGCCTTTTTGGAGCTGCAGCACATGTCATGTCTCCGCCTCCTCTTTACATCGTTTTACAGGTTTGTCACAACTCTTGAACTAATGACAGTATTTAATGTTGGCATAAGAGATAGCATAGTGCATATACTGCATAGTGGGCACGTAGTTTGGGGAGGGGAGTCAATGCTAAAAGTATGCTCATTCAAGTCACAGACGACATGCAAGTGGCAGTCACGTAGCAGCGCTAAACAGGCTAGCGGCCGCTATGTCACTAGCTTTAGACCTCGTGTTGATTGTGGAATGCATCGTCACACACGTGATTACCCCCGCACACACTCACGCGTGCGCACAGGTAGATGCACTTATTTCATTTATTTGAGTATTTTGTGGTAATCTTTATCTCCATTGTATATTGGTTTAAACTAGCAGAGTTTAAAAAAAAAAGAAAAAAGAAGTCACATTCAAAGATGGAGTTGATTTAAGACGAGCTGTAACATTTTCAAGAAAGGGGAAAATGTGTAACCTTTGAGTGTTTTTGCATAACTGTATCAGGTGGAAATTGTTCTTATTTTTATGCTGAATAGGCATCTGTAAAGTAGCACAGTAGTGCAAATGAATATTATTTCATTGGAGAAATTGTAAATAAAATTGTCATTGCCTTTTTGGAGCTGCAGCACATGTCACATCTCCTCTTCACACTGTTTTACAGTTCTACTGGACGGAGACTGACAAAGACAACATCACTGTCAGATCTCAGCCATTGGGACCTGTAACATTTGCAATGCAATGCAATATACAGTACAGTCAGCCACCTTGGGGAGACTATAAATGGCATGAAATGTCGTCATAATGCAGGTTGATTGGGCTGCGCATTCAGGAGGAAATCACTTCCTTTGCCTCTCACGCCACACCATCACAGGGAAGTGACATGTGCAAATAAGCTATTAGCAGTAACTCAATTAAGTAGAGAAATCAGCAGAAACATCATGTCAACAGCAATGATGTGGTTGAGCTTTAAAGGGACAGTGCCCACACCCTGGAAAAATTAGAAGCACATTATGCATTGTGCACTTGCTAGTTTGAGTTGTCACCTGGAAATGATCTTCACCAGATCATTTCAACAAGACTGTGTTTACTCATAACCTGCCAGGGAAGTACAGATACACATTAGCTTTGAACTAACTCAGATACATACAATGCATGTGTGGCAATGCAACAATGATGTTTATTTATAAAAATCAATCTTTATAAAAAACAAACCAAAACAAAAACTAGTCGTTGAAAAGTAAATTTTAATGAAAGTGCACAACAGATTTCATTCTCTATACACTCTATTATATGGTCACATTACATTCAATATTTTTAAATACATTTTCAACAAGCCAACTTGTTTGAAGTACATGTTTCAAACTAACATCTGTAACGCCACTGGAAAAAACAAAAGCTGTCTTGGAGCGGCGCAACAGCAAATCCTATCCTGACCTGAGCGAGGCTCCCTCACAAATATATATGTTCAGACAGCACAGCTGTCAGAGGGATCCCTCGAGACCCCCATCTGTCACCGCAGGCAAGGCAAGACAGGGTTGCAGGAGTTTGGAGGGGTGCCATGCTGCCCTGGCTAAAACAATCAGAGGCGAGGCCAGTGAGGTGGGGGTGGGGGTGAATGGGGGTCACAGTTACTGTGCACACCCTGCTGCTGCTGCAGCACCACCGGCTGACAGGCCACGGGAGTCTGAAGGTCCATGATGTACTGGCATTTGCTGGGCTCCTTCACCGATCGCAAGGCTGTCTCCGTTCTACATGTCAACATGACCTAGAAAGGCACAAAGGCAGGAAGAGTTGAGGTGGAGGTGGAGGTAGAGGTAGAGGCGGAGGGGGGTGAGGAGACGAGTCGTTGTCAGCCCGAGTTAAAAAAAAAAACAGTGCCGGTTTCAGGTGAATTTGCAGCACCGCAGGAGAAAGATGTTTGGTTTTCTGACCACGTTATTAAAGTTCATTTTGCCATAAAAGATTTTTTCGTTTTACTTTAGATGTGCTTATCATTTAGAAAGCTTTTTGGAACAGATTTAAATCAAAGAATAAAAGATCAGATTTTTTTTAAAGTTTGGGGACCGAGAAGTTTTGTTTTATGCGCATAAAACGAACCACCGCCTTCTACACCATGACTTAAGAAAAAAACAAAAACAAATCCTACATAAGAGGAGATGGGTCAGTTTTATGCAGGACCAAAAATGACATAAGTAAAAATAAATAAATAAATAAATAAAGGAATAAATAAAGGAATAATTAAATAAAATGATTTTAGAAAAATAAAAGTTTGTTTTTGCCTTAATTTATTTTTAAATTTATGTATATTTACTTTTATCTATTTATTTTTACATTTTTTATTTATTCTTTTATTTATTCATTTATTTTTCCATTTATTTATTTCTTTATTTAATTCCACATTTATTTATTTATTTATGTGTCGTCTCAGACATGTCAGACGGCAATGTAAATATGCTAATGTGGGAGGCGGACCTACGTTTATCTAAAGCCCTATTGGTCACATCTATGTGAAGGCTCGGATCTACTAGTGCTGCCTAGATTTGAATTTTCTTGGCTCCCAGTGTTGTGCCGGAACGCTTCTGTGTTTCAGCTGTTTTCACAATAGTTGTCCTTTCTCGTAATAGTTCATCTACGACGTCGATGACGTAGTCGTACGCACCATAAAATTCGTACTTTCCAATATAAGCCTAGGCAGTGATTACAAAGGAAAATGCGTAAATGGCTACATTTAAAATAAAATAAAAATGAGGTATATTGGAGTCAAAACCATAGATTTTTTTTTAAATCTTTAAAATGCGTGTTGTTGTTTTTTTTTTTAAATTTACCAGGCAACCGTCCGGTTTCATTAGATTTCCTCTATGCTCTATTCAGATGTGTGTAATAATGCAGTTTGGATACCACCATTCATCAATGTTGGAATAAATCATGTAGGAAGTAATATTCGTGCTAATCTATTAATACACAGTTAAATCATTTATTTCAATGCGCTTTTGTGGAAAATATAACTGCTCCACTACAATGCAGGATTCCACAATGTTCAGTGCCCCCCCCCCTGTTTTCCATATACATGCTTCTACTTGGTCATCTCATCAGCAGCCTTCCAGGTGTCTTCTATCTATCTCTCTAAAACTGAAGTGTTGACCTTTGCTCCTGACAGTGCAACAGCCAGGGTTCAGGAACATCTGGGCCCACTGAAGAATACTGTCTGCCAAAGAGCAGTCAATGTATCTTGACCAACATGTCAAGACTCTAAAGTTTTACGTGTTGGGAAGAGTGCTTTATAAATTTAATCTGAAGTTATAAAATGTTTAACACACACAAAAATGTCTAAAATTAAGGTTGTCATTTTCATTTTATACACAGGTGTAACAAAGAATATAGAACACTTCATATGTCTAACTGAATTGTTTTTAATAGATTATTAACAAAATTGAGAGAAAATTTCATTGACTTATGAAATCCCCATCTGCATCTTAAATAATCTTGCCATCCATATATCTGGAATGTAGTGACGTCTTCATGATCGATACCAGTGTGTATCTCCAACCAGGCCGCACTGTTAACACTGTTAATCTGGTGGCTCCAGTGAGCGTGCTGCAAATGCTGACCTCATGTTTAGAAAAAATATAAAGACATTAATATGTTTGAACATCGATTAATTGACCTAAAGTCCAATCCAACAAATAATTACACCCCCACCCCCAATGTTTGTTTTTTTTTAAATGGGCGTAGGCACTTTTTCTTTCACAATGTTGAATACTTGGCAGGAGGCCAACAGCTTCATCCTTGTTTTTCTAGGGGCATCTGGAAATTGGTTGCTCTGCTCTCGTAACAGCCTGTGTTGACCTGGAGTCACATGCTGGGGTGGGGCATCAAAATCTTAAATAATATCATTGAGCTATGGACTAACACAATTATATTGAGGAACGTGCAGAAAACGCTTACCGTATGGGTTTCACTTGCAACTACCCGGTCACCTCAACGAAACCTTGGGTAGCAAACTGCATAGCACATCTCACCCTCACTGATTTGAGCAACTTCTCTACTGCTATTGCAGTTAAAAAGCAAAGGTTCCAGGAGAAGTCTGAAGAAAAAATTAGAAAGTGAGAAGTGGTTCATTTGAATATAAACAAAAATAAATACATCACAGAGGATTGAGAAACGAAATGTTCCTTGTAGTTACAGCACGCAGTCTTACATGACAGAGGGTCTAATCGAATACATCAGTATACAGAACAGTTGATAGGGTCCACTAACCTTAAAGCTATGCAAGAAATAACTGCATAGCTGTATGCACAATATAATTTTTGTTTGTATATTTAAGATGTTGATATATATTTTTTGTATTATTTTTTCATTGTAGAACTTTTAGATTACTATAAATGAAATTCATTGTAATTCTTATTTTCATTGAAGGGGCTGGAGGCTTGGATGCTTCATCGACCATTACAATTACAATACTTACAATGTATGTTTACTTTTTTCACATTTTGTGCCTCCTGCCCCTTTAAGTAAATACCTGAAAAGAAAATGTACCTGTATTTGTAGCATGGTCAGTTTTTCAGAATCACATACCTGTTGTCATCCCAAGGAGGGAGAAACCAGTGTGCTTTGGTGCAAAGTGCAGGATGAGGGAGTGAAAGCTTCAAGGGGAAAGGTCTGATGCTGTGGGGACAACAGCCGAACATCCTCTAACAGTGTCTTTCTTGTGGTAATGCTTTTCAGCTTTAGAGCAGGTGTTGATCCTGAATAAATAAAAAATCTGTTACTACAAAACTACAAAATAAATGGCAAAATAATACATTTTATTTTTTTACATTTTTCAGAAAGCCACCCAACCCATGCATTGATAATTAAAATCAAGTTTTAATTTCCTGTACCTGGTTCCAGACAATGCATGTTCCTTACTTCTTTCTCACTCCATATGGCTGATGTGCAAGCCTTGGAAACGCGGGTGTGCCACGTTCGTTGATGACTTGAACATGGTTGACAGTGCTTTTCCCCTTGGCCTCCCATCAAATCTGGAGCTCTGTTAGGAGTGGAAGTCCAGTAAAGGTGGTTTATAAGAGCTGGCCTCTTCAGCATCTACTGTACTCTCCACAACCCATGTCCTTTGAAGCCACATTTCTAAAGCTTTCCATACATCTATTTGAGAAAACAATCAAAAAATTATAAATACGGAACAAAAAAAGTGACAAAAGACAAACCAAACTGAACCATAACCATAAATATACATAATTTTGGCAATATGCCAAATTATGAAAAAAATAGCGTGTTCCCTGTGGACAATGGCTGCATCCGAAATGCGAAGTGGCATACTGTACTGCCCACTGCTACTGCCTAATGCTACTACCTCAACACGGCGGCACCATTTGGCAATCCTAGAAGATTGGCGTTGAATCACGACCTCTACTGGCGCGTATACTGGCTGAGTATAGACGCTGCACATGTTCATTTTCGGTTCGTTTTTTTTTTATTTAGTGAAGTACTATACCCATGGTGGGATTTAATAGCTTTAAAGACCGTGGTACTTGCTCCAACGTTTCTCGTGACCAATCATAGTTCTACAAAAGTCAGAAATGAGACGAAACGTGCCCAACGCGCCACAGCAAACGAGTCCACTGCGCCGCCCGGGGTGAATCTGCGTAATCTGTGCAACCAACAAGAACGCAATAAACAGCCACATTGATAATCAAAACGTTAGATATCCCCAGCTAGTCAGGAAAAACAAACTGATAACGTACTGAGCTTCGGGCAGCAGCTAGCATGCAACTCTTTCTCGTGAGGTCATATGAGCACGTTGAATGGCCGCGATGTTAAAAAGAAAAAAAAAGGTCGATCATGGGATCGATTCGGATTGCTTTTGTCTGGTGTGCTGGTTGACCAATCGGGCTTTAGATAAACGTAGGTCCGCCTCCCCTATTAGCATATTTACATTGCCGTCTGACATGTCTGAGACGACACATATAAATAAATGTGGAATTAAATAAATAAATAAATAAATAAATAGATAAAAGTAAAAATAAATAAATAAAAGTAAATGCACATAAACTTAAAAATAAGTAAAGGCAAAAACTAAAAAGAAATACCGTTTATTTTTCTAAAATCATTTTATTTTATTTTATTCTTTTTTTTATTTATTCATGTATTTATTCATTTATTTATTTATTTTTACTTATGTCATTTTTGGTCCTCCATAGAGTTTAGCACGTGCACACATATTTTGAATGCCTTCGGCAGACTTCATATGAGCCATTTTAATCGTGATTAATCGCGATTAACTCCCAGATTGGAGTGCGATTAATCGCAATTACAAAAATTAATCGATGCCATACGTTAATGTATGTATATATATATATATATATGTGTGTGTATATATCTCAACTCAATCAATCAACTTTTATTTGTACAATCACATCCAGAAACTTTGTACAATCAGAGAAAAAGAACCAACTGAGCCCCCAGAGCAAGCAAAGTGCGACAGTGGCCAGGAAAAACTCCCCTGTGGGGAAATACAAAAAATGTAGAGAGAGAGACAGAAGTAGCCAGAGTGGCAGACAGGCCAGAGTGAGTTGCAGGGTTAAAGCTCTCACAATAAACAGTAGATGCAGATATATAAGAATTAATAATTAAAATATGTATATAAATGGATGTTTTTGTATCATAAACATCAAAACATTCTAGAATGTAGATAGGCCCAAATGTTGAGTGGTGGGGTGGTACAGCTGCCATCCATGTGTAGAGTGTGTTGGTCTGTGTTTGCTGTCCATGTAGAATATGTTGGTCTGTGTTTGCTGTCCGTGTAGAACGCGTTTGTTAAATACTGTTCCATATACAGTATATATTAGGGCTGCCTAGTTGATTAAAATTTTTAATCACGATCAAATCACATAGAGTTAACTTGTGAGTAACTGCAAATTAATTGCAATTATTATTATTTATTTTTTTTACCATGCTCTATATGTAACTTAACAAAATATTTATTGTGTTTCTTATACTCTAGGAAGAATTGGAGAGGATAATAATAATTCCTTTGTGGAAATATTTTATTTTAATTTTCATTGGAACATTGTGACCATCTGTAGCTCCAGCTCATCCATTTTGTGGGTGATGGATCTGTCGTTGGTGAGGAAGAGGCTCGGAAGTGCTGGCCGGTGTGGTTGTTTACGTAGCCTAGTATCAGAGCCCGACCGACATCCCCGCTTCTGCTTCCTTTCTGTCCGCCGCCTCCTCCGCTTGCCGGGCGGGCTGACCATCCACGGAGACCCCGGCAATCTCGCTATCTCCTCCGGGATGTTGTGTGATCGCTCATAATCGCCGGTAATACACAAATTATGTCTAAAACCCAGGTCGATTAGGTTCTGGCGACTGTATGAGACGGCTGCATTACAAAATTTAAAAAGTACACACACTAAAAGCAATAAAAATAGACACCAAACTAGAGAGCTGAAAGCCGCTGCACCCGTGCGCGCCGCCATCTTGAATTGTAACTGAATTGTTACTGGTTGCTGGAAAAATCGCTTTTTTAATTTACAAGAAATACAAGAAGTATACTGTGAATAAGCCAACAACAAAAAGATAATTTTGGTTCTCATTTTGGGAGGGGGTCACATGCATCTTTGCAGCCCCCCATCCCAGCCCAGGGCCCTCCAACATGGTTTGCCACAAACGTTGAAAGGCCTCTGCTCGCAATGCAAAGTTCCACTGCTCTGTATACCCACACCGACCTTCCTGCCTACTGTCAGTTATAAAGCCTGCCTGCCATCAGGAGAACTGACCGCAGTAGTGTGGAATTCTGGGACCTCAACACTTTTGCATCCAGGACAGACGAAAATGTAAAAATGTACTGTAACATGACTGTGCCGGCGAACAAGGGCGCCAGGAGAGGAGTGGAGACGGCAACATGACAGGCACAAAATAGATGTAACCCAGGTCCGGAAATAACTCCATGTCTTTTTTTTGTTAAAGTTTCTTTTAAAATAATTCATTTTAATTGTGAGATGCACAATGCATTGAGCATTCATTAAAAATCTGTGAAACAATTCGATTTATTTTGAAATAAATAAATAATTCATTGAAGCTGATTTATGTTTAAAACTATATTTAAAACTGTTAAAAGCGGGTTAAAAGTGTTTAAAAATAAATAAATAAACAAATAAATGAATGTTTTGCTCACGACCGAATGTAGCCAGTGCAGAGTTGCCCCACCTAGCCAATCAGTGAGCTGCATGAGCCCCAGGTGGTCAGCTCGGTAGTCTGACATCCTGTCGTGACTTCCGGGTCCAGAGCATGTGCTGCTTCGTGAGAGCTCAGAGAAGGAGAAAAAACGGGTGGAATGAGTGGCGGTTTACGGGAACTGGTGGGGTAAAGCTTACTTGCATACGGTGATTCATCGGTGAGTGAAGAAAAAAAGCTATTAAACTGTTTTAAGGGTGCTAATGATGTTTCGTGATGCTAATGGCCTACTAGTTTGGGCATGGCCACTTAGCTGCTATTATCGCTTAATTGCAGTTGCAATTTATTAAAATGCTCATTGTTGATCTGCTGTTACAAAAAAAATATGTTGTTTTCCTTAACTGTTTATTATATGTTGAAAAAATATATTGGTGAGCTTTATTTGAGTGTGTTCATGTCATGATTGTGGTAGTAAAAGAGGGGAATTTTTAGTGCATTCTCTTGCTGTTACCGGTGCAAACAGAGAAGACTAAGCACGCTAAGACACATTACCTCAAAAGATTACTATCATAGCTGACTGTATTGAATGTATTTTCTTTTCCAACTTAAGGTGCACTTACTACGTTGTATTGTTTTTTATTTTTGAAAAAATGTTTTGGTTGGTTACCATCATAGCCATGATTATGTAGGGTTTTGAAATGGTATTACAAGAAGAACTTTGAATGTATTTGTGGTTTTACGATTACAAATGAAAACTAAACTAAAGATAGATTCTGGATGTACAGCTACATTTTTTGAGAACATTACTGAACCAGTTAAAACAAGTGAGTGTATTTAATTGGTAAAAATATATGTAGAATTAGAAAATGAAAATGACTTTGGATATAGTAACAAGTTGGATTTCCTTTGACCTGCTCACAGGTCAGTTTTTTTTTTTTTTTTGGATGATTTCGGTTAGAAGTCCCTGTTCCATCGTCCATCGGAGGAATTCCTGCTGGATTCGGGCGAGGTTTCCAGAGACCCCGAGACATCAAGATCCCAGTGTGAGCTGGGTGGTAACTTGCGCCTCAGAGAAACCATGTGGGTCTGTGTGTGGCTACCGGTGGGACCAAATGTGTTTTCATGTGCATGACTGATTTGCTTCACCCGAGCCAAAGATAGTGTTGAGTCCGGCTATTCTTCAGCTGAGGATGTTTCCTCTTCAGACAAAATAGCCCAGACTTGAGAGCAGTGATGTCATTAACATTTTGCAGCCAATTAACAGAGGTTGAGTTTTTTGTGTTTTTTTTTTATCTGTTTTTTTGGGGGGGTTTTTGTGGGGGGTTTTTTATCTCGTATTTTCTAACGCCTCCTCTCCAGGGAAACCCCCTCGGCCAACAGTCCTCGTGACTCATTACCGAATGGATAAATAAGCATGGACAATGCCGGGGAAGCAACAGCAATCAGGTGGTGGAACACTGTTGCGGAGTTCTCATTTTATTTAATCAAAGCGGAAATCTTGAACTAGTCGTAGAGCTCTCCTACATTTGCTTTGCAAAGAAACACAAAGAGCAAAAACCAACACAGGAGTTTTACAGAAGTGAACTTTGTCTCATGTGCCAAATACTCTGTTCCTCAGCCTTCAGGAAATAATCTTAACCCAACATGACAGGAAGACAAAAGGTCAGTAAAATTCTTCCTTGAAGCTACTGTACATTGAAAGGCTAAATCTCTGTTGGCTGGAATATTTTTTTGGTATCTTGGTGGAGTCTGAGCTGAGCTGTTCACCAAAGGGATGTCATATCCACAACTGGCCAAGCCTGACTTTGTTGTGGATTCCCCTCCCTCTCTTGTGTGTGTGTGTGTGTGTGTGTGTGTGTGTGTGTGTTTTCCCTCTCTTTCTCCAGGAGAGGTGCAGGCAGCTGCAGATCGTCACACACCTGATGCTTTTCATCTTCATCAACCCTTCGCTTTAAAAGCCCGGTTCTCCAGCCACTCCCTGCCAGATTGTTGCAGTAATCTCAGCGGTAACGCCTGTCAGGCTGTTTTTCTAAAGCGCTTCTTCCACTGCTTTTTTGATCCTAGTTCTTGATTTTTTTTGTCATCAAGATTTTCAATGTTGGCTTTTCCTTCCGGGAAATCTCTCCTGCACTGCACGCTGCCTCTCTGGACCCGCTCCTGCTACAAGACTCTTATCAGCCACCGTTGACCTATCTCACTTCTCTCCTGGCCTCAGCCCCATGCTCCACTGCCTGTCATCATCAACAGCAACTAAATAGTCAAAAGTCAGCTGCCACTCTGAGTCTGTGCCTTGGTCCAACCTTTTCCTCCACCTGAATGTCACAAGGGAAGCCTAAAGAGTGAAAAAAAAAGCAAATAGTTGATTGTAGATTTATATTTAATTATAACATCAAGGGTGTTTTGTTTTAACCTGCACTTTATGTGCTCTGGACCAAATGAGTTGATGAGTTTCCTGACTTGGTGCAGTTCTCCTTGCTTGGTTTGATTTCAGCCCCCAAAATCTGTCAGTGCAAAACACCTTTTGGCTGCAGAAGACAGGAGAATTTGTGTGACTTTTTTTTTTTCTCATTTCCTCATAATGCAGACGCATCAAGTTCTGATAACTGAACGAAGGTGGCACCTTCAAAGACGTCTCCAGTACGGTGCAGGTCATGTAGTGAAGGCAACGTTCATATGATGTGGCTTTACTCAAATCATGCGCCACACTGGCTGCACGTATGTTGGATCTAAACCTTGACGTTAAAAAGGCTTGGGATCCCCCCCTGCTTTAATTTTGTTTATGCTCATAATTACCTTCCCGTCCATTATCTTTATAGTTTAGATTTCCACTTAGCTCAAAGACTTGAAGGAGACTAAAGTGGAGCCTGTTCTATTTAAACCCTTCTTCTTCTTCTGCCGCATTATCCGGGGTCGGGTCGCGGGGCAGCAGCCTCAGCAGAGATGCCCAGACCTCCCTGGCCCCAGTCACCTCCTCCAGCTCATCCGGTGGGACCCCAAGGCGTTCCTAGGCCAGCCGGGAGACATAGTCCCTCCAGCGTGTCCTGGGTCTTCCCCGAGGCCTCCTCCCGGTGGGACATGCCCGGAACACCTGCCCAGGGAGGCGTCCAGGAGGCATCCGGAACAGATGCCCGAGCCACCTCAGCTCTATCTAGCCGGTACCTTTCAACCTCCTGCACAAGCTCGAGCTCCTTCCCCCCAGCGAGGTGACATTCCATGTCCCTACAGCCAGAAGCTGCTGTCGAGGCCATCCGCCTCGACTGCCGGCCTGAGCACACTGCACCCGACCCCTACGGCTTCCTCTGCGGGTGGTGAGCCCACAGGAGGTAGGACCCACGTCGCTTGTTCGGGCTGGGCCCGGCCGGGCCCCGTGGGCAAAGCCCCGGGCCACCAGGCGCTCACATGCGAGCCCCAACCCGGGCCTGGCTCTAGGGTGGGGCCCCGGTTGCGCCATACCGGGCGACATCACGGTCCTTTTATTGATTTTATCCATAGAAGTTTGTTTAAACCCCACAATGACTAATGCATTTTGTTAGTGATGGTGAGCTGAAGCCTCATGAGGCATTGAACCACTTGAGCCAACTGGTTCAAGAAAGGGTTCATTTATCAAAGCTTCATGAGACTGTCTGTTGGGAATGACTATGAATTGCAAAAAAATGAATGACCAAATAATCTCTGTACATAAATTATAATATGTGTATAATAATAATATATTATCATATTTTATAATAATGTATTCTGTGTGGGTAAATTTTCCAAAAATGGTAATATAATATGGCAGGTTGTCCAATTTTTTTCTGAAAATGGCATGGGTGTGTAACTTGGACATAAATGTACAGGGGACATTTTATTCATTTTTGTTCAGAAACAATATTTTTTTCAACAGTTTTTGGTTTTAAACAACTTATTTTTTTTTTTTTTTGAAACAACCTCTCAGGCCTTTGAAAACACCCTTTCACAAAGTACTGAAGATGCCGGCGTGCACAAAAAGGAGAGTGCAAGTTTATATAAATTTGGGTAAAGAAGTTTTTGCCTCTCCCGGTACTCAAGAGAGTTTCCCATTCTCTATTCTGAAGTTGCTTGATTAGCTGGTCTCCCACTTCTAATGCCACTGCAGGTGCCGGCTTTGCCATTTCCTCCTGAAGGTTCTGCTCCAGTATTTTCATAAGGGGTACAACTTTGGAGGCAGACACGTTTTCCTCAGCCGACAACTCTACAGTGGCATCAAGGGAGACAGCAGAGAAAGGCACCCTCCAACAATGTTGAACTCGTCAGAAGTCATCATGGGGATGTCGTGCCGGAGCCCAGCTAATGCTGCACCTACTGGCTCCCTTTGCTCCACCAAACGTTGCAGCATCAAATATGTGCTGTTGCATCTGGTGTCCACTTCTTGCATTAGTTTCATTTTTGCCATCTCCAGATGAAGCCACACTTGTTTAAGCTTCTCCTTTAAAGATACAGATGAGTAGGCCATTAAATCATTGCAGCAGGAACGCAGACAAACTATAAGTGTTATTATACATTTAAATAAAGGGAATGACCATACCTTAGCAGTGGTGCTGCTTCTGAAGAAGTCAACCAGCTTCCTTGCTTCGGCCCGGCTACCAGAGAGCACAGGGTTCTGGTCAAGTGCTTCTTCACAATCAAATTCAGTGTGTGTGTGTGTGTTGTGCAAATATGTTGCCGAAGCTTCAGCTCTCTCACACAGGCCACCATATTGGGAGCACCGTCAGTGACCATGCATGTCACCTTGTTGATGATTCCCTATTCCTCCATTAGGGAGGCTTTCACACGTGCAATATTTTCAGCAGTGTGTGACTGGGGAAATGCCTGCACTCCCAATAGCACTGAGCTGAGCCTGGTGTTCTCCCCCACAAAATGGCATGCCACAGCCATGTTAATGGATGTCCACATGTCAGAAGTAAGGGTAACAGCAGGCCTTCAGAGCCTAAAGGAAAAAATATACAATGCTGAATTGTGAGACATACAATTAAATACTAATTTGTTTCTTGCATGCACCCACACATATCTGCCTTGTAGGGAGAACATAACTGGGATCCAGTTTGGACACAAATGCCCTGAATCCAACGTCTACTGATGGGCTGAGTGTCCTTCAATACCAAGGAGACAAGAGCTTCATCCAGCTCCTGTTTTCTGGTGGCTGGTTAAAAGAGAATAAATACAGTGTTACGTGTCTTTATTTGCACAATAAACAAAAGTAAACATAGAAAAACTGTGATAGTGTGTTTGTAATATTGTTATGACTTACCATGGCTAGATGAAGCTCTAGTTTCCTCCTTGTTCTCATGCAAGGCACGGTAATGCCTTAGCATGGAAGAGGTGTTATTATTGTACCACAACTCCTTGGAACACACCGGATTGAGGTGTGGAGTCGAAGGAGGAGGCAGGCAGCGTCGAGTGCGGGAAAAAACTGTTTATTTTTGCTAGCCAAAAAAACACAAAGCAAGCAGCGGGAAACGGCATCTATCTCTGCTAGCCTCACACCAAGCTAGCTGGCTCAACCCCCCACACAAGAATGAGCCCCCTTATATAGGGCAGAAGCCTATGGCCAATTGGGCCAACCTACTAACAGTGCATCAAAATACAGAACATTAAAATATATATATATAATAATAACACAAAGAAATACATACTTAAATAAACAGAACACAATCCCCACTAAATATACAAACCCTTAAATAGAAATAAACCCTTCATTTCGCCCCTAATTACATATTCACATTGGAATTAAAAAAACAAACACCCCCGACAGTAATGGACTACGCCACTCAGCCCGGCGCTCAATAAAACCCCACCCCTGCAGCGGCGCACGCTTCCGCCCAGAAGCAGACCGGGACCAACGACGGATGCAGGTGAGGCGTGTGTGAGCAACATGGTGTCTAGGCTGGAACAGATGATGGTGGGAGATGATTGACCAGTGCACTAACTGTTACAGGTTGTTTGTGGAAAAGAATTAGAGTCGCGGTGCTCCGTGTGCAAAACACAGTGCTAACTAACAGACTAGGCTCTATGCACAAATCACTTCCGCGTTCGAGTAAGGATGGTGAGTCATTTCCGGTCTGGCGTAAACACTATGAACCAAGTGCGGAGTAACGTCATGGCTTAGCCTACATACACACACTGTTTACTGGAGTTGCCAAAGATCACGGTAAATGATGTCCGGAGAATTGTCCGAGCGTCCAGCGCAACACCTCAGAGCAAACTTGAAAAAGGTTTCAAGTTTTACGTCTTGTCGTATCTAAGCTTATTTTAGCCAGCCGAACTGGTCGGCTGGCTATCACAACCTCGCTGTCTTATAATAATGATCTAGTAAGCTTCAGGCAAATCAGATAACAAGAAATGACTCTCATGTGCTGTATTTTGTTTGGTTAAGTATCTGGAAAAGACCAAGCCACTAATGAGATCTCTGTGAGAGCTCACTGCTACCGCTCTATGAAGAAAAAAACGCCACACAAGCTGACAGTAGGACAAGATTAAGTGACACGTTCTGAACATGTTAAAGTTCTGTTCAGCATGAGTTCAGCCCTTGATGTTACCATAAGTAAGCTCTGATGACTATTAGCAAAGATGTTACCTTTGCAATGACATAGATCTACTAGTTGTTAAAGGGCAGTTACAGGAAAGCTGAGTGGGAATTGGCGTGAGTTACTTTTAACAATAAAATTTGCTCTTCTAATATTGGTGACCCACCGTTTCTGTAATTCAGTGTTATGAGGAAACGTATGGAAACTTAGGACATAATTACAAGTAGCGATGCTGTACATTGGGGCACACAGCAGTGGTGGCTGGCAGTGCTATTCCCCCGTTTTTGAAAACAAACTTTTGTAAGTTTACACGTCATCCTGACATTCAGTGGGTATGAGACGAGTTGAACTCACTTGCTAATAAAATCCCAAAATAGCTCTGCATGCAGCTTTGGTGGCTTTGTTGCTAGCATCACATAACAACCAACGCTGACCGGAAACTACCAACAATCCTGAGATTTTGCTGGAACTACGTCATCGTCTCTCATGCATAGTGCCTATTATACAATAATAAAACCCACTACACAGCCCGTGTCTCTCCCGCTCGCTCTCCCACGTGGGCGACGCCACGCCGCCGTGTCCTCCTGGGGAGACAGAGAGAAGGGGGGGTGTTCGCTCACCTTCTCACAGGGACGGTTATTAATTGTAGCAAATATGTATTTTGAATATGTAATGTGTTGTTTTTTTGTTAATGTACCGCTTGTTGTAGAAGCTGTTTTTTTTCGCGTGGGGGAAGTGGTTTTGTGTTCGCTGGGAGGGTCGGAGTTGCAATGCTGGAACCGGTTCTGGCGCGGTTTGTGCATTTTTCTTGAAGGTGTGCGTCATGGAGACGGACAAGCGTGCTGTACTTTTTTAATTCTCTGTTTTACAGAAAATTAAATACAAGTCGAAGCAGATCCACGGCTTCCTGTTATTCTTCTCGCGAGGTCACAACGTGAAGGTTCCAGGCGAAAGCGGTGTGCAAGCAAGACCGGCTAGATAAGCAAACCAAATGCATCTCTGATAATGTTTAGATTTAGCTTACTTTGTTAGGAGAAATCAAATCAAAGTGTTCACACACAGGGGAAATCCTCCTCTTCCTCGCTGGCTCCATCCTATCAACTATCCTCTCTTCACTCTCTCCCTAAACTCTCCAAACTGTCTCCAAACTAAGCGCTATCTAGTCTCCAAACTCTCCAAACTCTCTCCAAATCTCAACTAACTGCAACTCTCCTACAAAAACCGACATTTTGAATGGAGCCTTAGGGGTCTATATAGCCGTTGAACGTCGCTGCAAAATCTGAACCACTTCCCGAAGCAATCACGTGGTACAGCCGGGCGGCAAGGCTTCGGACGTCATCATTTTTGGCTCCTCCCCTAAATGAAGCGAGCCTCGATACGTGCTTCGTGGAAACGCTCCCATCATTACTCGACACAGGCTTCGAAGCCTCGGCACGTCTCGTAACATAACTACATTTTGTTGTTATGCTTCTTTAGTTGTTGCTGTATTGTTCCTCGGCTGTCCTAGGTTCATAGTCTTGGACCAGTTAGATTCCTATTGACCTTGCTTGCCTGTAACTCAATCTTTACACCTGTTATTAAATCCTTCTACTGCCATCGAGACTTTTGTTTGGAACTGCTTCCGGTCTGAGTAAGCCCAGAGTTCTTACCGACTCTACACAGCGATTCAAATTATGCAACCACCAACCATTATATCTTTCACTTGATGCCCTGACTGGGGGATAAAACCTATGACCTTCCATTCTATAACATCAGAAAATCAAAATACGATCAAAATATGATTTGTGCGTACTGGACTGTTATGTCTTAATAGATAAATCCATCCACTTACATGCGATGCGCGCTGCCGAAATTTGGATGACGTCGAAACCCCCCTGAAACGATACATCTCTGGTCCTGGCAGTCAAATCCAACACGTATTTAGCTGCTGAACGCCAGAGCTCTACCCGAAGACAAGGCTCAACATTTCAAATATAATGAGCGTCGACTTCTGACGAGACTTCATTTATGCCGACTGCACGCCGTTAAGGGAGCCAAATCAAAGGAATTCAATTTAGTCTTTTCAAAGGCGAGCCCCCGGTTGGCATGACTGCTCGCATTTGCAGACGACATTTGTTGGACTTGGATTTGAAGTGGGGGGCCAGGCGAAGAAAACAGGATGATTAAGTGTGCTGCATTTTTAATTGAGCAAATTCTTAACACAGTGAGAGAAGATGGGGAAAAAAGCAAGGGGTGAAGGTTAGGGGGTAACTGTAAACAGATCTCCGAGAAGTGTCAGAGAGGAGAGAACGGGTACAGGGGGAAGGAGGGAGGCAGCAACAGCGGCTGTAGAACCAATAATGACTGAGAGGGGAAAAGCCAGTCAGCTCCCATTGTTTGGATTGGAACAAAGCATCTTTCTGCCACGCTGCTGAGTGGCAGCTTGGCAAAGGAGCGCAGCTTCCACTGATTGACCGACGTCACTACCCCCCCAGCCTCCACCCACCCTTTCATTGTCGTCAGCTTGCATGCACAGAGCGTCCAGGGCTTCACTCGGCCGCTTTTCTTCTTCTGGGCAAACAAGCAGCCATAGAGCTGTGCTGCGGCCCTCAGCTGTGTTTATTTGGGAGGTGAGTTTCACCCAGTTTGCGGTGTATCGCTTTTAGGCTTTTCTGCGGGAAGCAGTATCTGCTTGTGTATGGACAGAGATCATCATTCAGGATCTGTGAATCATTCAGCCAGTGAATACAAACCAAACCTGGTTGGAGCAAACTGAAGAACTAGCAAAAAAACATGAATAATAATAATAATAATAATGATAAATAATAATAATAATAATACCGCCTTCCCCCACTAACTGCCCAAATTTATTTTTTTTACCTCTTTTCTCAATATTTTTTTTTCTTAATTGTTTAAGCTGTTTTTGGCTGTGCAGGTAGTGCCATTGATTAAAGTTTGGACATAACGGACCTCGCCCTCCTTTCTCTCACCCCTCCCTTTCTCAACTCTTGCCTCTCCATCTGTGTGTGTGTGTGTGTGAGAACGCCCATCCCCCCAGCTGCAGCTGAGAGAGGGCGTGTTCTCATTGCCTCGCCTCGCCACAGTACGCCTCGGTATGATTGTGTTTTCATTGGCTCTGTGATCACGAGACCGTGGGCGGAGTTGACGCGGTAAAGCGGGGCAATGTTTTTGACAGCATCATTTCTGTGCGATACACAACAGCGCAGCGATGGACAAAGTAGAGGTTGTTTCATACCTGCTGCTCGGTCTGTGGTTGCTTTTCTGTTAAAGAAAGAATAGTTTTCCTCACTGAAGTCACAGTTGATAATTTATGCAGGCAACATTTATAATTTATTGTTTCATTTTCTGGGAGAGTAAAGGTGTAGTTCAACCTTTATATTTTCACCAAAAGTAAACACGAGACAGATACAACGGGAAATAGCATTTATTTAAAAACTTTAAAAACAAACACAGACAGTAAACACGCCTACTTATTTGAAATAGCAGAGAAGTCAAAGACAGTCAGAAAATGAAACAACAAAATAATGTTACTGTTACAGCGTACAGGGGTACGAACTGTGATTTTATATATTGTTTGAATTTTGGTTTTATTGTTTGATTTTTTTTTATAATTTGTGAATTTTATTGTTGCTGTGTTTTGTGTGTATTTTTATTGCATGCTTTTACTTCCTTGTACCTCTAATCGACTCTTAATAGCAACCACCTGAATGATGTTAAACGTTGATTGGAAATATGCGCACAGCCCATGGGAGGTGGCAGAGGCAGACTCACCTGCAAGACAAATGATGCTGTTTTCACATTGAACGCATTTTTGCCTCTTGTCTGCCGCGCGGGGTGGCGTTTGACGCCCGATTTAAAACATTTTTAAATCGAGCGTCAACGCGCTGTGACGACATCTTGGCGCGGCCAATAGGAGAGCAGCCGGTTCTGAAAAAAGTGGGCAGACGCAGAGCGCCAGTTAGCGAGAGAGCAGGAGTGAGAAAAATGGAGGAAAAACTTGTCTCTTGGCGCTCTGGCGTTCTTGCTTGCTCCGGTGCTCGTACTAGCTGCTACGTGTTTTGCATTCAGGTGGCACCGGAGGCTTGAATAACTGCGGTGAATGAAAGCAACAGCGCTCTCATCCTCCCACTTGCTACTCAGTGCGTTGCTATCCATTTTGCCGGAAACTCGTGCAATGTACGTTCCGTGTTGTCTAGAGTATAAAATAAAATGCAAATCAACGCGATAATGTCCCGACCCTAATATATATATGAAAAATCAACGACTTTATGTTCATATATTTGTGGCGATGCGAGTGGCTATAACTATCTGATAAAGCAAGATTTAATATGGTGAATTTAAAAAAATGAAAAGAACCGACAACGCCACACTGTGAATTTCGCCCAGGGAATTCTAACTATACACAAAGGTAATAAATGGGCACACAGGTAAGTTATACGAGGAAGGAGTAGGAGACGTGGTTCAGAATTGTGTAACATATGAAACCAACTTTTATTCAACATTGAAAATAAAAAACAAACAAACAAACATTTAAAACGGAGCTACTGAGCTCCTTATTCTTGGTGTAGAAACTGAGGCTTACCGATGAGGGGGCCAAACGGGGGAGGAACCAAAAAAAACAAGGAACACCCCACTCACACGTGACACACCTGCAAAGAAAGTGAAGTGCAAAAAAAAAGAAGAAAACAACCACAATCCCGGGTCACAGCACTCGAAGGGGCCCACCACCCGGGACACCGCCACCACCAGCAGCCCTCAGTGACTACAAAAGAAAAGATAAACAGTTAGTTAACAAAAGTTCCCTAAAATTGGTCATATGTACGAAAATAGCAAAAAAATAAACAATACATTTTTCCACGCACACACACACATACAACAGGACCCCAAGCAATTAGGTGTTGGAGGCAGATGAGTTGGAAATCAGAATAACTAGTAACCTAACCAGAAGTAACCAGAAGAGCAAACAACAAAAACTGTCTCTGGCCAGAGTTCTCAACGAAGGAAAAACAAAGAGGACATAATCATTGAATTGATCTGAAAGACAAATAATTAATCAATAAACCCAAGCAATACAAGACACTTAAATTAAACAAAACAAACCGATAGTACAAGACTTAGACAAAATGACTCCCTCTCCCCTTCACACACACACACACACACACACACACACACACACACTCACTCACTCGTCCCCACCAACCAACACACACACAAACAAACGCACACGCATACACACACGCACGCAACTGTAGCTGGACCGAAGACTTGATAGTAAAGTCGGCTATCTGAGGGTCAGTGGAAAGAGCCGTAACTTTCGGACCCACTGTCATAAAAGTCAACGCAACGGCATCAGCAGGCGACGTAAACAAAACAAAGAAAAAGACAACGAGAAAGGAAAACAACAAGTAAAACCAAGGCGAGATGGAAGCGACATGCACCGTCGACCGTCTGTACGGGGCGGCTAGCACAATCAAGTGTTCCTGTACTTATCTCGCTGGACCGAGTTTTGGGCCAGAGGTCTCGCTCACCAGGCGTCCTCCAGGTGAGGAGAACAACGAGGAGGCTCTGCACAGCTTCGTGCTAGCAGGCATCTGTAGTGTGCCGGTGATGTGTTCAGGAAACACTGATCCTCTTAAAACTCGGGCACACAAAGCAGCTGGCCAGTGTCCTGTTGACCACAATGGACCACCGCACCGAACGCAGCAGAGCAACCAGAAGGCCGGGAAAACGGAAGCAGCCTTCGGGTCCGGAAGCAAGAGGGCGAGGGAGGGGCGCAGCCTACTTTTATGCCCTCGTCCTCTGCAGTGATAGGCTAATGAGCAGAGTAGGAGACCTCTGCAGCGACAGTGATACTGTCACATATTGTCAGGCACAGTTCGATGTAGATAAGTTTTAACACACATTTAAAACACCGGTGCCGTGCTCTGCTTCTGGGCACTTAATTTACCCCCAGAACCGGCTGCTCTCCTGTTGGCCACGCCAAGATGTCGTCACAGCAAGTTGACGCCAGGGCTGCGCCTGCTTGCGCCGTACCGCGCGTAACCAGAATGGAAATATTCACTAACGGAAAAAAAAAAAAAACAACTACGGGGATCTCAAACATTTTTCTTTTTTTCTTTTTTTTTCTTTTTTTTTATCAACTTTTGATCTTCACAGTCTTGGCCATGTTATACTGAATTTTTAAGCTGCCAACATTTGTGGTTTTGGAGGAGAAGATGTACCTGCCAACATGCTCAAATTGCGCATTTTCTGACAAAGACGGAAACTCGGACACAGTGTTTCAAATGTAGCTGAGGATCACATGCACGCGTGGGTTTTTGGACCCACGATTCTAATACGTTCATACTGGCTGTAAGAATTTTTCTTGTGTGTTGCATCAAAAAAAAATGTTTGCTGATCCCGACGTGCATGCCGAATTTCATCAAGTTTAAACAAAGTTAAAGGGGTCAAAATTGGGTCGAAAGATGTATAAGAAAAATGCTAATAATAGAAAACATTATAAAGTCAATGGGTCTTTTGCCCTTGTGAAAGACGTGGCTTGAAGCACATTCGAGCCCCGTCATTCGTCGGGCTCAGCCCCAATAATTCTGTTAGTAAGTAACGCATCTCATATAAAAGAGGCAGAACCTTCCCAAGAGCTGAAAGGTTTAGGTTGTAAACAGTTCAAAGCACAACCTCCTGTGATGGGTATTAACTTTATTCTTTGAAAAATCAGACAATAATAATAATAATGGTGCCAAATGTAATCTGGTAAAATCTGGCATAAGAAGGAAAAAAATATGGTTGCATGTGCTGTATTCTAATGCAAATTTTTAAAATAACACATTCATTAAAATAAGACTCACTGAGGCAACCGACAAAGCATTTCAAGAATTTGATGAAATGCAGTCTTGAACTCATACTTTTATACTCATGATTAATGGATGCCCCAAGTACTATTTCTTTAAATTCATTGATTCAGAAAGAGTGAATGAAGGATGGGCGACACGGTGGCGCAGTGGTTAGCACTCACAGCAAGAAGGTCGTGGGTTCGATTCCAGGGCCCAGACCTGGGACCTTTCTGTGTGGAGTTTGCATGTTCTCCCTGTGTCTGTGTGGGTTCTCTCCGGGTTCTCCGGCTTCCTCCCACACTCCAAAAATGTGAGGTCAATTGAACGTTCTAAATTGTCCGTAGGTGTGCATGTGAGTGTGAATGGTTGTTTTTATGTGACCCTGCGATGAACTGGCGACTTGTCCAGGGTGTCACCCTGCCTCCGCCCTTAGACAGCTGGGAGAGGCTCCAGCAGACCCCTGTGACCCTGAATTGGAATAAGCGGGTATAGAAGATGAATGAATGACTGAATGAATGAAGGTTTATCATAATGATCATCATTGATAGTAAATAAACCGATGGACTGATTATGATCATCTGGGGAAATTGCCAAATGAATTAAAGGAAGCAAACTCCAGAGCTTCACACAAACTAGTCATCATTTTGTACAAACCAGCTATGAGTCACACAATTTGTGTTATAATATACTTATATATAATTATATTACACATAAAAATAAATGTGTGGCATCACAACCATTGTTTTCTGATTTTGTCTCTCTGTTGTTTGTTTAAAATGTGCCTTTAGATTTACAGTGCCTGCTTCCTCCTGCCCTCCTACACTAATATCAGTGAGGGAAATACTGACTTTCGTGCTTCGTAAACCTTCTTGCCAGCAGCGTTCTCCATTCTCATAGGCCATCTGGATGTAGCGGTTCTTTGGGGATCCTGCCCACATGTCCCACTTCCTGAAAAGAGAGGAGACAATCCATATCAACGGCCAGAAAGTAGTTGTTTGTTTGTTTTTTCAATCAAAGAAAAAAAAGAAAGTTATTCTTTGACTTTTTAAGAAAGAAAAGAAAACTTTAGAAGTCGGTACAGAAGAAAACAATTTCTCAAAGAAAAGGAAAATAACCGGAAAGTTGGCCAGACTGGCATTGACAGTCTTTGTATTCTGGCATCCTCATCAACAATGGAAGGGAAATATTAACTACCAGAGTTTATTCCATGTGTGAGGAAACCCACGGGGGAAGACACACGAGATGGGACATCTCAAATGAGGCTGTGCGTGCCCGGCGCTGCCTAATTGCATTCTCACAAACATTCTCTTACAAATTTGGAGAGCCAAAGAGAACTGGGGTACCAGCGGACGCTCTCCAGCACAACTCGCGCTGGCGAGCCATTAGATGAGATTTTCCACTGACAACTTCCTCTGATCGGTTGTTGAACTGGAGCGGTGTCTTTGAGATGGCCGCAGGTCAACTCCTCTTCTGCAGGGCTGACGGAAGGTTTGCTTCTTTGGCAAAAGTGGGTGTTTCTCTGACCACACAACAGCCTCGCGGCACCTGCTTCTCTACAATGCCCCCTTCCCCCAAAAAATTCACATAAACCTTCACTTCCACAACCATTTGTCAATTTTGCGTTAATCATTCTTGCCATGAGGCAATAAATTCTACACGCTGGTCTTTAAATCCGCCTAAGTGCTCAACTTAACAAGTTTTGCACCATTTGATGAATATGCCTGCACCAACCTTTTCCGCCGAGGATTAATAGCGAGAGGCAAAAGAGCTTGTGCGTGGTGAGTTATCTAATGAATCCGAGACCACACCGGAACAAACAAATAAAGTAAAAGGAGATTTTAGTTGTCCAGTTGTTAATCCAAAAAGAAAAAGAAAAAAAGAAACCCTCAAACGAGCATTTTTGCCGCTAGTTGCAACCAGTTGACTGTTGGATTCCTGGCACATCACACCCACGGCTTCTTGCTCCTTGTCTGCCACACTTGCACCCCTGAGGTCTTCGCTAAACACATCGTCAACTTCTCTCACTTGGTTCCCGCATGTGTTTTCTGGCTTTTATGCCGGCACGTAGCCACAGATATGTTGGGTTGATCCCTCATTCCTACCATGATACACAGTCAAGTCAAGTCAAGTCACCTTTATTTATATAGCACATTTACAAACAGCTGGGCTGAACCAAAGTGCTTCACATGTAAAAACAAGTGCATATACATGAGATAAAATTGACAGGATAAAAGTTCAAACAGTGAGAAACATTGGATAATTAAAAAAAAATGGAGATAAAAAGACAGATATGCAGGGGGCAAAACTAAGCACTATCAAAAGCGAGGGGAAAGAGGTGAGTTTTTTAGGATCGACTTGAAAGCATTGGCTCTGGGCTACAGTGAATGGATTGGACTCATGGGGCTTTTCCACCAGCATCTACTCAGCTCTGCTTGGCTTTAAAGCGTTTCCATCAGGTGGTAGGTAGTACCGAATACCAGGCAGGTACTATTAGTACCTCCTCGGCTGTGGTTTCAAAAATATGACGTCAACAGAGTTCAGGCCACTGATTTGGTAGGAAGAGAAGACACAGGATTCATCAGAGAACACGTAGAAGGAAAATGGCTATAGCTATATGAATGTTTCTGTGCTTTGTGGGGTAATAAAAAATTCAGGGGGAGCCAGACCGACTCGATTTGCAATGAGAAGGTCTATCGGGACTTGACGCTAAAGTACCAGCGCGCATGAAAACATTTCTGGCACTAAATAGCAAATATGGTACCGTCAAGGGCTGCCAGGCTCTGCCGACTGGTGGTACTCAACTGTTATAAAAAATGACCAAAACTAAGTCACGGAAGAGCGTCATTATACTGCACTTAACAAGTGAACTGCATAACTCAAAGCACTTTTGTGCTACACACTGTTCACTCAGTCACACAGCGGCGGCCGCCGCTGCCATGCGAGACGCCACCAGCTCATCGCTAGCTCGTCGTCTTGCTCACTTTGGTTTTCGGAGAGAGCCGAGGAGCAATCCGGTGAAACTTCTGACAGCTGAATGCTGTGCTCACTGCTCAGTTGGTGGAGTGGCTGAGCCACCGTCGTCCCACCATAACAATCCTCAGTTGTTGTTTTGTTTTCCTCTCTGTTAGAACCGCAATGACCTGGCAATTTATCATGGTGTAATCCCATAGAGTGCAGGATAAGTCCCCTCAACTCCTCCCCATGTACATGTCTGAATTACTTTGTTCATCGCAGGTAGCTACTTAGTCCCCTCTGATGTCTGCAAGGGATTCACGGAAATTCTCAATAAAACAGAATATGTCGGTAACCACCACAGACCTGACCGTTCTTTGACTCTAGTTCTGTTTTTTTGGGAGGAAATGGAATGTTTGTGGCCCGAGGGAGGGGTCTCTAAACAATGGACCACCTGCATATCACTTCACGCTTCACATACTTCATCATCATCTTCACCTGCTTGCTGAGCAAGAAATCCTGTTTGCCCTCCCAGCGCGAAGCTTCACACCTGGCTGTTACTATTCAGATCACAATAGAAGCTCCATTTCTCAAGGATAGCAGGCGCATGGTTCTGTTTTTCTTAAAAGAGGCAGCACAAATAAAAATAGTGAAAGTGTGGAAATGGATGTGCATCTGTTTCCGGATATGAGCAGACAAGGGAGGGACCATGAATCCTTTTAGTGATTAATGATGGGGGTCTTGGAACATGCGTTCCATTTCCGGGGCTTTAAAAACCTGCAGAATCCTATTTGCAGATATCTGGGTTGTGAGTCACCCTTTGTCTGGACTTTGTCTATAAGATGCGCCCACTGTTGCGGATAGACCAGTAATAGCAGCATATCGAGGCAACTATAAACCCATTATCTATACATTTACTTTGCTCAGACATGCCTCCAACCGCACACATTAGGGAGTCAATCTCATTTAATTTTCTCTGCGAATCACTAAGGTGTGATTTCTATTGACACACAGGCTGGCAGATGGAGTTGTGATTAAATTAGATCCACCACACACACACACACACACACACACACACACACACACGCACGGCAGCATTAAGGAGTGCGCATTCAGCCCCTTTGGCCTTCAGAGGCCACATTTACTGGAAGACTGTAAGAAATGGAGACACACAAGGACATAACATGCTCTTATCACAAAGGTCTGGAGCGCTTACTTTGAAATTTAAGAGCACTCTGGTTTTGATAAGCCTGAGGACAACGTGGTCTCAGAATATCTCTCTTTTTTAACATAATGTAATCCTCATTAGGAATAAATAGCATTTAAAAAGGTGATTAGCGTCCTTTTCTATGCCTGATAATAGCCTGAGCTGGTAAAGGCTCATCCTCGTTCCTTAAAAAAGAGACGGAGATGTGACAGTAGTCGCCAGTGATTCAGTTTTAAAACTTTACTGTGTGATTAATCCCGTTGCCTCGCCGATAAATCCTGCAGAGCCACGGCTAATCTCATCCAGAGCTGAGAGAAAAATAGGTTAGAACCGCATCATTCAGACAACTCTATTGTGTTGCACGTCTGGTGTGAACCAGACGGCTGCGGCTCACGCCAGATTTTCGTAGCGGCGACGCTTTGCGGCGCTTCCGCGTCCAGTGTGAACCCGACCTTAAAGTTTTAAAGTTCACCTGCACTGTTAAAAAGAAGAAGTTCAGAAAACGTAAAATTTCAAGGCAACATGACGCAAGAGATTTTGAGTTTTCTCAACTTTTACCAGCTCTAGTTGACTTAACTCGGCTTTTTAAGTTTTGCCAAGAGTTCTGCCAACGTAGATCTTTTTGTTCACCTCATGAGGATAATACTGTGAGACTAACAAAGAACTTCTTGTTTGAATGCAATGTATTTCTACCTTCACCAAACACAGATTTTTATGTTGAATTAATAAACTATTTTCCCAATCAATGCCATTTATTTTTACCTTTTTTAAACTTAGATTTTCTTGTTGTATTAATATAACATTTATTCCTTCAATGGCATATATTTTATAATTCACTTAACACAAAGATTCTTGTTGAATAAACATACATTTTCCCTTTATAAATCAAGCTAAATTCATCTTGTTATTATTTCATTTTAAAACTGCTCAACAGATGGATAATTAATAATACACACTAAAGCTGATTGTTATTCAAAATGTTTTATTCAATTTTCCAGTTAACCTATGGAAACCACAACAGCAGCAGTGTATCAGAATCACAGCAGTCGTACACAGCCATGAAGACGTAAAAAAATGACCGCCTGGTCTCGCACACAGGATTGATCCTCATAGAGCACCGTGAGGATGGCAACAGGCGCATGTACCTTCAGCCACTGTAGCCAAATCTTCGGTGTCCTGGGGAAGAAGAAAAGAGACATTATCAAGATCTTAGAAAACAAAGAGCGTTTTAAAAATGTGAGTGCTGAAAAGGTTAATGCTAAAGCTGAAAAGTATAACTTGTAAGCGGGAGACGATCGGCTGCCCGTTTCTCTTGACATCAAGGACATATATACAAGCAATGGCAATCATTACAAAACTGTAGCTCCAAACCAGACAGGAGGATAGAGGTCCCTGAGCATGTGGGTTGGGCAGTAAATCTTTTGGTTTCTCACAATTCAATTCCAAATTCAAGGGTCACTGTCCAATTCAATATCGATTCTCATATGCATATACTCATAATTGTCCATCACCTTTAACAATTGTGCTCATTTAAAAAAAAAAAGGCATTCTCTGTCACGCCGCTTCACCTGAAGCAGGTGCTGTCAGAGACTACTGCTGCTGCCCCCCTCTGCTCCCCCCCTTTTTTTCAACAATCAATTTCACCCACTAACTTTGTGATGAAACATCACACAAAATGACAAACTCTTCCCCTCAGGAGAAACAAAGGCATATGAAGTGGAAAACTGCAACCCTCCCCCCAAAATGGTCTGGACTGATAAACTGCTATGGGAAGGTGTACTGTTACATTTTGGATTAACTAGTCCTTAAAAGCATTTTGTGGGAATGAAGAATTAGCTGCATGACCTGGATTATGTGTCTTTTCTGCAGTTGCTATTACATACCATGCACTTCAAGAAAAACTTGTGTCCTTGCGTATGTAGATTGGCAGGCCTCTCAGAGCTGCCGTCTTGCGGTGGGACACAATGTCGGTTGTCTAAAAATATCCAGCGCATAATTTAATTAATATATTACTGTAATGTTGTCATTCCCAATAAGAAAGTAAATATCTCTTCTAAAACTGCCCGTGAAAAGGGCACTTCACTGACCTGATCATCGAGTTCATCAAGGAGCTCCTCCATTTTTTGACCAAAGGCTCCTTTCTTGGACCTGTAGAGCTTCAGCAGGCCGGGCCCAAATTTGTCAAGGGATGCATTGAAAGTCCCGAGCAGGTCTTTGCTTGTGATCCGCTGAAATTCTTCAGATATCTTGACAAGAAAACAAAAAAATAATATATTGTCAATTTTCAAACTATTGAATTGAATTTCAAGGTGCAAGTGTATCCTTGTCCACTGCTGGTCTGAAATCTGTGACCCGTCAGGGTTAGGTTAGGTGATCTGCTCCATGGAGGATATAAAAAAAAAAAAACTCTCAACAAAAACACATCCTTACCTGATTAAAAATAATTTTGTATTCTTCTTATTAGTATTTATTTATTTCTACTGTTCAGACGAGTGAGTAAAAAAAGGATGTTACCTTGACCGTGGCGAAGGCGAAGGTGTTTGAAGAGGGCCAAAGCCGGCAATGCATGGAATCCACCACCACAACAGCACAACAGTTTTGTTAAAAGCACTTTCACAACAGAATTTGTAATTTGCAAACATAAAAGCACACACACTGCTTTTAAACATATACATAGATAGATAGATAGATAGACAGAGAGAGTCCACTCGACTCACATGCATCCACCATTCTTGAGTCCCAGAACCTTGAGTTCTGGGACTCAAGACTAGCTTAAAAATATGTATCGGGTTGGCGACTCTGCTTGGTTTCGGCGCACTGACGTTCTCGTTACCTCCGGTGCTCGTACTAGGTGCTACGTGTTTTGCGTTCGGGGCGCACCGGAGGCTTGAATAACTGCGGTGGAACGTAATCTCGTTGTCCCACCGTTTGCACACAACATCCTCCCGTTTGCTACTCAGTACTTCGCTATCAATTTTGCCGAAAACCCGTGCAAAGTACGTTCCGTGTTGTCTAGACTCTAGAGTGTAAAATAAAATGCGAATCAACGCGATAATGTCACGACCCGAATATATATGAGAAAACAACAACTTTATGTTCATATATTGTCAGGCACAGTTCGAGCATCAAGGCGTCAAACGCCGCCCTTGCGCCGACGTCGCACATACACAATCAATGGCTGCGCTGACGCCACCCTGCGCTTGGCGCGTTCAGTGTGTAGGCACCTTTAGGCTGACGTTAGGCCTACTTACAACCATAAGAAAAGACACAACTTTAGCTAAAATTAATATAGCTTCTGAATTACTTACACCACTGTCTTTTAAAACGTTACAAGGATAGGCCCAATTCTCCGAGCTCAAGCTAAAGCGAGCTAAAGTTAACGTAGAGTTACTCCATGAAGCGGCCGCATGACGAGGCACGCGGATTACAAAGCGAAAACAGCGGACAATGATACTCGCTTCAGCAAAAAAACAACAAAAAAAAAACCAGTCTGCAATAATTCAGCGTGATGACAGTACAAACATGTATAGGTTACCTGCAGAGGGAAAGTGATGGGCGCTTTCAGCTTTGTCAGCTCTCACCACATGATGTCGGATGGGCTGAGCTGCTCCAACTTGTTCAAACTTGTGCGCCCAAATTGTTCAAATTTGTGCACGCATGCGCAAATGAGCAATCGACGGAGTTGGCCCAACTTAACTCAAAATTCTGCTTAAAGATTAACAATTTTTTGTTGGGCAGACAAGAGTTACTTATTACATTACTTATTGTAAAGCCATATTTAAGTCAGTTTAGCTTAAAAACTGTAATGAGATCAACAATTGCGAGTTATCATTTAACAGTGTGTTGGTGTTTGTTCAAGCAAAGCTGTTTTATTCTGCTGCCTTTAAAACCTAAATGCAGTTTCATTTTGCAGCTTTGACATTTTGATTTAATTGGATTGTGATGCACTGGAAAATATATATTCTGTTGATACACTGTTACTTGATGCCAAGAGATCTAATTGAAAAATGAATAGCAAATTGAGGAGAGTTCAAAAAAATAGTAATTTTGGTCTAAGGTTTTTTTTCCCCACTTTTTTTTTACTTATTCCATCAAGTCAATAAAGTCCTAAAAAAAAAAACTTCTGTTAATTTGCAGCAACTGCAGATGCAGCTGAAGACACCTGTGTTAACAATTAAACAGGCCATAGCGGCAAATATGGTACTAAAAGTAGTTTCCGCTTCACACCAGGAGATGGCAGACACCTGTGGCTTCAATCTGAGCAGCATTTGTGGGGGTGTTGATATTCAGATTTTGGAGTATAAATCGAGAGAAAGCCCGCCTCAGTCGAGTAGACGAGGAAGTGGTTGTAGTGGGAGCAGAGAGAGAAAGACAGCGAATTTTGCAGTGAATACATCGCCGAGAGGTTTGTTCGTTGACAAAGTACTTCGTCAAGTAATGGCTGACTCAGATAACGAAGAGGAATATTCGCACTCTGACGATGATGTTCAGTCGCCACGTGAGAGCGAGTCTGCCGGTGCGTCTTTACGCAGCTCGATGCGCCACTACAGTCACCAAGCAGCGCATGCTTCGCCTCAGCGTGGCCGGGGTGTAGTGGGAGTAATCGGCGAATGGTGGGGTAAGCAGGAGTGCTCAAAACATCGCTAATGGTGACGGAGGGCGCGGGGAATTAGTGCTCAACGTGGTAGAAGCTGTGGGAGGACACGCCCAGCCAGTGCCGTGGGAGGCAGCAGGGATGTTCGCGGTCACCCTGTAAATTACAGTGATGATGGCTGAGTTTGAGATATGTGGAAAATGATCAAAAGTGGATAAAACATTTTGATGAGCCTGTGGCGTACTGTGGAGACAGGGATCTGACATACAGATCCCTGACATCTGACATAACACAAAAACAAACAAACAAAAAGTTTGGGTTTACTGAAGATTTTTCTCAATTACAGTATGGCTTTATCTCGAACCAATTTCAAGTCACAGCCATTTGAAATCTTGATATCAAAATTGAATATTTTCTTGAAAAAATGATGGTGCTTAAAGGGTTAAGAAGTAAAACCCACTTCTCCATTCAGGATTGCCACCAGTGTTCAGAAAAATAAGCTTATTATACCATCTTCCTGTTGAAGCCCACCCTCATTAGCTGCCACTGCTCAGGAATTACACCTCACAGCAATGCTCATTCGCAGCTTTAACAAGGGCCCTGTGCCCACCCCACCCATCATCAAAGCGTTAGCGTGCTAATCGCTTACAGCCCGAGACCGTCACCGCCAGTAAGAGGGAGCGATTTGGAATATGATTTGGAATTTGTCTGAGTGAGTTTGTGTGTATTGGCCAAGGAGATGACTGGCAGTTCACCGGTCGGGGGGGGGGGGCAGTCCTCCATCTGCCAGTTGGCACGGCCCCTCTCACTTCTCCACCAATCCAATCACCTTGATGTTTCATTGGCCATCAAGAGGCTCAGACACAACGTTGCTTTTCTATTAGCTCTAAGTATCTAACGTTTCTTAATAAACAGAAGCAAGTTTGAATGTGTTTTGCATAACATCAGGCACAAATGCAGGTTCTGTTGATGCTGTTGTCCTTAATTGATTCCTTATTTCATACCAATGGGAATAGTTTCACATGAAAAACGTTTTGTTTTTTTGTTTTTTAGCTTTGATGGTCTAATAAGCAATTTCATAATCAGAGAGAAACGGCCAAATAACCCAGAAAAGGCAGACGATAAGTAAACGTCATGTTAATTCCTGTTAAGGCATCATTTGCTAGCCATAATCAAGTGAATATCAACTAATGTTTCCTCCCCAGGTCATCAACATGAGGTCGCCAGCGCAGGGTGGGGCCACATTTCATTAACACTGACATCAGACCTGAATCAGTATTCCTTTGACAACTCACTTGTGCCTCATTAATGGCTGGGCAACTTGTTACTGTGGCAACGCCATAGAAAGGCCATCGGGTTGTTGAGAGAGCACGGCGGGGGGTCACCATGTCAGCCCCTCTTTCTTCCCCTCCCCCCAATCATCCTACTTTCCACTCCCCACACTTTAACCCTCTCCTCAGACGAGCAGCATCGTTAATTTCTCACTTTGATTGTCAGATGAAGTGTGGGCTGCACAGGGACACTGGGAAGAAGGAAACACAGAACCAGAGACGGTACGTAGCCGCTATGAGCAGGATCCCTACATCTGAAAAAAAATTTTTTTAGCCTGATTAAGGATGCTATTTAAAAGTCTGAATGAAGTTGTTTAATCATAGTAAACATTAACAAATGGGGAATGGAGCATTGCCTAGTAGTGAAGCTGATAAATATGTATTGCGATGGCGGTGAACACTGTGTCTACTGCTCACACATACGGCCAAGCTGACCACCATTGTAAGTCTTTCAAGTCTGTATCCAGTAGAGTAATGGGATGCATGGACAGGTGGGCTGATGCATTGACTGAAGCATCTGTGGCTTTAAATAAACTATGAATGTGAAACACAGAACCATTTGTTATCACAAAGAGATAATCAGCCAATCATATGGCAGCAATTCACTGCGTTCAGGCACGTGGGTGTGGTGAAGACGACTCGCTGGAGGTCAAAGTGAGCAGACCAGTGAGATTATCTTACTACTTCCTTCCTTTCTCACTAACTTCCTCACTTATTTAATTACGTATCCTCTTTGTCCTGGTTGGGACCTAAGACCACAAGAGAGTATCTAACTTAGCGTAAGCAAAGCGCAGTGCTTGGTCCTCACCTTGATTGACACTTCCAGGACACGACCATTGTAGATTCTGAATTTTTAGGGTCATTTTAAAATTTCAATTCATATGCCAATTCAAAATTTTAAATCAAAAGATGAGCCAGGAGGGAAACACAATGTTAAAATTGAATTTGTAAATCCCTGCCAAGGCTGGTTGTGTGTGGTACATTAGAGGCCAGCGTGTTAACAGACAGAGAGGGCCCCTCTCCTCACTAATGGCACTCCAGCAAATCACCTCAACAGCTCCAAAACGAGCGCATTAAGTAGACACTTCCATCCATAATTATGTACTTGTTGGGGTGAAATGCTCTCTCTTCTATGTATGCCAAATCGTACAGGCTGTGATGATGATATATTTTTTTTCTTTTTTTTTTTAAAGGATAATTTAATCATGAAATGAGTACTTTGTGTATGGAAACAATTTGGGTCTGTAATTGCTTTGATATGGAAATATTAGATGCAGCATCAATTCACTCACTAGCAGAGGCAGTTTAAAAAAAACAAAAACAAGCAAATGGTGGGAGAGGAAGCAAACAGCAGCCAGTGGGGGGTGGAATGAGCCTGTCTTGAATTTCACTGCTGGAATAATGCAAAAACAACAACAACAAATCAGTGTTCTGTGAGTCTACAATGCAGACACCATGTTTAGATCATCTTGCAATGAAAAAGGTTCTATATGAACTCAGATTATTCCACTCTCACAGTTGTGGCAGTGATTCCAAAGCACTCTCTCCAGAATTGGGGGCTTCACAAGGAAAAAAGAAGAGCGGGTTTTGGATGCTCAATATTTTTTTGTCCTATAATTAAAATCGGAAAGCACGGCTTCAGTCTCAGGTTGATGTTTACATCCTTTGTGCCCGTTTGTAACCAGCTTACATTTCACTGAGTTTACCGTGATAATCTTGTGGCTCCCCAGCGACTGCTGCGCAATAAAAGCGGCCACTGGTGGAGATAATTAGCCACAACACATTCTGCTTATTTACCCAATGGCAGCTGCTGCAGGAAAAATAAAACAAAAAAAATAACTAGACCATAATTAATCTTAAAAAGAGGAGAAACATGATACGTATCGATGCTTGCAGCAGTAGCTCGTGTGGGGAGAATCCGAGCATTTCAGCTGAAATCGACTCCTTTTGATCAAATGACAAATTTCTCCATATTACCATGGCCACAGAGTGCAGCCTCTCCTTCCTCTCGCCTCTGCCAATAAATTTGCTCAGCTGGATCACTTGAGCCCCTCAAAGGGACTTTGACTGCCTGCAGGCATCCGCGTCTCCAGACCTCTCCCCCCCCCCCCCACCCCCATCTCCCTCTCTCTCTTTCTCTCTTGGCTCAAGAGGAAATTGTCTTTTTTTTCCCCCCTGCTACATCTTGGAGATCTTTAAATCAGAACACAGCGTCATACAAACATTTAAAGGGTCACTCTGCTCTTGATGTTTTTTTTTTGTTTGTATTTTTTTTTTTAAAAAAGAAAAAAACCATAAGCCACTACCGGTGTGCAGCTGAAATGATAATGAAAAGAATCTGTAAAGCATAGGTGTATGTCCACACTTAGCTGCTACAAACAGCCAACCTATTTGTAGTTTCCTCGGTAGCCAGCACAGCCCACTCTCTCTGGGGTTGCTCCACGTTGTCATTTCCACTGCCGAGCTCCTTTGCAGTGGGCACACTCAGTCATTCACTGCCGCTTCAACGTTGCTAGGCTACCTAACTTGTCCTGCGCTTTTTTCTTTTCCCTTTTTCTTTCTCTCCTGCAATAAAGCAGTTCAAGGGAGACCTGTGAGTTTGAATACAGAGTGATATACAGCACACCTGCAACTCTTATAGCCCTTTTTTTGTTTGTGTGTGTGACTGAAAATGCTGTGTTTTGCGTATTTTCTTCCTCTTGACTTGGTAACACGGAGTCACTTAATGTGATGTAATGTAATGTAATGGGTTCTTATGCATCTGTCTGGCATTTTAATACACATATGTTTCCCTCATCTATCACTCCTTATCCTGGTGTACCCCATGAACAGCTATTTGGCCAATCAAAGTTTGAACACTAGGGATGCTAGTGCTAGGATACTGGGGAACAATATAGTCATTTAAGCCTCTGTTCCACTAAAATTAGCGGGATGACACCATTTTTTTGGACGCGGGACGTCGCGGAAGCAATCGGCATTGAGTTCCGTGTCCACGCACCAAACCCAGCGGGGTGTCACCCCTGCCGGCAAGCTGCACCCCCTCCGCTTTCACCGCTGCGTGTCTGCTGACGTCATTGCGTAGACGAAGTGCTACAGAATTCAAGAGTCCGGCGCTGGCCAGTGTTCTTAGTTGTTGGTCACTTTTGGCTGTAGTGGAACGATGACGTCGTTGCCGCCAGACTTGAAGCGGCACGCACCTCCGCGGCCGCTCCCCGCCGTGTAGCGATTGTTTCGGCGTCTGGTCCACTTGGTGCGCGAGCAGCGGGTGAAACAGCCAGAGGACAATGAACAATTATCGAGCGCTGATGGAACGTGATCGAAAACTTTTGCATCGGTACTTGATAAACGCTGCGACTGGCGCGATATTATGATTTAGCGCACGTGACGTGCAACGTCATCCCGCGCGGCAGGTAAAAAAGGTGGTGTTGTCCCGGGTGTCCCGATTCCATCTCAAGCCGATCGGTGCGGAGCCAATCAGAGCCGATTATCACCCGGGTCGTTTGCCGGGTTGTTTGAACCGTTTTGTCGCGCAACAGCGCAGCTCAGTGAGCAGATTCCACCGCTACCAAATGGCGATTAGTTGCGGGACATCACCACGTTTTTTGGCCAATGGAATTGGGGCTTATGACTAAAGAAGGGTCAATTGTTAGTTGGATTTCTCACTGCGCAACCTTGTTTAGCAAAGCGGACATTTGAAACGTGTGAATGTTGAACATTCAAACGTCATTAGCACTATATCAATATATCATTAGCAATATTTACTGAAATACATTCTCTGAAGAAAGTACTTCAATTTGCATTTCATTTTTACTGAGCGCATGCCTGAAACAATCTCAAGCCATGTTTGAATGGTGGTCACTACAGAACAGAAGATCTGTTGAGCAATTATGCACAACTCAGAATTGACAACTGATTGAGTCACAATCACAATAGTATAAATATTTCTTGGCCTTTTATGGCTTGTATAGTCGTGTCTGCCCAGCAGTGTCTGTGAGCTATTATTATCTCTCTTCTGTCTGGGATATTTCCAATACTGGCTGTTTTCCAACCTTCGACTATCAAAACACAATGTGTTTTTTGGGTCAGGAGGTGAATAAACGGGGTGCCTTTCAGAGCCCAGCACATTTTAAATGCCCCCCCGCCCCCTCCTTTTTTTCCCTTGATGTGCTCTCAGTGATGGCGAGTGGACAATAGTTTGACCCTAGCACAATGGGAGGCTCGGCTCCTTGAACTTTGCAGGGTGACATGCAACACCCTCTCCCTCTGATCACAAGTGGGCAGCCACCCGATTTCCCTCGAGTACCCAAACAAAAACTCACTGGATAACCTCTCCACTGATCTTCACCCTCATCTGGGACTACATTTAAATCAGTCCAGTCCTCTCTGCCCTGGAAATACGAATACTTTTGCATTGTTACGTCTCATGCATTTCATCTGCCAAAGACCATTGACTGTAATTGACTACATGTAAAAAACAGATGGGGTATCTGGTTTCAAAAAGGAGGCCAGAGGAGAAGTTCCAAAAAACTGCATTTGATCATTTTGGCCAGCAGGGACTGCCAAAAATGGTTGCAAAAAGACTAACAGCTGTCTGTACGGAAAGGAGCACAACATTTATGATTTTACAAACTGGTCAATATTTTTTGTTGCTCTAAGTCACTAGTAGAAAAATCATTAGACAAGTGCATTTTGTCTGATTTGGTCTAATTTTGAGTAAACTTGTAGTAGTCGTAGCGGTGGTCGTGGTTTAGTTGCCAAGTGTAATGAGTTAACCAGTGGTAGGCGGGCATTGGAAGACACACTGCCCCTGTCCTCACGCTCCATACTGAATCAGAATTAGAATCAGCTTTATTGGCCAAGTTTTTGCATGCCAAACAGGGACTTTGACTTTTTTCTCTGATCTCACTGCTTAGGTTAAAAAAACAAAAAACAAAAAAACAGGATAAGTAAAAAGTAAAAGATAAACAAGTAAACGATGTGCAACTAAAGTATACAATAAACAACGTGCAACTCGGTGGTGGAGTAAAATAATAATTATATATATATATGTATAAATATATATATATACATATATATATATATATATATGTATATATATATATATATATATATATATATATATATATATATATATATATATATACAGTATATTAAGTATTCATTAAAATGTGCACACATACCTAAGTATAAGTCTGTCTGAATATACCTAAATATAAAAAGAATAATATATACAAGTCTACATATATACATTTACACTGTGACAGGAAAATAAAAAGAAACATAGGTGCAGCAGTAGAGGTAGAGATGTTCAGAAGTACACATCCAAATATGAATTTTCCGGTTTCAAAATGAACTGTAAACTCAACATGGTGTTGACCATGAAACCAAACGCCAGGCTACCAAACAAGAATTTGCAAACCAATGGGCATCTTCACAATGACTCTGCCTTTATTTATTTATTTATTTTTATTTGATGCAATCGGGAAAAATAGCGAAGTAAGACAATGTGTCCACTATCCATTGGCCAATCAGGCAGTTCACTGCAGCTCAGTCAATATATGTACAGTCAATGCCACATACTAAGACGGCTGCAGTTTTATGAGTGATGATGACGATGATGATGATTACCATTGTTATTGCTATTATTATTATCACCAAAGCTCATCATGATTGTTGGCTTCCTCTTATGGAATGACATGCTGCTGAAAAGTAGTTTGGCCAGACCTTGATGTGGGCTAACTCTAAAAACCTCTCTTAGCCGTTGCCAGCAGTAAATTGCATCTGCTGACGATCGACTTCCCGGAGAGTTGCATTTAAAATGTTCATCGCCATAGTGGGCTGTGGTGCTGTGAGTATTTAAGCCATTAGTGTAGGTTGAAAAGACACTTGATGAGATGCGGTTAGTTATGGCACACTCTGGGTTTACTGCATGACACCGCCAATTGTGTGTGGTGTGATTTCCTTCTGCATTTCACCTCTGTGTGAACCTGGTAATGGCGCACAGTCGAGTGCACACGCCGTGTTGCCGCCAACCAGGATTTCAGACTACACAGCACACGGTTTGTGTGGGTGTTAACACAACTTCGACACATATTTAGTTACGTTCCTGTGTTATCACATAACAACTTCACCATCATTTTATCTATGGACAAAATAAACCAAACAAAAGAAAACAAGGCTGCAACACTGGCCTTAATTGTATTCTTATTAAATTACGTAATGAGGTAAAAAAAAAAAATGTTTAGGGGGAAGACTAGCGAGGATGTGTGACAACTCCCACATCATTTACTAAGGTTTCCAGCAATCAATAACCGAAGATTAGCTTTTCCAATTTGGATGCCGATTGGTAAAACTTCAGACTATTAAAATAACTGTTTTTTGGCTGATAGATAGATAGATAGATAGATAGATAGATAGATAGATGGATAGATAGATAGAGTACTCATTAAGCCTGTTTTATGAGGCTTAATGAGTTACACAGTCTTTGCTCACAAGGTTTTGAACACCACTGGTCATGATCAGCAAACAATTATCAAAGCACTACATATAGTAACATTCAATACATTTATACATTCAAGTCAACATAATTCCAAAATATAAATGTAATGTTACCAATATAATAACACAATATGCTTTGATGCATGATGTTAAGTATCTGATTCCAGCAATAGATAGATAGATAGATAGATAAGCTAAAACACACGCTAAAGCAACAAACTGCCACAAGCTATGACTTTAACAACATTATCATGAGGCCTTCTGAGATATTAATGTGATGTGCTGCTGAGAAACGATCAATACTTTATCTGAGTGAACGGTGCTTTGTCTGCACAAACAAATAGTGTTTCCATAAACAGTGCGCACACGCACGCTCCTGCATGTGCCTGATTTACATACGCCTGTTTGCCTTTAGCAAAGCCGGCACTCAGCGTCCTGTCGGCGCTGCCGCTGTGTTTGCCCCAGGCTGGGTGGGTGGGCAGAGGCAACATTATGAAGACGGACGAGGCTGTCATAGCGGAACGCTGTTTGCTGCATTGCAAGCATTCCCTTACACTCTATTATTATTTTTGCGGCTAATGTTATTGTTACAATGGCCATTTCAGAATTGGTTGAGCTGCTCAGATCGAAAGGCAGAAAATGGCTAAATGGAAAAACAAAGACGATGGAATTCAGGAGGTGAATATGACTTGTATAATGTCTACATTCACAGATAATTGGAAGCGTATAGTACAACTGGGGTGCCTTATGAAATCTTTATGGCTGCGCGTGTGCCCACAATACAGGGGCGGGTGGGCCAGCTACCAAAGAATGTGTTCCGTAGCTGATTTATCGCTCCTTAAAAACATTTGTAAAGTTAATGGCGTGAGGAAGACTGTGCTGCAAAGCCAAGCATGAAGGAAGGTTAGGACTCGGGGAACAATTCCCATTTTTATGAGCCCTGTCACACCTCACGGGCCTAGAGCTGGCCACGGGAAATAATCAAAAATTCTGCAGCGACAACTTCCATTTAGCGGCACAGAGATGCAACATAACTAACCCAAATGAGTGTGAGCGGTGCGAGCGAGGCTTTAACGCCAACTGGCACCACATGCTGATGCCGCCTCTCTCCTCCCGTCTCCATCACACGCTTGTTCTTTAGGTTGCCGAAAAAAAGCAGGTGTGACAAATGCCGCAGTTTAAATCAAAGCACTTCCACCATAGCCGCACCCGAGCACCGGGGGAAGAGGAGCTTGACATCAGGCCATATCTTCCCGCCAGGGTGAGTGATGGTGTCTCAAGATCCCCCCCCAAAAAAGAAAAAAAAAGATGCTATCTATCCCACAATCGCCCGCGTACCTTCCTCCTCAAAAAAACATTTCACCGACGTCTTCATCACACACAGCTGGCAAGCAAACCTACATAGACATACTCACTCAGTCACTTTATCCGTTATAATGTTCACTTGTAGGCATGTATAGATAGTGAGGGCCACTTGCTGAAGTTTAAAGCAAACATCCGTATGGTAGCTTTAGATTGAAGAGCTGTCGCCTCCAGCGTCACACAGGAGGTGACAGCACAGCCAGCCAGCCACGCCGCTCTCGAGCTCTGACTGAGCGAGTCACTGGACTGTTTTTTCTTAAAGGTGATCGAAACTATTTAGTCTCTTCTCGACACCTATTTCTATCTGTTTGCACAAGCACTGTCGAAGCCATGGCTTCTCCCTCCCACCTCTCCCCGGTCCCCCCCCTCTCTCCACCCGTCTTCTCTTGCTCACACTGCCAGATGCTTAGTTTTACCTCATCCTCAATTACTGAGTCAGGGATTTGTATAAAGTGTAGTGCTATGTTAGCGCTTGAGTCGAGGCTGAGCCAGCTTGAGGAACAACTTCGCTCCTTTGAGCATAGTAGTCCGGTAGCTAGTACGGTTAGCTTAGCTGGAGTGGAGCGTTCAGTTGCTAGCGTAGCGTTAGAGGTTCCAGGTCCCTCTAGCTCCCCTCCCTCAGCGGTTCCCGAGCAGCCGGGAAAGGGCAGCTGGGTGACTATCAGGAGGAAGCATAGCTCCAAAAAGTCAGCCAGACACCACTGTTACTCTCAAGCACCAGGCCCCCTCCGTCCATGTCTCTAACAAGTTTGCCCCGCTCAGCAGCACGCCGGCTAAGATAGACACTCTGGTAATCAGCTCATCCGTAGTGAGTCATGTTAACCTAGGACAGCCATCGGCCAAAGTGAAGTGCATTCCCGGGTCAAGGGTGGCCGAAATCAAAGGGCATTTAAAGTTAATGGCTAAGGATAAACTGAGATTTAGGTGAATTGCAATCCACTGTGGTTTCAATGATGCACGCCTAAGATTGTCTAAGGTCACTAAGTTAAATACAGCATCGGTGTGCGCATTTGCCCCGACAAAGTAGTTTTCTCTGGCCCCATCCCAAATATTAGCAGTGATGAGATGCTTAGCCGCATGTCATCTTTTCACTGTTGGCTGCCAGAGTGGTGTCCCAATAACTTGGTGGCCTTTGTAGATAACTGGTCTTGTTAGGAGGGATGTTGCAGCCCTCTAGCAATATAGTTAAATTATTAGCTTCCACTCACTGATGCTCCAGGGTGGGGACCAGGCAACAGCGTTGCAGTCCTACACGCTACTCTGGGCTTCCCTCACTGCAGTCCCCAGCTGTTAGTAAGTCCTGCATTACTTATCCAATAGAAGTTGTTTCTGTCCTCCGTACCTCCAAATCTATATTACAACCTAGATCTGATATGAAGGCTACAAGTGATTACAGTAACTTAATTCAAATAGATTGCAAAAATAGGATGAGTGATTAGTGAAGAGAATATTGATCTTTTCGGCCTAACACAAACATGGCTACATGAAGATGAATATGTTCGTCTTAATGAAGCCACTCCTCCTAGTCACATTAATACTCATATAACTTGTGATAGGGGTCGAGGAGGTGGCATGGCAGCTATTTACAATTCCAATCTGCTGGTTAATATTAAACCCAAATCAGATTATAGTCCTTTTGAGAGTTTAAGCTTCCAATAAATCGATAGATTATGTTGAATTTATTATTATCGATCGTCTACCTGGGCCATATTCTTCTTTTTTAGATTCATTCAGAATTTTTGTCTAATTTGGCATTAACTAAGGACAAGATGATAGTGATAGGAGATTTGAATGTTCATGTTGACGTTCAGAGTGCCAGTCTGAGTTCCCAATTTAAATCAATTTTGAACTCCTTAGGTTTCCTCCTGTCACACACGCCTGTCAGTCATGCCTGCTGGTTTCAGTGTGCCCTCGGCTGGCACGCAGCTGAGGCACGTCTCCACCAAAATATTAACCAAGTTAATATTTTGTTTTTTATAATGACTGAGTGATACTGTGAATGTATATCGCGTGAATGTAGTATTAAGTAGTTTTGTTAGGAGACGGAGCAAGTTGGAGGAGATCGCTCTGCCGCCATGTTGAGCTGAAAAAATGTCATTACTGTAATTCCATATTATCAGGGTGCCCAAAATCTCCCCTTAGGACCTTACAATTGACACAGAATACTGCTGCACGTCTACTAACTGGAACGAGGAGGAGGAAGCACATCACACCAGTTTTAGCATCTTTACATTGGCTTCCAGTTGGATCCATAATTGAATTTAAGATCTTGCTAACAACTTATGAAGCTCTTCACTCTCAGGGTCCTTCCTACATTGAAGAACTTATTGAACTGTATCATCCTCCAAGAGCCCTTCGCTCTGAGGATTCAGGACTTTTGGTAGCTCCTAAAGTCTCTACAATTAGATCAGGGGGTAGGAGTTTTAGCTTTCTGGCTCCTTTACTTTGGAACCATTTTCCGGCCTCGGTGGCAGACACTGTTAGTTTATTTAAGAGTAGACTTAAGACCTTCCTCTTCCATAAAGCTTACAGTCAGTACCCACCCATTGTCATTTATGCTGCTATAGGCCTAGGCCGCTGAGGGAGATCTTTCTCTCCAGTTAAAGGGATTGTCGCTCTGTGCAGGTGGAGCTTCTATCACTTTTTCCTCTCCACCTGAACTACCTATTATTTGCATGATACTGCCGCAGTCTCTGTGTCTCTGGCAGGTAATGACTACGACGCTACGACCACCCCACCACTCAACATTTGGGCCTATCTAGATTCTAGAGTGTTTAGATGTTTATGATACAAAAATATCCACTTATATACATATTTTAATTATTCATTCTTATATATCTGCGTCTACTGTTTATTGTGAGAGCTTTAACCCTGCAACTCACTCTGGCCTGTCTGCCACTCTGGCTACTTCTATCTCTCTCTCTCTGTCTCTCTCCCCATAGTTTTTGTATTTCCTTCTAACCCCAACTGGTCATAGGCAGATGACGGCCCTCAGGAGTCTGGATCTGCTCTAGGTTTCTTCCCACAGGGAAGTTTTTCCTGGCCACTGTCGCACTTTGCTTGCTCTGGGGGCCCAGTTGGTTCCTTTTTCTCTGATTGTACAAAGCGCTTTGAGACATCTTTGGATGTGATTTAGCGCTGTACAAATAAAACTTGATTGATTGATTGATTAAAGATTGAAGTGCTTCTAAACGTACTGAACACGGTTGTTGCTGGGGAGAACTGCTGATCTACTTGCAAATATCTAGTGAGTGGCAGTCATGTGGAGGAAAACGACTCTGCTGATGTCAGAAGTCAGACTGGTTAGCAATCACAGGAAGGCACCGGAAACTCCAATAGCTACACCTCCAGCCTCGACGCAGCATAGGTCCTAGCTAGGTGTACCTAATAAAGAGGCCGGTGGGCGTACATGATGTGGTGTCATTGTGCCCCAAATCCAACATCAGTGACCCACCCAACTCCCAATCTAAGGGACCTCAACTTACATGACTTCTGGAGTTGTGCTTAACAGTAACAAGCTGTAGTTGAAGTGACCAACTCTCACAAACCTGCTACGTGCTTCATTGCAGCTTCAATTTGATCCTGTCGCCCTTTCATACTACAAAGACTGACAGGCAGGCAGAACTGCCCCGGTCATGTTACTCACAGCTAGCATTCTGTTCTGACTTCTTCCTGAGCTACCGAAGAAAAAAGGTGAGTGGGAAGTGGTGTGGAGGGTGGCACAGCCCTGCTTCAGAGCCTTTCCAATTAATATGCAACATAGGAACGGCAAGAAATATGCCGAGATAATTGCTGCTAAATTATCTTTAGCATTTCAGCAGAGCTGTTATAAAGAGTTTATCACATCTCTGAGACAAAATGTTTTGACACGTCCATTTCCTGTTTGTTTTTTTGCCGTTTACCTATTGTCTCTGACCACAACATCGTCAGACTGAATCCCAGTTTCTGAGGAGGAAAGGCAGAGGATCTGAACATTTATTTTTTTTTTCAATCTCTTTTCTGAATAGAAAAGTGTCACCATTGGAAAGACGCTTTCCATAATTGCATGCTTTTATAAGTGATGGATCCTTGACGCTCAAGGCTAATGAGAGAGTGGAAGCGGACAGTGAGACGACATCCTGTAATCATCACCTCAGATCTGAAATTCAAAATGCAATTTTTTTCATTCCTTCTTTCTTTTTTCAAATAAAGGCAAACACATCACAATGATGCTTCCCAAAATTGAAATGAAGAAAAATGTCATCCTGAAGTCATATCACATCCAGTCCACATCAACTCTAAAGGGATCAGGAACGTACATACTAGGGATGGGAAGATTAACCGATATGTATTGATACACGATGCGAGTGCATCGGTAGAGCAGCCGTGAATTGATGCAATTTTGGGATTAAACCTATATGCATCGGTTTTTATGTCTGTCACAGACTGATACAGCACTGCATAGCACAGTTAAAAAAAAAATAAAAAAAAAATAGACCGATCGCTGCGCGAGCCGGCCACGGAGGTGCGTGCTGCTTCAAGTCTGGCGTGAACGACACCATCGTTCCGCGGCTATTCGTGGAACGATTCTACAGCCAAAAGTGCCCAACAACAAAGAACACTGGCCGCCGCCGGACTCCTGAATTCTGGCGCGGCGGAAGGTGTTCTGTGCTGGAAGTTACAGCACAGCGCAGTTTGCTTCACCCCGATCATGTGGATCAACTGATATTCCTAAAGAAAAACCTTAGAGTGGAACATGTCAGTTGAATAATACAGGATGGACTGAAAGTCACACACCAATGATAGTTGCATTGTGCACTAATTTTGATTGAGTTCAAGGAACCATGACATTATTTTTTTTGAGTATTTGAATCTTTTTCTGTCTTGAATTTCTCATCACAGCCAAGCTATTTCACTGTCGTGACTGTTTTATTATGACAGTTAGGCCGGTGTCTGTTTACAGCAACAGCAATAAGAGTTTACATTTATTCCATTTGTAAGCAATAAGGAAAGGTTAATTTATTTTTCATAAAGTATATTGCACTTGCCTTGTTATTGTTAATTGTGAACCAGTTGTTCACAAAAGACCTTTAAATTTAAATTGAAAAATACAGAATGTTTGTATTTTGGTAAATAAATAAGCAAACTCATTGAATTGCATAGCTTCATTCCTTTGCATCGGAGTCTCAAATCAAATCGCATTGTGTTGGATCAAACTGTGTTGAATCGCACTGCATCGTATTGGGGGGGCGAATCGTATTGTATCGTAAATATACAAATCGTATCGTATCGGAAATATACGAATCGTATCGTATCTTTAATGTATGGAATCGTTGGTAGTGTATCGAGATACGTATCGTATCGGCCACAGACCAGAGATGCACAACCCTAGTACATACACCAGTGTCCACCAGCCGACAGCTGATCTCAAGGGGGCGCTAAAAAAGCTGAGTGGAATCTTTGCAATGAATGTGAAGCCCTTTGAGTCTGACAAATTACAGGCTTGGCAGTTTATGAAATTTGCCGCCCGTTTGTCATAGATCAAAACGTATTAGAAAGTATGATAGCGATGTAGTCGCCGCTGATTGTTTTGAGAGGCCTGAGAGATTAAATAAGGTTTCTGATTTGGTGAGAAATCAATGGGACAAATATTGCTCTGATTGTGACTTGGATGGAGCTGGTGACAATGATTAAAGAGCCTCCAGTGCAGCGCCGGGATGTTGTCACATCCATTCATGGAGTCAGTATACTTGCTCTGACTTCATCAGTCTGACGAAAGATGTGGACAAAGTTCTTCATTCTTTTTAGGGTTTCATTTTGTGGAGTAATAATGGAAAATGTGGCCAATTTTCAGTTTTCAACTCTTTTTTTTTTTTTATCTGTGCCCTCCAATTTCCGATGTTGGTCTCAGATCAAGGGAATCCCGGCATAAAACAAACAAAAAAAAAAGAACACGAAATATGAATTCCCATTAACCAATCAACTAATTCACACTAGCATCTGTGAATGCTTACAGTACAATCAGCAACATACCTCACATTCGCATATATGTACGAGCTCTCCTCTCATTTCTAAGTTAAACTTGCAGGCAAAGGATTTTGCTTTTCCTCTTCCGTTTTAGTTGACCTTCCAGAAAAAAATCATTGCCCTGGACCGAAACTTTCTATTATTTTAACTAAGGAATTATTGGAACATAGGTTCTTACCCCAGTGAGAACTCTGTTCCCAAGGAGCTTGTGCTGCCTCTGAGGCATTCCTTTATTTGTTTAACAAGTTTCTCGTTCTGTTTCCTGTTTAGTTTCAGCTTTATATTTCAAGTTGGTCGTGAGAACGATTTATTTTGAAGTTCAGTTTTGTATTATGTCATTTCCTGTGCACTTCCTGGTTAATGAGAAAGATGGCAGTCATGTTGTACATGCTCTGAAGTTTCAATCTGCTTCCATCTGCTGAAGAACTTCATAGTGGCAGTGCTGTAAGTTCATATATATCATCTCATAAGTGTTAAAAAAAATATATATAAATAGGAATGTTTGTGATAAATTACGGTTTGGAAGGTGTTTAAAAGAAGAATTTATTAAACCTAGAAGGACGTGCTGACAGCCGTTTCACTGTTATTTAAAAGTGGATACACTGATGCACATGTATGTTTTTTATTATATGGTGTCTTTTTCACTAACTGTAAATGCTAAATATTTCTTGTATTGTTTATTTGCAGTTTTCACCAATGCGTCAATGAAAAAAGTGACAGTAAACTTACCACGACTCGTTTTCATTGGCTGTGGTGAGTCTCAACACACTGACGAGAACACTACAGAGCTCTTCTGAGGGACCTCATTGAACGGGCACAGAGTGTAAGTATACCTGTGGAGCATGATTTCATGTAATAGATGTTATTCACAGTCGTATTTCACACTAAGTCTTGACAGATTGAACATCTCTACTAGCATTGACTATGATGCTATGTGAAGCATATTACTGAGAACTGCTTGCTGCAAATATATGAAATTGTGCCCGTTGTCGTTTCAAATTCAACATCTGGAGTTGGTGGGGAGAGGAGATGAAAGCAATGTCAGGTAATTTCCCCTGGGAATTATTAAAGTTTTCTGACTCTGATTCTCTCAGTGATTTTCCATCATTTAACAGGCAACTAAAACCCACTCAATAAAAAAGCTACTTGTGGACAAACGTTATGAAGTGGCAGAATGGAGAGTGAAGTGTTTTGCAAGGTGTTTGAAGCTTTGTCAAAGCCTTGTGGCTGGATAATGGAACAAAAGAAGGTCAGTGACGACCACAGCTCTTCAACTGAGGTGTGTGTGTGTGTGTGTGTGTGTGTGTGTGGGGGGGGGGGGGGGGGGGGGGGGGGGGGGATGGGGATGGGGATGGGATGGTGTGTAAATATTAATGTTGCGCACCTGGTGTGGTGCAACAAAAAAAAAAGGGAAATGCAGAAGGGGTCGCTATCTAAAAAAAGAAAAACTGGATGAAGGAATAGTCGTGTTCTTTTATCGGGGGAGAGCAACGCACGAAGCGAATGAGTGATGGGAGACAGATTGATTTTCTCTAACAATGGGGTTTTTCACCCCTGTTTAATAAAATATAAAATTAAAGAGTGTTAAAAATCAGTTACACCAGGAATCCTAAAAATCTAAAACCTAAAAGTCCGGAAAGCTAAAAGAAGTACCCTAAAAACTAAAAGCAGAGTATCAAAGACAGTCACTGTAGCTAAAATTGACGGGCTGGAACGTGGCTCCACACTCTTGACGCCGAAGTCTGTTGACGCTGGTCTGACCCGCAGACACACCCAAGCTCTTCTGGCACAACCTGCCAACGCAAAGACTGCGGCAGCACTCAGGGATTTCCACACATTATCGAGCACCCACACAATCCAGCTTGGTGCCACGTGGCGAAAGCAAACAAATACTTCTCACTCTGCCGGCACGGGTTCTCAGCGTTGTGTTTGGCTTGGGCGTGTCAACCTCTCGTTCGCGCACTGCCACCGTTCCACACCGTCTCTTGTCGGCCCCCTACTTCACCGTCTGTTCCCTTGTCCGTTCTGGCTTCGGGCTTTTTCCTCATGGTTCCCGTTCTTGAGGTGCCCGTGTGCTCCCGCTCTCGTGCCCACGCCGTCTCCTCCGCTCTTCGCCCCGGATGCACTCACCCTCGCTCTTCGCTCCAGCTGCACTCGCCTCCGCTCTTCGTTCCAGCTGCACTTGTCGTCGCCTTCATTCTGCGTCCCGGCTGCCCTCGCCGTCGCTTCCGTTCCGCGTCCCGCCTGCACTCGCCTCTGCTTCCATTCCGGCTGCACTCGCCGTCGCTTCCGTCCTCCGTTCCGGCTGCATTCACCATCACTTCCATTACGCGGCCCGGCTGCACTCGCTTCTGTGCTGGCCGCACTCGCCATCGCTTCCGTTCTGCGTCCCGACCTCGTTGTGCTGCAGACGCTCGTTATTTGACTCCAGGTGAGTCGGCCTCTGCCACCTCTCATTGGCTGTGCGCTCAGTCCCAATTAGAGTCTAACAGCATTCAAGTGGTTGCTAACAAGAGTCAATTACAGGTAAGCAAGTACAAGCATGCAATAAAAACACACACAGAACAACATACAACAATAAAAAATCACAAATTATTAAATCAAGCAATAAAACCAAAATTCAAGCAAAAATATAAAATCACACAGTTTGTACCTCTGTACTTGCAACATACGTGTAAAGGCATTCGCGCTTAGCAAGACCATCAGCAGGCACAATTGCAAGCTGGAGTGAGTAAGTGATCAAAGACCCTAATGGCAAAAACTGACAGGAAGGGGGAAGAGGCCGTCACTCTGTCATTTCTTGACATTTGAACCATCACAATGATTGTAATGAAAGAGCAAAGGACAAGGACAACTGAGGGAGTCGGGTGAGACACACACACACACAGAGGTAATGCAGCGCGTACGGGGGAGAAACATGGCGGCGGAGTGATGAGCGCGCGGGGAAAATGAAAGAAGAGAAGGAGATGAAAGAAAAGAAAATTCACATTAGATGAGAGAGAGAGAGCGGGACAGAAGTATGTGATGGGCGTCTTCTTATATTACAGGCTTTCATTTAGGCATTTGTCTTTTCATGTCTTGAAAGTCTCCATACCCCTACAGTATTTTACAGCATGAAGGACTGGCATGATTCAGTTGGTCATCTGCCCTGCTAGTTACTGCTAGCCGTGGTGGTAGATGAGTTGGTCATCCCTGTACATTACAGATGATTTATTTCAAATGCTAATCACACTTATTATGATCTCACCAATGCTGCAACAGTTATGTATGTAGGCAAACCTGTCTGAAAAATAATGATCTGAAAGAATTTCTACATTTATATTAAACACTTTCATCAACAACAATTAGTTGAGACACCAGTGTGAAAATGAATAATACCCTTGCACAGTGACAACTCCTTCAGATTGACACTCACTGACAGGGTCACACTACATATTATGTTTTGTTGTTGTACACAATAGTCATATGTCAGCCAAGACAATCATAAAGCTGTGAATTATTGTGTCTTAATCGCGACCACACACCAGAACCCTGATCAGCCATTGTGTGTTGGCATCACGGCCATGTACAAGTCCAGAGATTGTCAAGGAAGGTGAAACAAGAAGTTGAAAATCTAACCTTGCTAAATAAATGAATGATTAAACAAAAAACAAAAGAGAACTCTCCAGAGACCGGTGGTATTCTTCTATCCACAAGATTCATTAAGTTTGTAAGGCAGGTGTTTTGGCAACAACAAACACCCTCATCTGAGTCGCAAACAGATGGTGCTGGAAAGACGGAGAAACTGAGAAGAAGGGGGGTAGCACTGTGAAAAAAAGCAATTAAATGAGTCCCATAAGGGAGCAGCACTGTAGGCTCTTCCCGCACTCTTTCAGCCTCCCTCTTACCTGCATGGCAAACACATCCAGCCCTTCCTTCAGATGAAGGAGAAATTAAAGCGCACAAAAGACAGTGGGAGCGAAACCAAGAGCGTGTCGGAGCTGAATCACCGGCTGAACAGGCCGCGATTATGACAGATGATGATGTGAGGCAAAGAGGGACACTGGGGCAGAGGATGCCAACTACGCATGAAGATGAAACTTGGTGGATCTCTCATTCAACCCACAGCAATTATTATAACACTGCAGTGTGCATCAGATGAGAAGTGACAACAGCAACCCTCCCATCCTGGACATCGACTCGGCACTGCATCCCACTCTCCACTGCCTGTGCCATCTGTCATCGGGTGACAATGCAACTCCGGCGCTGGATGTAATAAGTCGAGTAGCACTGTGTCAATCTCTGACAGGTGTTCTGCAGCCGTGAGGTCCACACTTAGCCAATCAAGCTCTGCAATGCCACCACTCAGTCCCTTAAGGCAGCATTTCACGCTCTGCTGAGCTGGGCTGACGGTTCAATTCATCCACAATTTCCAGCTGGTTTCTGGAGCACGACTAATTGTAAACTCAATACCGTCCGATTGCAAAGGACTTGCATTTGATCAGATGACAGCAAAGTGTTTCCTATTCTATCGTCCGCCGGCAGCGGCTCGGGGTGAAGCTTCCTGCAGTAGCTCCCTGAGGAAATAGCAGTTGCATTATGAGGCTAAATACGTCCAGACAATCGTAACCGCCAGTTTCCACCAGCTTTGAGCATTGTCACGGGCCATCGCAAGTCGCCATGTGCGTTTCTGAAGGGCCGCGCAGCGTTGAAGAGCGGCAAGCAGTTTGACCCATTGCGAGATTACAGAAGAACTACCAGCTCACAAGGGAGGTGTTTCAGTGCGCTGCTGCACCCATGAATAATGTGATACCCTAATGTAAATACAACTTCATTTGAGGTTGCTCAGCTGTTCACGTCTATATTAAAACATCAGCACCACAGGTTAATACAACAAGTACCAAAAATATCTATAGTTTTCTCAGATGTGAGTTTTGTAAATTGTAAATGATAAGTGGACAGCACTTAAATATAAGTAGTGGTGGGATTTGATAAAATAAAATAAAAACTTATTATACTAACTATTATTGAATTGGCCTTTGTAATTCATTAATCGTAATGAATTGTATTTTAATTGCATATCAATATTTGAGTTGGCAACTGAGGTGTGCAGTAACAACAAATACTTTGTTACTGTTCTTAAGCATATTTTTATCATCACATTTTGTGATGAAAAGTGAAGTATCTGTACTTTTACAGAATATGAATAATTTTGCCTCCTCTGGTTGGGGACTTTTGGTTCTGCTTGTCTGACGTCACTGAGTACATTGCTATAATCCGTATTGCCAGAAACCCGTTCACTGACAAACTTTCTGTGGTGTCGAGAGTATACTTTTTTAAGGCTGGATTTCCTTTTTTTTTTTTGCATTAATTATCAGTGAATATAACATTCACAGGGCCCAAAGCGCCTTACAGTTGCCTCACATTCACCCAACAGTTGCCACACACACACTCCCACACCAATGGTTCAGTCTTCACCTAGTGTCCTTGGGCAAGGCATGTGGACAGTCGGGTCATGACCAACAAACCCTTGGGTCAGTGCACGACATAACTGATCTACCATCAGAGCAACAGCCGTCATTTAAATGTCTGATTTGTGTTTTATTTAGCTATGCATGACTTTGGGCAAATGACTTCAGTAAGTTAACAACTATTTTGAAATTTAACAGATGACACCCGTGTTCGTGTTTTACCTCATGCTTGGGGCAACGTGAACCAGGAGTGACAGCAATTGCAAGGTATTTTGACTTGATGTCTCCTTTAATAAATGTGTGGGGAAGCTGATGAAAGGCGGCACAGTAGTGCAGTGGTTAGCAATGTCACTTCAAGAGAAGAAGGTTGCGGGTTAGATTTCGACCCAGGGGTCTTTCTGTGTGGAACATGCTCATTCTCCATGGGTCAACATGGCTTCCCTCCAAGTACTCCGCCTTCCTCCCACAGTCCAAAGACGCCACATTAGGCTAAGTGGCAACAGTAAGTAGTCAGTAGGGGTGAGCGTGAATACTTCTTTTTCTTCCTCTATGTGTCCTACCATAAATTGGCAGCTTGTCCAGGATATAACCCCACCTTTGCTCAGAGACAGCTGAGTAGACCTCATCAACCTGCAACCACGAGGGCAGGAGAAGCAGTGATAGAAAATGAAAAAATGGATGGATGGATGGATAACTAACCATTCTACACTTTAGGGAGACCTTTGTGGGATCATTTCAAGTCTTCTCAAGCAACACACACCCAGCTGGTTGCCATGGTTATGTGTCCGTCCAGTGAGTTCTAGTTGTCTAGTTGAGTGAATCCGACTTTGAGATGGAAGCAGCAATTAAGCCATCCTCCCAGTGTTGTGATGCTGTGGGTGTATAGTGCACTGAAAGTGCAGCAGCGCTGACACCGGCTAATTGGTTTCCAGGTGTGCCAGGCACTGTGCACGGTGGTAGCATGTCACAGGTTCAAGGTGAGCTTGGCGCGACAAAGCAACGTGGTTAATTGCTTGTTGGCAAACTCTGAGGAGAACCAACAGTGTAGCGTCGGGAAACTTTGGCATGACCTCACACAACTTCTAGGCACTTCAGCAGCACTTTCAAAACAGCGGGAGAGAGGAGACTTTTTTATAAACACGTAGTTCACATGATATGTGAGTATGTTGCGCCCCTGAAATCAAGGAGATGTGATCACGATGCTTCCTCGTGTGAGTGTTTAATGGAATGATTTTAACATATACCCAATTTACATGCAACTTAAAATACATTTTACAAAACTGAATAATGCATTCACAGGTGACAGGGACACTTGATGTAGTCGCTGGTTGAACGTTGAACATGCACAAACATACGCACTCAGCAGGGCTGCTCTTAACTGAACTCAAAAATATGCATAAACACTCCCTTAGAACAGAAAATATATTTTAACATTCTCACAACCCCTTTAACAGTGTAAACTGCTGACAGCACACCTGAAATCAGGGAGAAATACTCACTAGATGTGATCATGATGCGTCCTCGTGCAAGTGTTTAATGGAATGAGGAAGACACCATGACTCCCCCGGGGTATTGTGGGTGGAGACCAACATAATCGATCCTGAACTCACAGATCACCGATAACATTTTTATATATTTTACTTTTTAACAATAATGATAAAAGATGAAACACTAAATGAATGAATTAAACCTTCTTCAATTCAACCTTTTTTTTTAAACACTTTTTATAAATCTTTTTTTTTTTAACTATCACAGCATTGTGATCAATCACATGAATCTACAATTATAACCTTTTACAAGTACAACATTATGTGGTAAAACATTTGTAATTATTATACATACGAATACAGCAAAAATTGCTAGTTGTTTATAGCTTGATATACAGGTACTACCCAGAAAATTAGAATATCCTGAAAAGGTTGTTGTATTTCTGCAATTCAACTTAAAAGGTGAATTTGACATATTATATAAACAAATAATATGCAAATCAATATACTTCAAGTTTTTATTTCTTTGGATTTTGCTGATCAGGTCTTGCAATTTGAAAAAAACCCTCAAATTTTATAATAATTTTCTTAGTTTGTGGGTTTGTGGTTTTAATAAGCTGAAAATCTTAAAGTTACAACAAGGAACCGCTTGAGATGTCAATTTGGATGTAATGGCTCAATAAAATTTGTTGGTTTCATCTTTTCTTTGCTTTTCTGTGTTGGTGACTTGGAATTTAAAAAAATGGTACACTAACATCAACCAGATTCAATCAATCACATTTGATTTACAAAAATATCAGCAAGAGAGTTATCAGAGTACGATGTTAATTTTTCATCGTTTGAAAGAATTTTCAAATAAGAGGCGAGGAAAGTTTTGTCCAGGGAAAAACAAGGAGAAAAACATACAAGTCAATGCCAACATAGAGCAGAATCAGCCTGTTTTATTGCATTAGCATGTTTGTTTTTTGCTGTGTTGATTGTTTAACTGTTTTCTTTGGAAGAACTGCAGATGGAAAATAAGCTTCCCTGGTTAAAACCTGGTTAAACACTTTTTTTTTTTACCCACAGAAAAAACGATATATCAGGTACAATACAAAGAAATAAATGAACCACCACTAGTCAGCTCAAATGCTTTAAATCTTTGTGCAGTCTAAAACATTTGTTCAGGTCATAACATGTGCAAGTTTGTTGAAACTTTCTTCATCTTCTTCTTCTTCTTCTCTAAACAACCTGACCTGTTTGTAAAGGCTTCAGCATGTCTGTCCTCTAATCAGCAGATCCAGCATAACATGGGTTTTGCCCACTTCTACCTTTACCCAATAATTTCACATATGCTGATTATTTCTTATCTAAAAGACTGGATAAAACGTTTTTCTAAGGCTTTCAATTAATGTTATTTGGTGCCTATAACAAGCACAAAAACACAACTCAAAACTAGAAATAGGTTACACTGTTAGCTACAATAAAGAACAGACTATGTTAATAGAACAAGAATAGGTTAAATAACAACACTTAAAAATACTTTTCATCTGGAAAACAAATTAATATTATAAAATGTGTCAATAGTTTTCTCTTTATTTTGCAGAAAAATGCAGCAGAAGCACAGTACTGAAATAAAGGTCTGATCACACATCCCACTTATAATAACTCCTTTGTTTTTGAAAACAAACTTTTGTAAGTTTACACGTCATCCTGACATTAAGTGGGTATGAGACGATTCCAAAATAACTCCCCATGCAGCTTTGGTGGCTTTGTTGCTAGCATCACATAACAACCAGCGCTGACCGGAAACTACCAACAATCCTGAGATTTTGTCGGAACTACGCACATGCATAGAGCCTATTGCCTGCTGATCCTTCAATACATTCTCTTTTTCTTTCTTTGTTTTTAACATAACTAACATAAGAGCACAAACTTTAGAACGAGTAGGTGGAATGGAGGCATTTTAATTTATTTCTCAGTGCTAAAAACGTTCTGCAGTGGATCTTGCTGATATAGAATAAAAGCATCGAAGTACAGCTGGAATGAGAGATTTTCTCATGAACCCATTTGGGCCTTCTTGGAATCAGCTAACAAAGAAGACTTTCCGGAACCATTTCAGAAAAAGCATTAACTTATCGACTTTGGGTCACTGCATTTAGCTTCACATAATAATCAGGTTGAGATTCTGGCAGCAGCCCAAAGATTAAAGGTCACTTTATGTACCTTTGGAGCCACAAAAAAACAAAAAAGCATTCAAATTCAGTTTACCTTAATTTTCCACATGAGGGGGCACAAATGGAATTCCCAGTGAATGTGACATACATTGTTTTTCATCCTGATTGAAGCTCACTTTCCTGACAGCTTATCATGTCTCTGCCCTGAGAGTCTGAAGTCGGCATGGTCGTTATAGGACTTTTTCATCCTCCGCTACGTTTGTGCGGTGCATTAGGAGAATGTGAGTGCACATGAGAGGTGGGTAGAGTGTCTCCCTCAAAGATGCCTCAATTTGTGAGAGGTAACAAAAACAAGCACAACTTCAATCCGATTTATTATTTATTTTTTTTAGAGCCATCACTGAGGGCAATGAGGCAAAGGGCCTCTGGCGGATCGTTTAAAGCAGCTCTCTCATGATGGCATCTCCTCAGCTCTTATTGTTCTGCTATTTTGTACTGAAACAAGGTGAAGGTTAAAGCATGAAAAAGAAATGCACAGCAGCTGTCCATTACACATTTTTCTGGAGGAAAAAGTTTCTTTGACTGTGGATATAAAGCATTTTAATTGTATTATAATCCATTGTTAAAATATTAATTCTACCTGGGTCTCATTTAGTTACGGCAAATTAAGATTTGATTTGATTTTGATTTGATTGATTTATTTCGAACATGATATTTTTCGAACAAGGTAAGAAAATAAAAGGGTTTCCAAAAACCTTAAAACATACGAAAGAAAAATTAAAAAACACACACATATATATGTATATATATATATATATATATATATATATATATATATATATATATATATATATATATATATATATATATATATACATATATATATATATGTACATATATATATATATATATATATATATATATATGTATATATATTATTTATATATTATATATAATATTATTTTATATATGTATATGTATATATATAAAATAATATTATTCATGTTCGAAAAGGGGTAGGAAGAAGTAAGAACTTATGTGTACCTACCCCTAAACTTAAATAAATATACAAACTTATGAACTAAATTAAGTATATACAATTAGATGACAGAAAACAACAAAAGACAACAACCAAAGACAAATCTAAACAAAAGACAACTCCAGTTATAAAATAGTGCTGGAATTCAGCTGTTTATTATTTTACGAGTCTATATACATATATATATATGTATATATATATATATATATATATATATATATATATATATATATATATATATATATATATATATATATATATAGATACAGATAGATATTCATTATTCATGTATATTCATATATAGACTGATTGTAATAATAATTATAATAATAAAACAATAAAACAACAACAAAAATAATAATTAAAGCTGCAAGCAGCGTTTGCGGGACTGAGCTGCCGTGGCCGACGCGACCCCCGACCTCTGCCGATGCCTGCAATTGACCCCCGTCCTCTGCCGTCGCCCGGCGACATCTGCTGACTCTGAAAGAAGTCTTTGCAAATGATGCCGATTTTTCACCTCCAGTTTTGTTTTTTTCCTTTTTTTTTTGAATATGCTGTCAAATTTAAATTATAGGCCTTTCTGAGACAAACACGTGGGTGTTTGAATGACGTCTGTAGGACTTCCGTAAAGGCAACTGCAGCCGTTTATGTGTGTGTTGAAAAAGAGGGAGAGAAAGAGAGGCTATAGGGCTCCCAACTAGCAGGAGCAGAGTTAGCTCCACTAGCTCCGCTTTTGCAACCTTGGACACCTAAGCTTAGAACTCAGCCATTTCGACGTCTACATGAAAGATATTGGTATCATCTTTTAGCTAAGGGCTTCAGTAATCTAAATATGTATAGTTATCCGGAGTGTGAATAACGGTGTAGGGGTGGTCAGTGAAAAAATTAGAGTGTAAGCGACGTAGAGCTTGAAGAGATGAACGCATGGGTTTTTGATGTTCCTAGAGGGCGCTAGGTGCACTTCTAGTTTTCTGGTGTTTTCTTGGATTTTGGTCAGTTTTGACATCCATCGACTTTAAAGGGCTATAAAATGAAAACGGTGCAACGCATCCGGACCATTCTTTTTACGTTGACCTTCTGACAGTCCAGTCTGTGCAATACAAAACTGCACACTTGCAGCATTCAGTTGTTGAGTTCTGTCATTCTGGATGATTTCAAACAAGTGAAAATAGCTCACTTCCTGTTTGACAGGGGTCAAAGGTCAGAGTGGCAAAATGCAGGTATCTACCGAATGCGTGGGTTTTTGTCCCATGTCATTTCGACCTTCCTAGAAGGAAATAGGTTTTCACGAGGGGCAAGAAATTTTCAAAAAAGTGGAAATAACTCACTTCCTGTTTGTCGGGCGACAAAAGTTAGAGCGTACGAAATGTCGGGCTGGAAGAGACGAGCGCGTGGAATTTTTCCCCATATTTTTTTGACCTTCCTAGTTGAAGCTAGGACCCATTCTAATTTTTGGACGCCTCTAGGGGGCGCTGGAGAGTGGAATTTTGTCTTTTTCTCTTCATTTTATAATTTTTTTCGCCAGTTTCTACTTATGTGGCAGATTTAATTCACATATTTTGTATGGTAAGGGGGTCAAAATGAGGTTCGAAGCTGCGTAAGTAAGTAAGCAGTCTCAGGCTCAAGTTGAAGATGTGCCCCACTATCCCGCACAGTTCCTCTGCACAGGATTTGAGGAGACTTGAGCTTATGCCATCTGGACCTGCAGCCTTCCTCGCCTTGCACCTTCTCAGCTGTGTCCTCACCTGGCTAGTTGAGAGGAACAGGGGAGCACAGGGGGTCTGGATGCAGAGTGTTGTTGAACAGGGGTCAGTTGAGGTGGGGGGAGGGCCAGTCACAGTTACAGTAGGTAGTGGGGGTTGCAGCAGTGGTAACTGGACAGGGGGTGGGGTGGGTGACTGATCAAATCTGTTAAAGAAAGTGTTCAGGTCGTTCACCCACTTTAGATCCCCCTCAGACTGGGTGGCAGGTTCCTTGTAACCAGTGATGGATTTCAGGCCCTTCCAGACTCCGCTGACGTTGTTCTGCTGCAGCTGTTCCTCCATCTTCATCTTGTATCTGTTTTTGCCCTCCCTGATCTTCCTCCTCAGCTCCCTCTGCACAGTCTTTAGCTCCTCTTTGTTGCCCGACAAAAAGGCCCTCTTCTTCTCCTTAAGCAGAGCCTTTATGTCGGGTGTAATCCAGGGTTTGTTGTATGGGAAACACCGTACAGTCTTGGTGTGTACGATGTTATCCACACAGAAGTTAATATAGTCCGTAATGCAGTCAGTGAGGCTGTCAATGTCCTCCCCATGAGAGTCACTGAGTTCTTCCCACACCGTTGTGTCGAAACAGACTTTCAGAGCCTCCACAGACTCCTCAGACCATCTCTTAACAGTGCGTGTGACCACTGGCTGTCTGCGGACAAGAGGTTTGTACACAGGCAGGAGACATACCAGGTTGTGGTCAGATCTTCCCGGGGGGGGGAGAGGTGATGAGCTGTATGCCCCCTTGGTGTTAGCATACAGTAAATCCAGTGTTTTATTGTCCCTGGTGCAGCATGTGACATACTGGGTAAATGTGGGCAGAGTGGAGGACAGAGAGACATGGTTAAATTCCCCAGAGATGAGAAGAAGGGCATCAGGGTGCTGTGTCTGCAGCCTGCTCACAGTGGAGTGGATGACGTCACAGGCCGCCTCAGCGGTAGCAGAGGGGGGAACATACGCAGCTATCACGATAACATGCGAGAATTCCCTTGGCAGATAGTATGGCCTCATGCTAACCGCTAACAGCTCAATGTCCTTACTGCAGAGTTTCTTCTTAACAGTGATGTGCCCAGGGTTACACCATCTATCGTTGACAAACACTGCCAGCCCACCTCATTTCCTTTTTCCGCTCTCCTTTGTCCTGTCCGTCCGTAGAAGATGAAATCCGTCCAGCGTGACGTTCGTGTCCGGTGTTAGCTCCGTTAGCCATGTCTCTGTAAACAGCATGATGCTACTCTCCCGAAATTCCCTCTGGTGCCGGGTCAGCGCCGCTAGCTCATCTATCTTGTTGGTCAAAGATCTTACATTCCCCATAACGATGGATGGAAGGACAGGTCTGTAGCGTCTCTTCTTAGCTCGAAGTGCTGCACCGGCACGTCGTCCCAGTTTCCTTCTCTTCAGTTCGCGGGGAAGATCAGGCCTCGCACCGGTTAGCATTGACATGCCACGGGATGCTAACAGCTGGTCCCGGGTGTAAACAATGCGGCCATGGTTACACATGGGATCCCCGAGCACGCTCGTAACCAGAACGAGTAGAAACACCAGTGCTATCGTAGCCAGTTTGGTGTCCATGGTCCTTAAACTTAACAAAATAAGACCAGACGAACAAATAAATAAGAAAATAAGTAGAAAGAAGAATAAATACTAAAAAAGATAGCTGCTGCAACAGTCGCCACTCGAGCAGCGTCCTGCTCCTTAACCGGAAAAGAGATATAAGAGAATGTAAAGGACTGTAATTACCGTAATTCTGGACTATAAACCGCTACTTTTTCCCCATGCTTTGAACCCTGCGGTTTATACAACGGTGCGGCTAATCTATGTTTTTTTTTTTAGAGCTAACGGCCACTAGGGGACCTTCTCAATTTATGGATTTTTGGGTGGGCTCGGGAAAGAGTGAGACAGGCAGTTCGCGCGAACAACGAAAGCAAAAATGGAACCAAATACAGAACGAGAGCAAGACAGTTTGTGCAAAGGAAGTTTTCATGCACAAACCCTCATTATGGAAAACATACCAAGAATTGCATATGATGCAGCTTTTAAAGTTAAAGGCAGTCGATCGGGCTAGATCGCTCGCGCTCTCATCTGTATGTTCTCTTGTCTTGTTCTTGTTGTCGAGTTCTGGTTCGACTTCATACCAATTAACCGAGGTGACCAGCGGGACCCCGCAAACAGGATCCGTGGTGCGAGTCCAGAGTCAAAGGCTCGCAGCCGCCGAACCGATCCGCTCCGCGGACCCGTTTTCTGACAAAACACCTGCGGCTTATAGTCCAGTGCGGCTTGTATATGTACACATTTGTTTTAGCTGGTGCGGCTTATATTCAGGTGCGCTTTATAGTCCGGAAATTACGGTATGTAGGTGTGCAGCAAGTTGGCTCAGAATAATAACTTACACTCAGCCCCCTCTAAGGTGCAAAACAAAAGTGTCCTAACATGAGAATGTGTTGGTAAATCTGCTTCAGCATAATTTAAGGTGATAATTGGAGATCCCACATGAGGAGCGAGGCGGAGGAAGACTGGAATTAATAATCAGTTTGAAAAGCGGGAGAGTGACTGTGAAACATCTGCTCTTCCAGTCACACAGCTCACTTTCAAGGCGTCTGTGCAGCACAGCTTGTTGTTGTTTTAAATAGACACACTGGCGCCGGCACCGCACAAAGTTTAGAGTGAAGCTTTCATCCCCACCTCTAGAGGTGCGTCGGGAACAGTTGGTGGTGATTAGAAAGATAAGAAAGCAGAGATTGCACACAGCGTAGCGGAGACGGCCGCTTCCCGGTTTCCTTTTTCTTCTGACAGTTTCTATTGAAGTGGACAAGAAGAAAGTCTGTGGAAAAGGTGGTTTCCCACAGTTTCTACAACGTCTCCAGTTTAAAGACAAACTTCTGACGATGGGATGAATTTTAAAACCACAACGTTCGACCTTGACAATGAAACACCTACACGCCACACACTAACACACTAAGACACTAAGACACTGGTCTGTAAAATGGAAAGTGATTATTTTTGACAGCCTGAGCAGAACTCAACATCTCTGTTTATCAAGGATTTTCTAGTGCACACTCTTCCAAAATACACAATTTAATAAAGGTTAAAACATGAAAATACACACATTTGTATGTGCTTATATATATGTGTGTATATATATGTATTTATATATATATATGTATATATATATATATATGTATATATATATATATATATATATATATATATATATATATATATATATATATATATATGTATATATATATATATATATATATACAGTATTGTCGAAACAGCACAGATACGCAAACGAGACTAATGACACTAAAACTGTTTTATCATGTTAAGGGAAATAAATAAATGTAGACATGTTTGGAGTAAAGGTGGAGTGAAGAAAAAACTACTATGCCTTTGTTGTCAAACAATAATGTGTAACATCCTACCACAGTGTCTGTCACTCCCAGGGTAAGATGTTAAGTTTTCTGCTTTACATATCTCACTGTTGCTAAGATGCGACGGGAGCCGTTCGCTCATGTAATCTGCTCCAATTTAGCCCCATAACATTGCAAACTCTTCAAAGCACTAAATAAAATGGGTCACTGCCTTGAAAGCCTCACACTCCTTTTCCATTCAGAGAAAGGCTCGGGGTAGAAGCTTGATAATGCTATGATAATGCACAGCCAAACTGCTGAGCTAACACGCAGCTAAATGAGAAAGTGGGTGTCTGATTTGCCGCTAATTTGCAGTTATTGTGTTTTTACAACTTCACTCTCTCTCTTGAAACGAACCATATGACAGCGAATCTCGTCTTGACACACACCGACAAATATTCCTTTCCCTAGGTGCGCACTAATGCTACGTTTTTGTTTGTTTTTTCTTCCCATTTGAAGGATTAAAATAGAACTTCTAAATGAAAGTTGGAGAAAAACAGCAGTGATTAAATTTGTGCCTTGGTTAAAACATTTGCACAGTCTAAATGTGTTCTTATTAGATTTGATCAGATGAGATGAGGCCTGTTAATCTCACCAGGAAGTTAAAGCTTTCACAGCATGAGCGCAGAGACACACAACATGAAGAGAAACACATTTAAAATTAAACTTCCATTTTTATCATAGCATATTGTGCTATTGTATTGGTAACATTACATATATATGCTGGAATTATTATAGTGAGTTGAATATATAAATGTATTGAATGTTACTATATTTAGTGCTTTGATAATTATTTGCTGATCGTGACCAGTGCCCTGGGGGTGTTCAAAACCTTGTGAGCAAAGACTGTGTAACTCATTAAGCCTCATAAAACAGTGACCCTGGGTGACCAGAGAGTGGACAGCTGAAGGGACTGGCTTTGCAACGCTCATAAAGTTTGTTACCCAGAGTGGTCCATGGAATTGGAGTTTTACAACTTTTGATTTTGCCATATAAGGGCCTGCTTCCTGATGCACAAACAATGACAGTAACACCCAGGAACTGAAGGGGGAAGAACGGATAGCCAATCAAAGGACACTTGAGAAGACATTCACATCAGGAGTCAGCTTTTTTGTCTTTGCATTTAAGGACTTTTTTTTAGGAGAAAGGAGTCAGTCTGACTCCGGCGATGGCCAGGACTCAACTCCAGAGATCTCTGCACCAAATATCTTGTTCTTCCTTTTACTAAAACTGATTATGATTTTACTTGTCTCCTATTCTCTCCATTAAACAAACACGCGGTTTGGTAGCACGACAACAGATAAAGGAGCCAAACCAACACCAATCAACATCAGAATTTCAATCAGAATAAACTTTATCGACCAAAAAGAGATGATTAGGACCAAGTAAGATATCCAAGTCAGATATCCAAAAGAGCTTTGCCTTTTTTTATATAGGTCTTCTGCTGTGAACAGACTGCATCTCCATCTATCCACCCATCCATTTTCAATACCCGCTTCTTCCCGAGCTCAGGGTCGCGGGTTCTGCTGGAGCCTATCACAACTGTTATAGGGCGAAGACAGGGTGACACCCAGGACAAGTCGGCAGTACATCGCAGGGCCACATAGACACAGACAACCACCTGAAATCACACACACACCTACGGACAATTTAGAGTTTCCAATTCACCTCACGCATGTTTTTAGAGTGTGGGAGGAAGCTGGAGTACCCGGAGAGAACCCGCGCTGACACAGGGAGAACATGCAAACTCCACACAGAAAGGCCCCAAGCCCGGAATCGAACCCACAACCTTCTTGCTGTGAGGCAGCAACGCTAACCACTGCATCTATTTGTGCATGGAAATGTATCAAAACTGTAGGGAAGAGCAGGTGAAGGCTTTTGTCCCTCCGTCGCCCTCCTGACCTTCCACCTAAATTAATTGCGTGAGTGTGTTATTAGGAGCAACACTGAATTCATGCTTTAATTCAACAACAGCGTCTCGGCCTGCATCTATCTCGATTTGAGAGCTATGGTGTGTGACAAAGTGCTGGTGCTCCAGGGCGCGGATCTGCATAAACAGCAGGCGCAGTGCCACCACTTACTTCAGCAGCATTCCAATTACGGTTAACCAGGTCCAGCGGCTCTCTGCCCACATCGCCGAGACAGCCCCCTGCTTTTTTCCAGCACGCATGTATTCCTCAGCCATTAGCCCGTTCCGACGTGGTACATTTCAAAAAGGCTTTCAGCGGCTTAAAAAGGAAGAGGAAGAGAGAAACATCTCTTTGTTTCATAATTTGGCCTCACCCTAAAGGAGAGGGGAGGGGCTGGGGAGTGCTTTCCCCTTGGCAATCAACTACCCCCCCCCCCCCCGCCTCCCCCCCCCCCCCCCCCCCCACACACACACACACACACAAACCCAAATGTTCCTCTCTAATACAAACAAAATTAAAGAATGTCATGATGCGTACACTCTTTAACCAAGCTAATAGCCTCTTCACAAACTTTAACGATTTAATCATGACAATATCTATGAAAGAGTTAGCCCACTGCCACCAGGACAGGGAACTCAGTGGTTGCCATCTCAGTGCCAACAATTTCTTAGCTGCTGTGACACCAACCCATAGAGTTCACCTCTTTGGCAAAGACAGGTTCAAAGAGGAGCCGGAGCCGTAATTAAGAGAAGTAACGCTGGTGATAGTGGGATTTTAATTGAAATATCTGTTTACAGAATCTAGTGAGTGGATGTGTTCTTAAAAATTATCATCACTGGCGACAAACTCGCTCAAATCTTGTCATTTCCCGACAAGCCCTTGCCATATGGGGGAAAAAAATTGCAGACTGTCTTTAACATCCCGGCGGTCCTGTCAAAGTCCTACCGCTCGTCGCTCCTTGTGGTGGAGCCCTTACAAAACACACAGGCGTACACAGCCCTTTCGCTGTTAGTCTCACAACAGCGAGCACACACAAATAGGGCTTAGCACAACCTGCGCAACCGTTTACATCCTGTTTTCCAGAGCGCCCCACCCCACCCCAGGCCACACTGATGGAGTCGCTTTCTTCCTGTGAAGGATCTGGTGTCGCCAACGAGGCCACGTGACGTTCCGACAGACAGTTGGAAGTGTCACTAGCGCCGCGTTCTCCCTTCCCCTCTTCTCCGTCAGGGCTGAGCCAGTAGGCATGACTCACTGAAACGTTGTACTTTCTAATGACACAAGAGCAAAGGCTGAGTCAATGTGACCTGACACGTGTTGCATAAATCGCCCCTCCCCACCCCCCAAACCCCAAACCACTATTTTTTCATGATTTGAAGTTGCTCTGAGGAACGTCAGCAAATCCATGAGAGGAATCTTCCACCACCACGCCACAGGTACCTCAAAAGGCTCACTGTGCCTGAATCTCAGAGTTTCACCCAGATTCAGTGGTGGTTTCCCTCAACTTTCGAGTCGTAATAACAGCCCCAGGAGCATCCCGTAGGCTTTAGGCTTTTAGCTCTTGGTAGGTTTGGCAGGGGAACACATTTCTAAGAAGAGGTTTATGAAATACAGGTATAGAAGCATTTCACTTGGAGAAAATAGATGCATCTTATCTTATTAAACACAAAGCTTTTTTTGTTTTCTTAGAAGGGTTGCTTAGGGTTAATAGGCTAGATTCCCAGCCGATGCATCACCATTATCATCTAGTCGATGTTGGTTGTTAATCCTCATGCAGCTCTTTCAAAACTTTTATGTTTAAGTCAACAAGGTGTCAAAGTAATGAATAATTGTCCAAAAATGCAACAGAACATCTTTGTGAATCCTGTCACCAGTCAAAGTTGGGCCTGCATCAGCATCGAAGGGTAAATTTGGCTTGAAGAAAATACTACACCATGATTAAGGAAATACTGCCTACGTTCACATTGACAAAAATGATTGGAATGAAAGTCTCAATCGGAATAAAAATGCTTCCAATTTTGCCAATTGGAAGATTTTGATCCAAGCTGGTCCATTCGGAATTAAATTTGATTTGGATTGAACAGTGTGGTTTATGCTGATCCTCAATCCAAACATGGTCCACATACACACTCATCATGTCTCTCATGTAACTGGTGTAACTGGTGTCACTGAGTCACAGTTTTCGTTATTTCAACCTTTCCATCATGCAGTACACTCAAAAAAATAAATCTTTGAATGAACTTAAAAAAAATCATGGAAAGTATTTCCACGTGATTAAATGTCTTTCTTTCAGCATTAAACAATTTTGTTAGTCCAACTTGACATACTTACGTTGTTTCAACTTAATCTATTAGGGTTGATTGAACTAATTTACTCGGTCTGGGTCCAACTCAATATATTTGGGTTTGGTCAATTAATTCATTAGGGTTGATGTAACTTGTTTACTATGGTTGGGACTGACTAAATATAATAGTATTTGACCCACTAATTTGACAGTAGTAAAATTACACCAGTATATTAAGTTGATCCAACAGAATTGCTTATTTCCCAAAAGAAGCCAATTAATCAAATGGAAATACTTTCCATTATTTAATTACAGTCATTCAAAGAATACGATTTGAGTGTAAACAGTTTGGTGTCAATTGGAAAGAAACCTAAGACAAATGGTAGACATTTCCATACAATTGTATTTTTCAGTCACAATGCTTAACACTGGCAGTAATACAAAGTGGGACAATATTTTACACAAGCAGTTGTTAACAGCAATACAAAAATGTTTCCATATAAACTAAAAGGCGGGTATTAACAGAACCTCGAGAAACTAAATATTTTTTCTCCAAATAGGCAATAATAGTCTAACAAAAGCAGTTGCTTCAACAAAATAAAGTAGTCATATTTTCTTGAAAATCCACTCAGAAAAAAATAGAAATAAAAGACCGTGTCTTGCCTTGTTTTTGACCTTTGACACTCCTTTACAATATAGAAAACAATTTCAAAATGCAACTGAGAACAATAAAATTAAAGAATCAGGGTCACAGTCCTTCACATGTAACAAATCGGATCTCCAAATCCTCTGTGAAGGATTCTCCATCACTTCACTAACGACAAAGGGATGTTTTGAGAGCTTGTACTTTTCTGGATAGTCTGCTTCCATCTAGTTCCATTATGAACTTCTGAAGTGCTTCAAAGGTATATTTCAACTCCGGAGGGTAGCTCAGGTTTAGAGCATACACAAGAGCGAGCAACATTGCAACAGCTAAAGGAACATTTCTCAAGTCGCTGAGTACTTCCACCCCTTCCAGAACGATTACAACATCCTCGGGGTCATCACCAGGCTCGGCTCCTTTATGTCGGATGACAAATATTCCAAAGACCATCTCTGTCATAGCTGTTCCAATGCTTTCGTCATCGGCCTGCCAAAACAATTTAGAAAGGGCAATGATTTTTCACTGATATACAGTCGATCCCTTTTTTCCCCCCCAATTACCTTCATTCACATAATCAAAAACAATTACATACAGTGTTTCCCACAAACTGTTCAAGTTCCCAGACAAATTGAAAGGAGGGTTATTTGATAGGTAGAACTCATGTATGTACCAGTTGGCCTAATAAATTGTTCTGTTCAGACATCAATTTGTAAATATGCACCTGGTTTGTTTACAAATGCAATGCTACCAGCATGTAGGGAGAATATAAAAAGAAATTTAAGACCTTATCTTTCCCAATTTTACTGCTGATTGGAACCCAGAGGAAACCATCTATTTCAACTGATCAAAACCTTAATAAACATAAAAAGTAAATTCACATACCATGTATTCTTTCACCAGCTTCTCTGGATCTTCATTCAAGTAGACACAAAGACCTTTGAGGACGCATTCTCGTCTGATGTCAACGCTGTCCGTCTAAGTAAACAGATCGGAGAAAATATGAAAAAAAAACATTAGGAACACCATCACAACCTAACGATAGAGCAGCTTTCACCTAGCTGAGACAACTTTTAACTTTTAAAACAACCCTTTTTGAATAGTCTGGCATTTTCATGTATGACGTATACAATTTCAAATTGAAACAAGTTCAAACCTTTTCTTATGTAAATTCCCCCCTTAGTTAAATCTATAATTGTGTACAGGAATTGATTTGAGTTATCTATCTAATTTCCAGAACATTAGTCATTTCCACAATAGTGGAGTTGCAGTACAGGGAGAACATTTTCTTTTCTTTTCCATCGTTGTCATACCTGGGTTGTGGGTACCATGATGCTCTTGATTTTTTTCCCTTGAGTGCCACCTTTTTTGGCATATGCCTTGAGCAGATTTCCAGAGTTTGCATCCAGCTTAGAGAAGAACTTTGACTGCAGATGCAGTGTTGTGATTCTCTTGAATTCGGAACTCACCTACAGCACAATTAGAATAAAGAACAATGGTAAACAAAACTCAACTCTGCTTATTTTGATGTCAACATCACACTTGATTTGGCAGCTCGGGCCATTCAAGATACAAATGCATGACATTCAAATATCTCTCTCTATGTCTTTTCTATGCCATACACAGTCCTGTCAGAGACAGGACAGACATCCTCACTTGTGACGTCTCATAAGTAGTTTTCCTGTAATGTAATGTAGCAGTGTATTAAATTAATATCAGTTTGTTCCATCACATATTCATTCACTCACCTCACGCACATGGAAGAGAGCTGGCCACCTTGTTCTGAAGTCAGCTATCATAGGTGCCTCTCCAACTACCTCTTCCCTTCTGAGGGCAAAGGTCTTCTCCATCATCATTGCGACCTTCTCATCATTATTTATTTTTTGTACTTCTGACAGGAGTGCCACTCTGACCATTTCTAGCGTCTTTGCTGTTTCACCAGTTGGATAGGCGGGGCAATAATTCACCTCTGCTTTTTTCGGCCAATTAACACCATAGGCAGGACTGCACTTGCCATCAGGTTTGTGCTTTAGGGCATTCACTGTAACTTCTGGACAGCCAAGCTCTCTGAGCTTTGTTCTGTAGTTACCGAGTTTATACTTCAAGCTTGCTTTCCATCCACCATATCCAGAGACCGAACCTGGCTCTTTCAGACATGGATGTTTTGATATAAGAGCTTCTGCAACATCCTCAAACTCTGAGTCAGAGAGGTACACTTTGTACTGGATTATCGTTTCAGCTAAGCCACCAAGAATGGAGGATTTTAGTTTTGCATCAGGATTTAACAAAGTTCCGGTTTCTATGAAAGCAACATTGGCCCTGACCAGGTGTAGCTCAGTATCATAGGAGAACCTGGGAACCTGGAAGACTACAGGCCATGCAGACGATCTTGAGGAGGTGGACTCGGCAGAAGACAATATGTCAGTGTCAAATGAGCAGCAAGATGAAAGGGATGAGGAGTCATCTGGAGAGCGGGAGGAGGCAGAAGCTGAGGGGGGAGTGGGGGGGGGGGGGGGGGAGCTGAGCCACCAGACTGACCAGGGGCATCTGAAATAAAGATGACCTTAATGGTTCCTTTGTCCTGGACATCCGACATTGTCAGCAAGTTGGTGAATTCATTCCCAAATTCTGTGTCCATGAATTGAAGCCTGAAATCCCCCTCTATTCCACACTGTGTCATTATTTGCTGTGAGAGTTCACTGACAGACTGTGGAATCCCATCAGGAAGAAACAATCTCTGGAAATTGTTTTCTCCTCGGATGACTCTTAGTTTCACAGGGGCTGTCATTACGCAATCTGTGCAAAGAGAAAGATAACAACAAGGAAATTTAACTTTTAACAAGAGTAGATCTGAAATTTAACAGATTAATCAGAGGACAAAAGAATCATTCACCATTTAATCTTCCTGGTCATTCATTTCTTCTCTTCTTCTAACAGTGGAAGGGTTAATCAGTTACTGCACTTTATAAATGGATGTATCTTTTTAATGTCACCATTCTGAGATGTCCAACAAAGTAGTCTGCTAGAGGGTAGTAATCAGCAAGTTCACCAAGCTCAATCAAAACAGTTTCTCTGGTAGCACATGCACCCAGCTCAAAGGCTCCGAAATGTTCCCTGTACCAACCAGAAAGCCTTTTCAGCATGAAACATAGTTTCTCATGTACAATGCAAATCTGCAGGATCTCGCCAAAATCAGGCAGTCCACTTGTAGACCCATGAGCAACTATCATCCCATTTCTGAATTGTACACCTTTGCTTGACACGCATTTCATGAGGTGAACTTCAGTTGTACCAGGGAACTTCTGTTCAATAGTCTGAGTCATTTCCTGTTTCAAAACAGCCACAGGAACTGTTGACACATTTGTAATCTCAAAGGCAGTTTTTTCAAAACTGGATGATCTCAAGTGATATGAAATCATTAGCTGATGCTTGGTAGCGAGTGAGAGGGGGGTATTTTTAAAGCAATTGGTGTGTCGCATAACCTGCTTAAAAAAAACTATGCTTGGCCTCAAATCGCATGGTCCAGAGTGCCACAAGTGGACCAAACATCCTGATCAGATGGGGATAGTGCTCTAAATAATGATGTTTTGGGAGCAGTTTGACATCAGGTAAGAGTTCTTGGTACTTTTGTCTGTGCTCTGAAATTTTTCCCTCAAGATAGGCGATGGACTCATCTGTGTGTGTTGGAGCAACCACAAGCTCTACAACGTCTTTTAAGTCCATCAGTATTTGCCATGCCATTTCATCCTCAGGTACTAGATGCCCAATTATGAATGGCAGTAGTCTTAAGAGGGCCCAGTTTTCATGGGCGTTTCCACCTATTGTTTTCCTTGATGAAAACGTGTGTGGGATCACATGTGGCCTACTTGTCTTATCTGCCCATTTGTAGGGGAAATGCAGGATAGATTTGTTGAGGGTTTCCAGATTGAAATATTTTTTGGAAATCAGCAATGCCAAACAATGTGCAAGCTCCACAGGCACAATGCCCTCAAACACATCATGCATGACATCTGGTGGATAACCTTCATTAACACTGAAGTGGGCAAGAGTTTTAGTGATAACACAGTGACTTTTTACTCCGAAACAGCTTGTGCCATTCTCCCGAGCTGATTTCACATGACAGTCATGGAGTTCTTTAGTCCTGAGACTGAATGCACCTGACTTCACTTCTTCTGTTTGGATGTCTGTTCTTGTTCCTATGCAAAATCGGCAGATATACCCAGAAGAAAAGCACTCATTAAAACCAGCTAAACTGTGGGCTCCCAGGTTGTCTGCTGCAACAAACTGAATCGTGCCTTTGAGACATCTGCCAAGCAATGGAACGAAAACTCCCTCTTCCTCCAGAGTTTTTATATCTTGAAGAAGAGGATGCAAGACACGGTTATAACCAAACTTGTTCACATCATCCGTCTTACACAAGACTGCCAAGTAAATTGAAGATAGTGATGAATGTGAGCCTGGAGGGAAATTATTCAAAGTCCAGTAGATTCCACAAAGCTTATGTTTCCTACGAGAAGTGCCCAGAGGGTTGCAAACCTCAAAGTCATCTATGTATAAGCTAACCAAAATTTTCAACTCATCCCCCGAGAGAAAACTGTTTCCCTGGAAGTATGAACCATCCTGAGAAGATTTGTAAGTATGTTGCTCACCAGTCACCCTGTTACTCTGCTGGGCTTTGTGTCAAAGAGTTGCTGCAAAGACTTCAGTACAGGCACATACTGAAAACTTATTTTTTCCTTTGCATCAAGTATGTACTCGATGGCTTCAACAACCATAAAGGTTTCTTTATAATACTGCTTGCGGAGATAAGATGTGCTCAGGCAACCACCCTTCCCTATGGCTTTGACCAATGGGTTTGATGCGCATAGAGCAGTGGCTACTTCTCTTATTACAGACTGATCAGTAGTGGGACTATGTTTCTGAAAAACACCCTCAAGAGTGTTAAAGGAGAGGGGTAAGGTTGCTGAATTTAGCAAGTAGTGCAGTTCCTCTAAGAACTCATCAATTTTTGTGCCTGGCACATGTGCAAAATGCTCCAACTTGAGCAACGCTGCAGCAAAATTTTGCTCAATTACTTCCGGTAAGTTCTTCATTACATCTACATCTCTACTCGAACATGCATGTGCTGTTTCAAATGCAAAGTCATCTTGATCAAGTGTCTCTTCCTCAGGATTTTCAGAGGATTCTTGTGAAACTCCAGTGATTTTAACTACACCTGGCTTGAAATCTTTCAATATATGTGGGTTGTGTTTCCTATTCTTGTGAGAGTGAAATGTTCCATACACATTTGTTCTAAAACTGCAACCCTCAAACATACAAGAAACAGTTTCATTACTCCTCAAATGAATGCCAATATGTACAAAATAATCCTTTTCTGTAAGCAGATCATTACAAGTGCACAAATGACAACTGAATGTTGAAACTTCCAGCAGCTCCTGAGAGTTTTGTCTAGAATGGACTCTACTTAAATGAATGTGAACAGCATTCCATGTCTTAAAAGTACATGGGCATGTTGTGTGGGGGCATGGGTAACGTTGCCTATGACAGTGCTGTAGTGTAATATGTTTAAGCAGCGCAAGTCTACTAGATAGAGATACAGTACAGTCCTTACACCTCCACATCTCCTCACCTAAAATACATTCACTGTTTTAGTGAGAACTCCAGGTCTGGCAGGATGAATTTTTCCCAGCAGGCACTTCTGCAGTTGAATGCAGACACAGGTTAAGTCGGACAGGACCCTCCTGCGATCAGAAATTGAGAGAACAATCAATTAATGCCCATGAAAGTCAGTATGTAATCACTGACACACGTGGATCTGGACGAGTGGAACAGGTAGCTCAAAGAGTAGGGATTGATCAATCAACATAGATATGATTAATAAATTCAAAACACATACAGTGCATATTGTTTTAATTGTGTTACGGTGTATCTATCAAGACTACCAAGAGATCATTTTCACACAAAGCATTTGGCTGAAACTGGCACACATCAAAAAGAAAACATATGCAAGATTTCTAATCTCTAGATGAGGCATCGCTGCAGCCACACTGCAATCCTGCACTGAAAATGTTACTTTTTACCACCATCACCACCACCATCCCCCGAACACACACACACTTCATACCTTAAGGTGACGGCTGCGCAGCAATAGACGCAAATGTTCATGCTCAAGTATAAAATACACCAAACAACCTGCACACAGTTACACTGCAAAGCGCACTAACCAGCAATTCGCCAAAACTACCCCCCATCACGAGTTTCCCACTTGTAGCGTTTATCTTAAACATCGCCATGCTAGCGAAGAGACAGCTCACGGTGACGGCCGGCTTTTTAGTCTAATGACATTAAATAACTAACCACCACCGCTGAAAATGATGTACTAAGGGATAATGACATTTATGCATCGTATTTCGTTTGCATCTAGATGAATATTAATGGAGTTCAAGTACTTACCTTTTCCATGCATGCCACCAGACAGTTCTTCTTCCCAGGTGTCTTTGCAAATTGCCGCGATATCGATATCTCGCGGTCTATCGCGATGTTTGCTTGGCTTTTCCTGCCTACTTGTACAAACGTGATTTATTAACTTTATGGCAACATGAATGAATTTAGTGAATGTTTAGTTGTTTGAGTTCATGTAAACCCAACATAATTTAATCATGTTCATCTTGGAAACATTAAAGTATAGCTTAGATAAAATATGTTACACTTGAGTTAATGTAACAGCCCACCAGTTTGCTTATTTTGAGTGTAATTTTTCAGGGATTTAGATTTTGTGATCAACCAAAGTCAAGATCAGCGAGAAACAGAGATTTTGTGTGTGAAAATATGAGATGCCAATGAGATGTGGCACAAGTCAAAGTTGGGTCTGCATCCGAGTGGCATTTGAGATCATTAATCCAGAAAATGGAAGAAGATGAATGGAAGAATGGAAGAAGATAATATGGTACTATGACTAAGGAAACACAATATACCCGGAGACCAGAGATGAGATTGGAGCTCTGCTAAATCAAGCAGCCATTAGATCATCGACCACAACTGTTTCACATGGCCAGGGCTGAGCACACAATTATAAATTTTGAGCGCATAAAACATATTTTGCAAGCACAAATCGATTCTGAGCGCCTTATATGAGTTTGCATGTTGTGTTTATCCAAATGTTCGCTCACAAACTCTTTCCATGGTGCTCAAGCAGCCCACTTCACTCGCTCGCTTCCCCCCTCCTCCTCTCGCTCAAAACTCTCTCTGCGCGTTCGGGTTGTCTTCTTGTGCCACAAAATTCACTAATCAGAGAGCTTACGGAAGTACACTCTGATTGGGTGTCTATCCACCAATGAAATCACTAGTTACATTTACCAGAGGAAAAAAAAACAACAACCAAAGACGCTCGCGTGAGACGGACACCGACCGGATAAAGACTTGACTCATCACAAACGTCGGTCAGTATTTTATTATTTTATTTATTTATTTATTTATATTTATTTATATATTTATTAAATCATATATATCAGTTTATTTTAAGACAGTAGATATTGTGTGACTGACGAATACTTTCCTCTCCTGGGCACTTTTAGATAATGTCAGGTGAACAACAGCCACAACCACCCAGACCACATGTAAGTCGTTTGTGTGGCCTTTCTTTTAAACGGTGTGTCAGATATATGATTTAATAAATAAATAAATAAAAAATAAAATACTGACTGAAGTTTGTGATGAGTAAAGTCTTTATCTGGTCGGTGTCCGTCTCACGCAAGCGTCTTCGGTTATTTTTTTTCTTCCCCTCTGGTAAATGTAAACTAGTGATTTCATTGGTGGATAGACAGCCAATCAGAGTGTACTTCCGTAAGCTCTCTGATTAGTTAGTTTTGTGGCACAATCGCTAGTTGAGCGCGCGGAGAAGACAACCCGAGCGCGCAGAGAGAGTTTTGAGCGAGAGGAGGAGGGGGAAAGCAAACGAGTGAAGTGGGCTGCTTGAGCACCATGGAAAGAGTTTGTGAGCGAACATTTGGATAAACATAACATGCAAACTCATATAAGGCACTCAGAATCGATTTGTGCTTGCAAAATATGTTTTATGCGCTCAACATTTATAATTGTGTGCTCAGAAAATATAATCGCTCGCTCAAAATAGATGCTAGTCGCGGCGTATATCAAGCACTGATGCAAAAGTCTTCGATGACGTTCCATCAGCGCTCGATAATTGTTCATTGTCCTCTGGCTGTTTCGCCCGCTGCTCGCTCACAAAATGGACCAGACACCGAAACAATCGCTGCACGGCGGAAAGCGGCCGCGGGGGTGCGCGCCGCTTCAAGTCTGGCGGCAACAACGTCATCGTTCCACTACAGCCTAAAGTGACCAACGACTAAGAACACTGGCCACCGCCGGACTCTTGGATTCTGTAGAACTTCATCATGTGATCTCAGCGCGATGACGTCAGCAGACACGCGGAGGGGGTGCCGCTTGCCGGCGGGGGTGACACCCCGCTGGGTTTGGTGCGTGGAGACTGAACTCAATGCCGATTGCTTCCGCGACGTCCCGCGTCCAAAAACATGGTGACATCCTGCTAATTTTAGTGGAACAGAGGCTCAAGTTTCCATGGACCATGAAGGTCACTACACAAAGTTAGGACTGCTTTTATGTATGTAATATGGGTCAAACACAACAAACACTTAATTGGATGGGATGAGGATGGCACCACACAGTGTTCAGCCAGCGTTAATCCTGCTAATCAGTGCACTTGAAATGTTTCAACCACACTTTTATTTGTCCACTTTTGAAATAAAAGTAATTGCTTTATTCTGTAAACAAAATGAGCCTTCAAGTCCCAGAGTGCAGACGTGGTTCACACCATCTCAAGGCGAGGCAGAAACAAAGCCGGAGAAATTACCAATAACAGGCTCTCCTTCACCAAGGCAACAAATAAAAAAAAGTAATAATGACCCGAGCCCTCTAGTGGAATAGGAACACGTTTAGCCAGAGGTATTGAATTGTAAGCACTGACAAGTTGCTGTATTTTTTAGCATGCTGAATCATCCTGAACTAGAGTAATTCAAAGAAGCTATTAGCTATATCAAAGACAGATACTTCAAACTTTTACAGCTCCAGGAATTTTCTTCTCCAAAACTGTCTGCTTCTACTTAACAAAAAAAGGAAGGAGACACTTAATCAAAGTTGAGAGATCTGCACAGTGGGGGGAGGGGAGATGCGAGAAGGGTTTGACCAGCGACTGAGGAGCCTAAATGGAGACGAGTGTGATTCCTCTTGCGGTATTGGAGAGGAGCTAGAGCCTCGTGGGCTCTTCTCTCCAGGAAATGTGACAGAGTGTGATGGGAAGCCGGTGATCGGCGTGTCCGTCACTGTCACGTCTTCTCAGGATCACAGTTCAAAGTAAGCGGAAAGCAGGGTGGAAGGTGCTTCATCGCTGATAGGGCACTGGATGGCCGAAGGACCTTCGACTGTGTTGACGTTGGTAGATGTTTCACTCCTCTGTGAGTTGAAAGACAGGATACATATATATATATATACATATATATATATATATATATATATACATATATATATATATATATATATACATATATACATACATATGTATATATTATATATATTATCAGTTTTACTTTTTTGCCGAGCAGATCTCAGATCATTTTCTTTCAAAACTGCAGCCACCCACAGTCTTCTAAAGCTCCAGCTGGCAAGCGATCCTGAGGAGAACAGATTCTCCCCGAGCAGGGGCCACAGGGATGCAGCGGGAGAGAGTAAAAGAAGCTCATTTTGTTGATTAAATTTAGTTGATTTAGCTGCTCGGCTTTCTCTGGGATGCCTCACAGCTCGTACATTGCTAAGTTTAAACAATGATGGAGATTTGCCGTTGTACTCTATCGCTGCGACACATGCTTTTTTTGTGGTTGCTGAACAGGGTGTTGGGGTTAACATTTGGGGGCCAGTGAATATTTCTTTAACCTTACATATCTGCTGCATAGTCTATCAGTCTATCTGTCTGGAGATCACCGAGCAAACAAACAAATAAAATCAAACTATTCAAAACAGCAAAGTTTGAGTTTTTGGAGCTTTGGATGAAAAAAAAAGGGGTTTTCATTCAGCTGTGTTGCAGCTTTAAGGGTTTAGACATACGACACTAGGAGAAACCTGCTTGGCACGCAAAGATTACATCACCAGGAAGGAGACGCTTTAAGATATGCAGATTATAGAACTCTGCAACAGAAACAAGTGTTCCAAATGTAGGCCATTTGTTTTAAGTTTCCTGACAAGTTACTTTAATAACTTCTTCATGACTCTTAACTGTGCTGACAGCGGCCTTTTTTTTTTTTTTTTTTTTTTTTTCCTCCGTTCGCCTCTTCAAGGGTCTGACTCCTTGGATGGAGTGTTGATGAAGGTGCACCTTTAAAGCTCGTCCCTCGCTCTGTTTTTTGCTGCCAGTTGAGGGCTGCTCTCCACGCTAATCGCAAATGAAGGGAACCATGCCCTATCTCATGGCAAGCCGCTCCCTAATTTCCATATTCATAACCTGGAATGGTGGGAATAGGGTGTTAACAAATGTTTAAGGAGGGCAGTCTTTATAATGGAGGTAGGTCGGTGGGTGGCGAGGTGTTTGGGGGGTGGGGTTTGCTGGCGTGCGCAGGGCAGGTGGTTGGAGGTGAGAGGTGCAACGCTGGCTGCCTTTTTAGCGGGGGTCAATTTCTGCGGCTGCGCCCCCCGCCCTTTTTTTTTCCCTGCTCAGCTTAGAAATAAAGACTAATGAGGTAAAGACTTTATATTCATGTCAGCTCCAGAGGCTGAGATAACGCAATGTGTGCACTAGCACATTTATATCTACAAACTGATAAAAGGACATGGCCCGAAGAGGAGAAGTGTGTAAGTCGGGGGAGGTGGGGGGTGTTGTGGAGGAGAAGTGAGTCATTTGACCGGGAGCAATTGCAAGGCAAGGTGAACAATGAAGAAGTAGAGCAAATGACGTCATACCCGCTCCTCTGTTCTGCCTGTGCAGCCGTGTGTTTGAAGGGGGAATAAATCTTGACCTTTAGGTAACTGTGCTTTGCTCTCCTAATGTAACAAACACGTTCGCAGGCCTAAGGCTTGGCTGCAGCTTATTAGATATCGCTGGCCGACTACAAAACATCTGGACAGGAGTCAAAAAGAAGTACATTCATATATATATATATATATATATATATATATATATATATATATATACATATAAAACACAGTTGTTCACCGAACATCATGAGTACAAGTCTTTTATACCACACAATAAACATAAGCATGAGATGAATAAACATGAGCATACAATGAGCAGATACATATGTAATTTGTGGAACTCCTCCCCAACAATATCTGGATTCGCTCCAGACTCAGTGTCGCTGGACAAAGATACAAACCCCTATCCGAGCTACTTGACGCCTTCGCCAATCTGTTTTGGTCAACCTGACCTAACATTGGTGTTAGAGAGACTTATACTAAAGGCCGGCTGAAATGTCTCTACAAGTCCAGTTGTCACAAACCACATGATTCAACAATATTTTTCTTCCACCACAGGTCTTGAAGACCTGACACACTAAACAAAAAAACATGAGTGCACCGCTAATTTGCCTCTGCAGGAAATCAATTGTGTCCATTAAAAGAACAAGAAAAACATGTGTTTGCTACGGTAATTTGTGCCACAACATATCAGAGCAAGCAGTTTGGATAACTCCCACCCAGGTGGACACTGCTCCAAGTAACTTAGGCGAGGCCTTTCCACTGCTGCGTGGCAGGAAGGCGGCGCCGTTTGTTTTTCTCCATTAAAATTGGCCCTAGGTACCGTAGAGTGCAAATTCATTACTGTGCAGCTTTCTTCTTCAGGGAAGGGAAACTATTTTGAGGCAAGCCTGCTTGCAACTTCTCTGGCTGCGTGCAAAGTGAGTGCATCCACAGTGAGTGCAAAAAAAAGAAGAGGTTTTAGCTACAAACAAACTTACAGTCTGAGTCTTACCGCTCACTCTTTGTTGCCACCCCCTTACCTTATTTCCATATTGGCGGTCTCAAAGGCTTCCTCTATTTTCTTCACACTTGCCGTCTCTCCCACTGAAGACAGACGAAACAAAAGGTCAGACAAATTAACAGTGCTTGTGAATTATTAGTTTGGATGCGGGCGTACAGTTGTCTGGCCTTTGTCTTCGGTTAGAAGAACAGCAGCTACTTCTGATGACTTTATCCTTTTTTATTGACTCCACTCATAACTTGAAGGACATGCTGACTAATGTGTGGTTTCTCGACATGCACGCACAACGTCAACACTGAAAGTCCCGCTTCGGCTTTCAGTGCTGACGTCAGTTACCCAGGGAAAGCCGTGCTCGCTGTGAGTCTTGGTGGCTCACGGATGTAGGCAGGTGATATACGTTGTGTGATTTTTGTTGGAGTGAGGTCGAGTCCACTACTACTAATGTCACTACTACGCAGCACTCATTTCCAGAGGCATATTCGCTGCGGTCGATGTGGACTGCGACTTTAAAATCGCCGGTAATATGTTGTGCATGTTTGTGAATTGTGTCGAATCTGCTAAGGGAGGCGCAGCACATCGACATCTGTTCAACAAGGAAACCAGTTAAATCAGAAACCAGTTGGGCCACAACACCACTAGCGTGCCAACGTTACACTCACATGGCCACTGCTGCAGTCTCAGTGAATGTACACTTGTGGATCATCATCATCATGTGGATCTCCAACCTCACTGTGAGTTTTGTGCTCTGGTGGACTGTCCTGTACATCGTTATTTATCCAGCGCAAACCCTGATCCACTACATGCGTGCGGAGCTTCTCCAACTCCGACTCCACCTGTCTGCTCCCCCGCCTGCACTGCTCGACTTCCCGGACATCACTTGCCCTCACCACCGGAGGTACATCCACCGCGGAGCCAGACAAAGCTACCACATCAATGACTTGACAGCGATAAACTCCATCTAGTCCTCCACCCGCCGCCTCCCTCCGAGAAACACCCGTAGGAAGGTCGACCACAGCGCGTTAGCTGCCCATGCTAGAAAGGCTAACATTGCCTTCTCCAACCAGAACTGCGATGTCAATTTGGGATCATTCAACGTCCGCTCCCTCACTGGCAATTGTCAGCTACTTGAGGACCTCATCATCGATAGCAAGTATGACTTTCTCTGTCTGACTGAGACATGGCAACATCCGGGCGACTTCTCTCAGCTGAACGAATCAACTCCACATGGGTTTGTTTACACCTGTCAACCCCGTCTCACCGGCAGAGGTGAGGTGGAGGTCTCGACGAGACTTGGAAAGTCTCTGGTTATTCAACTAAATGGACCTTCTACAACCTTATTAGTCAACATCTACTGCTCACCCAAACCAAATAAGGACTTCATTGACAAATTTACTACATTTCTCACCCACATCTGTTCACTCTCATCCAATATGATTTTGTTGGGTGATTTAAATATTGGGCGACACGGTGGTGCAGTGGTTAGCGTTGCCGCCTCACAGCAAGAAGGTCGTGGGTTCGATTTCGGTGCCCGGGCCTTTTCTGTGTGGAGTTTGCATGTTCTCCCTGTGTCTGCGTGGGTTCTCTGGCTTCCTCCCACACACCAAAAACATGCATGTGAGGTCAATTGAACATTCTAAATTGTCCATAGGTGTGCATGTGAGTGTGAATGGTTGTTTGTTTCTATGTGGGCCCGCGATGAACTGGCGACTTGTCCAGGGTGTCACCCTGCCTTCGCCCTAAGACAGCTGGGATAGGCTCCAGCAGACCCCCCGTGACCCTGAATAGGAATAAGCGGGTATAGAAGATGAATGAATGAATGATTTAAATATTCACATGGACAACACAAACCATGCTCTCGCTACCTCTTGCTTGGACAGTTTTGGTCTACAGAAACACACTCCTTACTCACTCTAAAGGCCATATTTTGTTTTTAGATTTTGATTTAGTATGCTGCTCTGGGGTCACTCCTTCAAACTGTTCTGCTGTTGATTTAGGATCTACTATGTCTGACCACATGCTTGCCTCAAAACCAATCAGCTACGTGTAATGTCCTTCCACAACATCAAAGGTATTAATTTAGAAGATTTCACAACAGGCATGACAGTGGCTCAGAGCGTTTTGCGTCTCTGTGGTGTGAGTGAAAGGATGGCTCTGAACTCCAGCTGATTAAAAGCAAGTGTTTAATCTTGCAAGAAAAAAGTGTGTGTCCGACACTGTTGTTCACCGAACATCATGAGTACAAGTCTTTTATACCACGCAATAAACATGAGCATGAGATGAATAAACATGAGCATACAATGCGCAGATACATATATCATTACATCATCATACATCATACATATCCCCAACAATATCTGTATTCACTCCAGACACAGTGTCGCCAGGCAAAGATACAAACGCCTATCTGAGCTACTTGACGCCTTCGCCAATCTGTTTTGGTCAACCTGACCTAACATTGGTGTTTAAAGCTTGCATGAGAGGCTGCATATACTAAAGCCCGGCTGAAATGCCTCTACAAGTCCAGTTGTCACAAACCACATCTTTTTCCTTCTTAACTCCTGCAACGGCCTCAGCCATAGTAGCGGCAAAGGATTGTAACCTGTAATGTAGAGTATCCACCCGTAACATAATTTCCCAACACCAAGCCATAGAAACAATGAGAGCGTGACCTTCAAACCTGTGCTCCAGAGTTTATCCTCCTGGGGCACATCTGAGCCAGCCCCAGATAGGATCATGGGGATCAGGGATTTTGCCCCCCCCCCCAATTATGTTACGAACCCAGTTACTCTAGGGTCAAGGGTTGCAACATAAAATAAAAACCAGAGGGCCGCCAAGCGTTGAGGAGGAAAAATAAGAGGGTCAACACAGGATTAAGAGTAGGAACGTGTTTTTCTTTATTCTTGTTCTTTTTTTATGAAGCTATTTACAAGGGTCAAAATGTACCAAAACAAAATAAGCCACTGCCAGGGGACCATGGGTGTTGCCAAAATAATAATCTCAAGCAGCTAGGAGGGCGGAAACACACACTAAACTAAATAACTAACATTCCAAGAAAACAAAAGCCTGCCTGCCTAACTACTCTATCTGTGCGAATTAAATACAAAGGGGGCAACCACCCTTTACCTGGTGTGACTAACAAAGTTGGAAGCCTACGTGATGCCTGTGTATGGAGGTCCCCTTTCTTACCTGTCCCAAGGCAGGGCATACAAAATGGCAAAACTAGGAGAAACAAATGGGAATGACTCCTAAGCAATGGTAATGTGGCTGGTGTGAATCATGGAGAGTAGGATAGAAGGGCTGGACCCCGCCCTTTTATAGAGCAGCTAATGAGCTGGTGAGGTGGCTGGGAGATACAGCAGATGATGGTGGTGATGGCGAATTCAGGCCTGCAGAGAGCGACAGAGTGAGGGAGAGAAAGAACAAAACAAACCCAAGAAACACCATACAACTAAAACAAGAAGTGGAACGTAACACACATAATCTTGTTTCTTACATTCTGCGCCAAAACCATGTAAGAATGTTGAGTAGCTCTCACGAGCGCACAACGTCCAAACCAATTAGAGGGTAAATTTGTATACAAGTAAAAACCACATAGCCAATAGATATCGGCCTGGGTCCCAGTAAAGTCAGGAGCTAGAAAATAGGGAACAAATGTAGCTCCCACTGGTGCTTGGGTAGCATTGAGTTCTGAATGGTTTGCATTAGGGGTGCAAGGAGCATACACAGAGACAAAATGATACATTGATAAATTACCCAAATACTGTCGGTGTTCATCTGGAAAAATAAATAGTTAGTATAAGATTTGAATTTGATTCCCTCCGGAATCCACACTGGTCCAACCATGGGAACAGCTTTCACGCTGTCGTTCAACTTTGGTGGGTCTCTAAGTACCAGTTAACCTCCTTAGAGTGCAATTGATCTGGGTGACCACAAACTTTGACTCAGTGGATCTTAAAATAGCAGGAAAATACGATTTCACCCCCGGAATGGGCTGTGGAACAGCTAAGGGTGACAACATAGCTGAAGGCATTCGTGAGCAAACATATCAGTTGCTGTTATGTGCAATGTACTTAGCATATCTGTACCAGAAATTGAGAGTGAAAGGGTGTGCATGCACTGATTGTTGTTCGACTTCGGCCAGCCAGGACACATCTCTTTTCAACTTGGGTGTTTCTAACCTGCCCAATCCTGCATTTACGTTTTTTTATTTATTATTATTCCAATATCCTTGCTACGTCATTGTGTCGCGTACAACGTCACGCGGCCATGTGACGGAACGCGCCTACTCCAGGTGCTTTCAAGTATGCTAAGTTAAGTAGTTCGCTGCCGGCAGCTGCGAGATCGCGTGGAGAAATGTTTGCTGTACGTGTTGATTACCAGAGCTGCTGAACGTCACGTACCGATCTGCTGAACGCCACGTTCCGATCACGTTCAGCAAGCGAGCTGATTGCCGGATGAACACGGCTGTCTGTTAATCGCACTGGGAGAAGTGAAGCAAAAGCATAAGCCGACTGCCGTAGCTAGTCGTGTCGAGCCGCGTCTCGTGTTAGCTGCGGAATTGGTAAGTCGCGCTCACATCCTTCGTCAAAACAAGGATTGTTTAAATTAGCCTTAAGTTTAGTTGTGTGCACACAGTGTTTTATTGGAACTATTTTATACAGACCAGGTTGATGGTGAGCCCGGACCCTTGTTTCTAGATCTTAGTGCTACATTTGATACTGTTGACCACAGCATTCTTCTTAGAAGACTTGAGGATGTTATTAGCATTAAAGATCAAGCCTTAAATTGGTTTAGATCGTATTTGTCTGACCTCTTTCAATTTGTGTATGTCCATAATCACTCATCAGAACGTAAGAGGGTTAGACATGGAGTCCCTCAAGGGTCTGTTCTTGGACCACTCCTCTTTAACATTTACGTTACCCATTGGTGATATCATTAGACGGCATAACATCAGTTTCCACTGTTATGCGGACGACACACAGTTATATCTGTCATTTAAAGCCGATGAGGCACATCAGTTAGCTAAATTAGAAACTTGCTTAAGCGACATCAAAACTTGGATGACGCAAAGAAATGTTTCATGCTCAATACCAGCAAAACTGAGGTTATTATTGTCAGCTCAAGGGCGCTTAGCGAAACAAAATTTGCAATGGTCACATTAGCTTAAACAATACCACTTTTGCCTCGAATGATGCTGTAAGAAACCTTGGAGTCATTTTCGATCAGGACTTGACATTCAACTCCCACATTCAGAACCTAGCAAGGACAGCTTTTTCCCATTTAAGAAATGTTGCTAAAATTAGAAATTTCTTATCTCTCAAAGATGCAGAAAAAAAACATTCATGCTTTTGTTACTTCTAGGCTAGATTACTGTAATTCCATATTATCAGGGTGCCCAAAATCTCCCCTTAGGACCTTACAATTGACACAGAATGCTGCTGCACGTCTACTAACTGGAACTAGGAGGAGGAAGCATATTACACCAGTTTTAGCATCTTTACATTGGCTTCCAGTTGGATCCATAATTGAATTTAAGATCTTGCTAATTGCTTATAAAGCTCTTCACTCTCAGGGTCCTTCCTACATTGAAGAAGTTATTGAACCGTATCATCCTCCAAGAGCCCTTCGCTCTGAGGACTCCTTTACTTTGGAACCATCTTCCGGCCTTGGTGCGGGGGGCAGACACCGTTAGTTTATTTAAGAATACACTTAAGATCTTCCTCTTCCATAAAGCTTACAGTTAGTATCTACCCACCGTCAGTTGTGCTGCTATAGGCCTAAGCCGCTGAGGGAGATCTTTCTCTCCCGTTAAAGGAATTGTTGCTCTGTGCAGGTGGAGCTTCTATCGCTTTTTCCTCTACACCTGTAGTACCTATTATTTGCATGATGCTGCCGCAGTCTCTGTGTCTCCAGCAGGTGATGACCACGACGCCCGGACCTGGAGAATGCAGTCCTGGGAGTTTTGGTGCCACTGCTTCAACTTTGCCAGCAGGATCAGGACGAGGACTTGATTTCATGGCAGATCATGCGTCATTATGGACTCTTGACCTCCCAAACATAAACAAGCGCATTCTACATGGACAGCAAACACAGACTAACACACTCTACATGGACAGCGGCTGTACCACCCCACCACTCAACATGTGGGCATATCATGTATATGATACAAAAACATCCACTTATATACATATTTTAATTATTCATTCCTATATATCTACAACTTTTGTTTATTGTGAGAGCGTGAACCCTGCAACTCACTCTGGCCTGTCTGCCACTCTGGCTACTTCTATCTCTCTCTCTGTCGCTGTCTCTCTCTCTCTCTCTCTCTCTCTCTCTCTCTCTCTCTCTCTCTCCCTCTCTCTCTCTCTCTCTAAAATTTTTGTATTTCCTTCTCACCCCAACTGGTCATCGGCAGATGACGGCCCTCAGGAGTCCGGATCTGCTCTAGGTTTCTTCCCATAGGGGAGTTTTTCCTGGCCACTGTTGCACTTGCTTGCTCTGTTGGCCCAGTTGGTTCCATTTTCTCTGATTGTACAAAGCGCTTTGAGACGTCTTGGGATTTCTATTAGCACTTCACTTTTCCCCCTGGACACTCGGTCATCAGGCTGAGGAGCTGTGAGAGAGCTTATTTTGCACCAGCAAAACAAACTTTTAAAATTTGTTTGGTTGGGGATCATGTAAAATGAAATGGGTGCTGTGAATGTTGTTTCCTTGTCTCAAGGTGTGTGATTTAATTGATTAGTTTTGTCCATGCTTAGTTTATGAAAGTAACTGTTAAAGTGTTCATGTTTTTTGTCTGTTCATGTTTTCTTTATGTTTTACAATATATTGTAACATACAAGAAACCCATGGTGCACAGTATTTTACTCTCCACTCCAGTAGCCGAATCTTGAATCGCTGAGTCTAGCCCAATTACATTTTATTAAATCTTAAATAGCATAACACCCATGGTACATGTTACAGAGTCTTCCTCCCGAACATAACGAAAGTACAGAATCACTGTACTTTCAAGTGTTCAATGCAGCCATCAAAGTCCAGGAAATCAGGAAAAAGAATTCAGGAAATCCAGGAAATCAGCGTAGGCTGGTCGATCGTATGATTGTGTTTCTGCTTGCTGGTGTATGTGCACTCATGTTCTCACCGTTGCAGCAAGAGCAGCGATCTGGCTACACTCTATGCTGTGCTGGGTCAACGTCGATTGCCGGAAAGGAAAATTCCGGGTCGTGTGTGTGTTCCTTGGTCGCCCTCGTCGTCCTCAGTGGCAGCTCTGGAAACGTTGTCCTCAGTTAAGTTCTTGAACCGACGTCCTCAGCGGCAGCCGGCTCTGCAACCTTTTTGCAGTGGGTGGCGTGGACCCACATTGCTCTCTCTGCGACTTTCCCAGCCGTGTGTGTTGTCAGGAGGATCTGGAACGGTCCTTGCCACCGTCTGGACTTCAATTGCTTCCTCCTGAAGTTTCTCACCAGCACCCAGTCACCAGGTTTGAGCTGATGGAGCGGTCGGTCAGCAGCGGCTGAAAGAGCAACAGACACCTGTTTAGAGATATCAGAAAGCAGATTGGACAGGTTCTTGCAGTAGGACATGTCATGTTCATAATGGTTGGTATCCAAGACAGGTCTTGTGGTGGGTGGCCCTATTCCCAAATTTAGTGGTCGAGCAAAGATAATTTCAAAAGGGCTCATGTTTGTTCTGGTTCTCACTCGCATCCTCATGTAGGTCAGGACAAGTTGAATGGCCTTTGGCCAGCTCAAGCCTGTTTCTTCACAGCACTTGACCAGTTTGTTTTTCAGCGTGCCATTTTCTCTCTCAATCACTTACCCACTTGCAGGATGATAGGCACAGTGCTGTTTCAGTTCAATGCTAAAACTCAGTCATGTGCTGGATAGCAGTATTGACAATGTGAGAACCATTATCACTGCAAATCTTTTCTGGAATCCCCCACCTGGAATGACCTCTGTTACCAATGCTTTTGTGACCACGTCTGCAGTAGCATTTTTAGCAAGAATGGCTTCTACCCATTTCACCCACATGTCCACCATCACCAGACAATACCTCTTCCCTTCAGCAGGTGTTCGTTCAATGAAATCAGTCATGAGGTGCTCAAACGGTCACTGCGGTGGTGGATGAGCTGCAGGCTGCGTTGAAACTGGCTTTCCTGGATTGTGAGCAGCACAAATCAAACACTGTTTGCAATGTTTTTCAGCGACTGGCGTAAACCCTTTTGTGAACCATTCGTCTGTCACCATCTTTATTATCCCCTCTTTTGACACATTGTCTAACCCGTGGGTCAACTTAGCAAAATGAGGGTAAAAGTGTTTGGGAAGTCAAGGTTTGCCTTCTGATTGACATCCAAACACCCAAGGTCACGCTCAGCTTGAGTAGAAAAAGTTTGTTTGTCAATCAAATGAACACTGGAAAGAGAGGCAGAGGCAGGTGGAAGTGTAGCCGCAGCCTTAGCAGCAACATCCACCCTGTGGTTGCCCCTAGACACAGGATCACTCCCCCCTGTGTGCGCAGCGAATTCACACACAGCGATTGCAGAGGGAAAATGAATAGCTTCCAGCAGCGCTGCAACCTGAGAAGAGTTACAGATGCGAGAGCCCGAGGAGGTGAGAAATCCACTTTGCTTCCTCAACGTGCCAAAATCATGTACCTCTCCAAAAGCATAGTGAGAGTTAGTGTAGATGGTCACAGATTGGCCTGCTGCAAACCTGCAAGCTTCCATTAGCGCAATGAGCTCAGCTTCCTGTGCAGAGAGGTGAGATGGAAGAGGTGAGCTCACAAGAGTAGCAGACCGTGAGCACACAGCAAATCCAACACAGTTCTTCCCCGTGTCTGGGTCTAGAGACGCAGAGCCATCTACAAAAAGAATAAACTCAGGATCAGTTAGGGGAACATCAGAGAGATCTGCACGAGGAGTGCACATCTGGTGGACTACAGCAACGCAGTCATGCAGTTCCCCATCGGCAGCTGTGGGAAGAAGAGTTGCAGGGTTAAGGATGGTGCAGCGCTTAACATATATGTTTGGCATTTCCAGACGTGTAGTGGTGTAACGCAACTGGGGAGCAGCAGACAAGTGAGGTAGAGCGGGTTGTCTAATGACCGAAAGGTTGGCGGTTCAAATCACGCTCCATCCTAGTCCGTTGTGGTGTTCTTGGGCAAGACACTTAACCCTAAATTGCTCCCTATGGCTTGAGGCAGCACATTGCATGGCAGCACCCACCCATTGGTGTGTGAATGTGTGTGTGAATGGGTGAATGAGAGGCCATTGGTGTCTGAATGTGTGTGTGAATGGGTGACCGGGGGGTGAATGGGGTACCGTGAAGGTGCTGGAAAAGCGCTATATAAGTCCAGTCCATTTACCATTTACCAGTTGTCTTTTGCTCCAGAAGAAGGAGAGAAACTGCATGTGGAGGGTCAGTGGAGAGTAACCCACAACGTCTCTGGATGAGATCACAGCAGCTTCTGCAGCCGCAACAGCGCAGAGACAATGCGGCAGTCCTGCCGTGACAGGATTGAGTTTAGATGAAAAGTAGGCTACCAGTCTCAGGCGGTTGCCATGCTTCTGCAACAGCACAGATGACATTGTTCCAGATTTGTCACATACAGTTTGAACAAACGGCTTTGTCGGATCGGGAAGACCCAAGCACGGCGGCTGCTGGAGAGCAACCCTCAGGTCAGCAAAAGCCCTGCCTGTCTCTGAAGTCCATAGCGGAACGGGTGCTGAGGATGTTGTCATTGCCCGGAGAGGTTTCTTTGGCAGTGGGTGGGACTTGAGACAGAATCGTGTTAGTGTTAGGAACATTAGGAGCATGTGCAACGATGGCAGCACTCACAGCCTGCAGGTCGTGGATAAACCTCCATTCACGTGGTTCCACATCCTTTTTCACGGGGTATATAGGTGAGGAAACAGGAGAGTCCTCGCACGGAACCACAATGTTGGATTCTAAGAAAGAGTTCAAAGCAGGCGAAGTTCCTTCAATAGCCTCAGGCTTAAGAGGATATTGTTTCTGATAAGGTCAATAGTCAGACCTTCGCGTGATGCGGAAAGGTTCACAATTCTTAATCAGCACAACATCATGTTTACTTTTTGCCCAAAGGTGGCTTGGCACTTCCAAGAGTGCAGGGTGTGCCAGATCTGTTGGCTGTGAAAGCATTGTGAGAAGGGTCACTCAGAGTGTCTGTTTGAAATCACTGTGAGTGCTCTGTGTGTTTGTGTGTGTGTGTCATGCAGTGGAATTCTAAACATCCGAGTGGAGGGAGAGTACTGCTGTTGTGACTGTTGAACGAGGTTGTGTGTGTCTCGCCAATCAGCAGCGCACACACACTGAGATGCTAACTCCCCCACCTCGGCACCCCACTCGGCACCTGCAGGTTTTGCAAGAGAAACATGTAGTGCGGATGAATTGTCTGGAAAAAAAAAACTGAAGCTGATCTTGTCCGGTGCATACATATGCATATATATATATATATATATATATATATATATATATATATATATATATATGAGAACCGTTGTAACGGTAGGAAAACCAAACCAAATTATTGTTATTGTACACTGTGTACACTGTACACTGTTATTACTGTATATATGGACAGCATATATGTTAAGCTTAACCAATATAAAAAGCATAAATCAAGCCAAATGTGGCGGTATGAGACACCACCGTCAGGTAGAGGGCGCAGTCTGTTTTTATACACCTTTCTTTGGAAGCGGCCTGTCGTTGATTGAACCGAGGGTATAAGAACAGGCTTAGCGTGCCGTTATTTTAGCAACGTCTTTTAAGATATATATATATACGGACATATTTTAGTATGTTCCTTTGTTTTTCGATAGATCCGGCGTCACCACCGTGATCGAGGCGCGTTGACGGGGTTTGGGTGCTGCCGCTGGCCAGACTCGCGCTCGCTGGCACACCTGCGGTGGCAGACTCCCCGCGTCTCTCCCTCCAACGAGGCGGTAAATTGGCTGCTGTTGCTGCGGCGCTACTGCTACTGCTGCTGCTATTGCAACTACTACTGCTGCTACGCGCTACTGCTGCAACTGCTGCTATTGCAACTACTACTGCTGCCACGGCTGCTACTGCTACGGCTGCTACAGTTGCTACTGTTGCTGTCGCTTATTGCTGTTGCTGTCGCCATGTATGAACTTGCTGGTGCTGGACTCGACAACGCCCGAGTCCGGACCGGTCTGCCGAGTGTGTGGTTGTGTGTGTGCGTGTGTGTGTGTCTGCCTGATTTTGGTTTAGTTTTTGTGGTCACTATTGTATATTGATTTTGTTTTGTTTGACCAAACCCTTTTTCAGTCAGTTCTTTTCTTAGGGCTTAAGGTCATCACTGGGGTTTGAGTCGGTAGTAAATCTTAAGTTTTAGTTTTGGGTTCTTTGGGTTTGGAATATCTGTTTATTTTCGTTTGTCAATCAAGGTTTTGCTTTGTTTTGTTTCCTTTGGATATCCATTTATTTTGCCGGGTTAAATTCTGGTCTTGTTTCTGTTGAGGGGAATTTTTATTTCTTTCATTTGGTTGCAGCAGGGTGAGCTGTTTGTTTAACCTATTTCCTTTTTTCTTTGCAGCTGAAGGCAGACGGTGTTGGTGGTGGTTCTCTTGGGTGATGTTCCCCGTGTGTTGGGTCTTATAAGTATTTCATATTGGTTTGTGCACTTTAATTTTTCCTTTGTTTTGAATTGAAGTGTTTTGTTGTTTTACTTTTGGGGGGCTGCCTCCCCGCATCGCCTTCCCCCCCGCCTCCAGTCGGTGTGCCTCAGTCTGCCTCTTATTTTGTTAGTGTTCGTCTTATCCTGGTCAAACATACGTTGACATTCCGAACCATCAAGGCACACGACATGGTTCATCTTTCTTGTTGCATTTCTTCTGTTTTGTTTGAACAATAAACCTATTCTTTTGTACAATATTGGAACACAGTCTCCGCCCCCCCTTTTTGTTACGAACCTGAACAAGTTAATTTAGCATGGGTCCTTGGGCCCTTACCCAAGGTGGCGTTGTCGGTATTATTAAGTTCCTTTTTTTTTTGGTATCCATTAATATAAAATAAAGTACCCTTCCCCTTGTGCCACCACACAAATCTACACACTGGCCTTTAACTGCCACCGAATGCGAAAGTTTTAGCAAAAATAATGAATGTCTGGACTGCAACTGTGACAAGCAGGACAACTCGGTTGCAAGCTAGTTTGACCAGCAGTTGACCGTTTCAACGTCGGGAAGCCTTGCTATAATTGGCTTTTAGCACTCAATGCCATCAAGAGGGTTTCTAACCCAGAAGGCAGCATACAAAAATAGCAGTGAAGATGGAAAACACTGTACGACATGTCTTCAGCCGAGGGGAATCTCCAGAGCATATATACCTGGAGCTGCAGACCAGATGCTTTTTTTAACATGGAAGTGGATCAATAGGCAAAGCAATTTCTTTGCAGCTCCAAGAAAAGAAGCCGGAGAGTCTGAGCAATGCGTGCCGTGGCAATGCTTAACACAACAGGGCCAATGCAGTGAGGCCACCCTTGAACTCTGGCGCTCGCTCTGGCAGCAGACACCTTCAGCTAGCTTGCACCGACAATAAGGCACATGTAGGCGTTTGCTTTGTTTCCTGAAAGAGGCAGCTCTTTAAAATAAAGACGGCGCACTGCAGCTTCCGCCTCGGCTCCTGTTCGCTCTCCCCTTACCAGTTCCCTCTCTACTTTTCCCATCTCACCACCTATCCAATCCACTTCAACTTTCGGCACTCCTTCAACATTTTCCACATGAGCTCCTCTGAGTTTTCCTGTCAACTGTCTCCCTCCTCTGCTCTTGCTTCTAACTTACTTTTTGTTCTTGCAGCTTTTTCTGAGTCCCCTGTAATAAAATGTTCATGTCATGCTGCGGCTGCTGCTTAGAGCAAAAGGGCTTCCGAAGGGCTGGCGATGGCGGTAATTGCCACCTGCTATGTAAGCACAAAGAGGTGCAAATTGCTTGCTTTTATTCCCTGGATCATAGATCAAGACAACTGCAGTTAATGGTAATGAGAGCGCTGTTAAATAATTCCAATCTCAAGCTCAACTTTCACTTTAAGTGAAGTGCACTAATGGTGTAAAACACATGACTCTGAAAACCAAAGCACAGGATGATTCAAGTTGAAGACAGGGTCAGTCTGCCACCACCACCACCTCCCATCACATAATGGTTATGTTGGAGACTCACCTGGTTTTATTATGGCTGAGTGAATAACAGTGGCTGGCAGGAATTAGCATCATGTTTTGAACTATCAGCGCAATTGAGAGCCCTGCGACTGACTCAGTTTACATTTATTCTCCCACACTCTCCCACTACGCTCTCTTCATCCACCGTGGGCTGAAGGACAAGTGTGTCACCTGGACCGAAAAATGTACCAAATTAAAAATGGGCTCATTCACTGCACAACTGCCACTGTATGAGACGGCATCAGCTAATATGCTGACCAGATCAGATCGGTCACTAGGTTGTCCTCCGACGGCAGAACCTCAATGGCCTCATTACAAACTACAACATGTAAAAAAAAGATGAGACATTTCTTGAACATACAACTCACCAGCCACTTTATTAGATACACATTGTTAGTACCGCAGCAAGTCCTTTTTAACTATGTCTACATGCCTAAATGCACAGTTACTGCTGATTAGCTATTTGTGGCAAAAAATAAATAAATATTATTATTATTATTATTATTAAATAATAATAATAATAATAATAAAAATAATAATGATAATAATTACGCCAAATCAAGTCAGCTGTGTACACGTATCTTGCAACTCTGATACAATTAACAGCCGTTGGTTAGCTTAAGAGAGTCAACATTTAATATTTCTGTATTAAATATCAGATCACATATCCAACCTATTTTGATGGGAAAGATTAGAAATTTATTTGGGTTTGTTTCTACATTTGCTTTTTTTTTTAATCTCTTCCTGATGTTTTCCAATGGGAAGCACTTGGGACTAAAGGTGAAAATTAGCAAATGTTGCTATAACCTGGCTCATTATATCTTCTCTTATATGCAAGGTTAATATTTTATTGTGTCGTCCCTGTTCAAGTAAATACATTTCTATTGTTGTAAGTTGCAGTCTCTTTAATTTTTTTTTTTCACATTGTGCTATGGAGATGTAGCCTTGTAAACACCAACATGAGAGCACTTAAAGCAGCTGAACTCAGCTGTTCATGTCATCAAGGCAATGTGTAATTACTATTTAACATTTATACAGAGGCAAAGGGAGTGAGGGTAGCGGTGGGCAGTGAACGGAATGAACAGTCTGTGTGGAGAGAGTGTGCAACAACTGGGTGCTGTTTATGAATATGGATGATGTAACAAATGCCTAGGAGCTGACCTACTTCTGGGTCTTCTCCACTCATGACTTGGTCCCCTTCCGGGGTAACTGTCATCTCGCAACACACTGTAACAGCAGGAAGGATGTGACTCTTGTGTACAAATCAAACGCTCCCTTTTGACAGCTCTGAAAGCGATGAACGCCGTCTGCTGACGGAAAGTGTTTAATAGTTGGTCGCGCCGCTGCGGGAACAATCAGGAAGTGGAGACGAGAGGTTACTCATGTCCTTACACGCAACGCTGACAACTTCATTGCCTGCGCGAGGCTGATATCAAAGAGGGTGATTAGCGCCACATCCAGGGGGAGTTGCGCCGGAATAAAACACGCACATGTACTCAAGTGGTCACATGGCAGGGATAGAACAGCACAGCAGGAAATAGGAATAAATGAATGATGGACAAGTAGGAACAGACAAAAGGGAGCTCTCGACATAACTAGGGCTGCACAGTGGAGTGCTTGTCTGTACCATCTCATAAAATATCTTTATCGGGGATCATCTTGGTGCGGTGTCAAACGCTGTTAGCTTCAGAAGCCGGGAGAGAGGCAGAGAGGGAAAAAATAAATAAATCTATTTCAGACAGAGAGCTGGCAGCTGCTCAAATCAGACTCCCAACGTTTGATAAGTGAAAATGGGCTAATTTGCCGAATCCCTCAAGCAACTAACCCTAATCCAATACATACCACCCGTGGCTACTGAAACGGGCTGAGAGGCCAATTGTTTCAACCCCCGAACAGCTTCATGGAATGAGAGGGGGAAATGTACTACCTGCTCGTTGCACGCAGCCAGAAGAAGCTCGCCACCTTTTTTCCCCCCCATTTGGCCGACTCCTCCACCGACACGTGGCCTGTCATGGCAGCACTCGATGTGAGCACAATTACTGTGTGAAGGACGTGCCACCCTCGGCCAGCGGGGTCGTAGGTTGCAGCGTGTGCCGCGGTAATGGCGAACCCCTCTTTGCTTAACATTCCACATCTAATTTAGAAAGAGCTGAGCATAGCCTTTAATTAACAGTAGGTTCCTGCCAAGTTTCCCAACCAGCTTGGCCCCCAGTGCAGCGCTGGTGTGTTCGCAAAGCCCTCAGTAGCAACCATGTTCACCAGCCAGCAGCGCAGCAGCATCCTCGGGTTTAAGGCTGACAGATTCAGTACTTCATTACATGTTTTGGTTGTTTTATGACAATTTTGAGAAGCTATAAATCATAGGAATTCTATGCTTTAAATAAGCATATAATCTGTGTGCAGAGTGCATTTACGTTCTGCTTCAGGTTGAGGATTCCTGCAGTCAGCTCACAGCTTGCACCTCGGGAAAACACCGCTGCTTTTTGACGAAGACGGGACCTGGAGACAACAAATCCATTTCCTGACGTGTCTTTGACCGGCTAGCTCATTCGCACGGCGTTCTGAAAATGCAAGAAAATGGGGATGGTGGCGTAGATCAAATGATGCGGTTACCCACCAAGATTAGCTCTACGGAAGGAGCAGCATTTGCACTGCTGACAGCACGGGCCTGGATAGTAAAGGAAAAAAAAGAAAGATGAGGTAGCACAAAGGGGCAGGTGGCCAACAAAAGCAGTCAGCTGTGGCTTAGCAAGGACCGGCTGGAATGGGAGCAGAATTGATAACACCACAGACAGCACCAGCAAGCCAGCGTCTCAGTCAGCACTACGGTAAGCGCACTGCTGAGCAAGGCACTGCAGGGAGGAGGGGAACTGCTCAGCGGGGTGATGAGATGTCTGGATTTGAAGCTGCTCTGTAGACACTGCTTTTGTTCCTGGTGGACAAACATGCGACATCGAAGGGGCCCCGAAAAATTAATATTTATTTATCTGCGAATGCTTAGAAGGTGGCAGCAGAAGTGACACTGCTTGTTTAGTTTCAAACATTCTGGGAGAAGCAGAAGTGGGCCTCCGTAGAGATGCTAACGTTTCCACCTACTGAGGCTTCTTGGGATGTCAGACAAATTACAGAGTGACACAGCTGTGCAGCGTGTTAACAGGGCGCAAGTAGGGTGTGTGTGGTGTGTGCGTGCTTGTAGTTGTGTTACAGCTTATTCAATTATTATTACGGTTATTATTCCCACAAGTTGGAATTCAGATTTATCACACACTCGGGCTGTCAATGTTCCAGCTGCAAATGGAGAAAAACGGAACAGACGCATCAGTCGTTGTCGCTAGCACAGTTAGCACTGGCACTATATATCAGAGTGCATGTATGAAAAAAGAAAATCAGCACACACACAGGTAGCAGGTAGACAGGTGAAAGCGCTGTGTACCATTGTTGATGATGTTGATGATTGTTGTTGATTGTTGTTGTATTTAGCCTTAGATGGAGTTTACCACCCGCTTTGGGCTGCATTCCCTCACTGGTCCCCTGCTGTGAGGACCAGAGAGGGCGCCACTGAGCGACAGTGACCTCGACTGACTCCTATGACACTGAAAGGGGAGTGGGGGAGGGGCAGCTGGTGAACTCTGGCTTCTCCCCCTCAGGCAAGAGCACTCTGTGAATATGCCATATATATATATATATATATATATATATATATATGCTGTGCAGTATATATGTGTGTGTGTCAGTCTAATCGAGGAAGAAGGAAAGACGACAAGTGAGAGGAGTTGCCACTCTACGGCTGGCAATACACCCTGCAGTGGCGCTCTTAATAGCAGCAGCCTAAGGCCCATGCGCACAGCATACGTGAACGCACTCACGCACGCACAAACACAAACACACACACACACACACACACACACACACACACACACACACACACACACACACACACACACACACACCTGCATTTCAACCAGTGGATCCTAAAGCTGAGCAACTCGTTTTGGGCCTTTGACATCGCATCATTTAATAATAATAACGCACAGCCTTTTTTGCATCACTATGATCCCCCCCGACCTATCCACCCTCCTCTCTCTCTCAATCTCTCTCACTTTGTCTATCACTCGCAATCTCTCTATCTCATTCACTTTCACTCACTCACTAAAGGGAAGCGGGGGAACGGGAGGGGGGGTTGTCTGGCTGCCAACACTCATTCGCAACATCCGCAACCCGATGGCAATTATTTAGACGTCCACTTGCTAATTATAATAGGGGATGACAGGTGCCCGCTATGATTTGATAGTCGCTGGCGGAGAGGTCCTGCGTCTGGTTCCATTCTGCTCGCACTTGCCGACAGAGAAAGAGCCGAGTGGGGCGGCCCATCCAACAGACATCTCCAGTTCCGGGCTCAACTCTGATCGGCGCCGAGGCGCCATGCGACGGAGCTTACACGGAGCTAATTCCGAGATGGGATTAGCACCTGCGTTGAGTTTCAGCATTTTTCTGCGAGAGGAAAACAATTCATGGGAAATGAAAAACAAGTAATAATGAGAGTTTAAGATGTTGCATCAAGGTTTATGGAGCAGGCTAAACCAAATCTATAGGAATGCACTGAAAAAGTATGTTAGCTGCATTAAACATTCATACAAAGCATGGAAAAAATATTGAAAATTTGCATTTTTTACAGCAGCCTACAAAGGCCTGCAGCTGCCGGCCATTCAAGGCTGCAACTGAAAATTAGCATAGCTGTTAAGTCAAGCTGCGTGTCAAATTAGCTAATAAACAAGCACTATTTACTATTAATTAGCCTGCCGGGAAAAGATGCGTTCCTTAAAAAATGTAATTAAACAATAAAACCATGTGTTCACTACAATACCTGTGCATTTCCAGCAAACAAAGAAAAAAAATGCAGGGCAGCTGTTTTCAAAGGCTCTCCTTGCTGTTTAATTTCCTGGGTTAGGGTTGTAGTCATTTTTTGTGGGATTAACAATTATTTCATTAAAACTCACAGGAAGAGATGCAAACCGAGAAATGACCAAAGTGATTTTGTGTATCATTTCTGTTCACAATGCTCAACTCTTTGAGTTCCTTAGAGCTCAGTCTCTTACTGTGCAAAATACATATGCATTTTCAGTGTGTTCATTTTCTGCAAAACATTTGTCAAATAACACGAGTTACACAACAATATTGTCCAAATTTGGAAGGTGGAAAGGGTGCTGAATAGATGTTGTTGCGTCCGACTTAGCTATGTATCGTGATCAGCTGAAAAATTTCACTTCAGCGTTACCACATGGAAGAGAAAATGCAAAACAGGGTTTATGGCTAAAATGTCACAAATCTGTAAAGACTGGGACCCAAGCAGACTGCACGACCAGCCCCGGACTGGCCAGTCTGGCATTTCTGGCAGAATCCAGAAGGGCCAGCAGTCTCTGGGGCCGCCAAGCCCTCCCCCTGAAAAATCTAATAATAATAAAAACACGCAGACACCGCTCATCAGCCGGCCCTAATAGAAACTGGGAAGCCCGGTCCCTTATCCATTGTCATGGGGATGTGTGAGGTGATTGTGACTGGGTTGAGGTAGGTTGACACCCTGTGAGAAAGTGAGCGATCTCACACACAAAGTGGCACACACGGGGTTGTGTAGGGGATTTTTATTTTGTATTTCATATTGTTCTTGTGCCCTGCCGTGCTTTGGGGCGGAGCAACGGGTGGCGTGTGCAGGGTGTCGGCATCGGGAGCGCGGAGCACCGCGACTCCCATTCTGTCCCATTTCCCAACCTGTAACAGTTGGTGCACTGGTCAATCATCTCACACCATCATATCTCGCCATGCTGCTCACCCACACCTCACCTGCATCCGCTTGGTCCCGGTCGGCTCCGCTGCTCCTGGGCGGAAGCGCGCGCCGCTGCAGGGGTGGGGTTTTATGGCGCGCCGGCTAAAGTGGAGTAGCCCATTTCCGTAAGAGGGGGTGTTGGTTTTTGGTTTGAAAGTATAATTAAGGGGAAAATGTGGGGTTTATTTGTATTTAAGGGTTTGTATGTTTAGGGGGGATTGTGTTCTGTTTATTGAAGGGTTTATTTCTTTGTGTTATTGTTTTGTTTTGAAATGTTCATTATGGTCGATGTCACCACGGTTAGTGGGGTGGCCCAATTGGCCATATGATGCTGCCCACTATAAAGAGCGCTCATTTTGGTGTGGGAAGGGAGAGCTGACTAGTCTGCTGAGAGACTAGAGGACCGTGAAACTGGCGCCTGTTTATTTATTTATTTGTTGGGGTTAAAAGAATAAAATTTTATTTCCTCCTACAATTGACGCTGCCTGCCTCCTCCTTCTACTTCACCACCTCAATCCGGTCAGTCCAGATCCCCTTTTTCGTGGGGAGGCCACTTTGCCCCTCCACAGACCCCAAATGGTTTGCTCTGCACGACTACGTGACTACCTCAAAAAAAGGTGGCGGGCTTAGTTACGCTAATTGAAGGTGGGACCGGCGTCGTCAGAGAGAAAATTTCAATTAAAAAATGGAGCGAAAACAAAACAAAAAAGTCAAAGGTGGTGCGGAGAAGGAGCGAGACAAAAAAAAGAAAATGTCTGGAGGCAGATGCGGGTAAATGTCTAAAAATGACAAAGCTGTTCGCCCAGCAGCAGCCTGCTGTAAAGAGCGGTGCTGTCAGCGAGGGCGCCGGCTCGGAGGCGTCGTCACCGACACCGGCTGTTAGTGCCACTGCTGCTACATCCAAGTCACCTATTGTCGGGGACGTGGTGGATAAGGAGGTGGATGGCGTTGCGGCCGCAGCCCAAGGAGGAAATGTAGGTGGTGATGATGAACCTGCTGAGACTGAGGAGACTGCTGCATTTAACTACTTTGCTCTGCCAAACTCAACAGATTTTGATTTATTTTTTAATTATCATCCAATTCAAGCAACCACCAACAATACAGTTAAAAGATAATTTAACTGCAGCGATGGGACAAGGCGATCGTGGTTAGCGTATTGTGAAAAATCACACACATTATACTGCTCTGTGTGTCTGGCATTTTCCAAACATGATAACCCCTTTACCCTGGGAATGAGTGACTGGAGGCATATACCTCAACGTATGGGCGAGCATGAGATACTTAGGGTGAATTCCAATTCCTCCCTTAACCCTCAATCTCAACCCTCAATCTCAAAAATGCGCGCTCCCGCGAGGTGCAAGTGCTGTCCCGATTCTAAGAACGTCAAGTTGAGGGACGAGTTTAAGGGCTGTATCGCCCTCAATATTGAGATTCTCTGGCACCACCCTTGGGACTAAGGGCTACCCAGAAGGCATTGCGTATTTTCGCCAAGACATCTTCGAAAAAGATGGTGATGTAAAAGCGAGCTACAAATGGAAGTATTTTCTTAGTTAATAAAGATATAAATATTACGAAACCATTTTATTGTCCTTGTTTAAGACTTTTTTATGGATTATTGACATCGTTGTTGCGTAACATTTATTTTTTTTTTACTTTACAATGTTTGTCAGCCGGACCGGCGGTCCCGGCTTCACGTTACTTGTGTACATCGTTGTGTAGCAACGGAGGACTTCTTCTTTTTAGTCGTCTTCTTCTTCTTCTTCGTCGTTGTATTCTTGACTGACTGGATGTAGCTTTGGCGTAAGGCCGCCCCCCACAGTCTGAAGACATAACTGCACTTAAGGGGTGTCCCATTTCTAAGCCCTTACACTTATTTTTGAGGGCCAAGATTGAGGGCCAGAGATTGAGGAGTTAAGGGAGGAACTGGAATTGGCCCTTAGCCCTCAAAAAGATGCTGCATACGCTTACCTGTTAAGAGAGAACAGAGGCAATATACCTGAGGTGCTTTATGGAAATCAAATGTCTATAGCCATAGTCAGAGGCGATTGGTTTTAGAGCGTGTCATTGACATTGTTAAAGTAATTGGAAAACGTGGACTCAGTTCCAGGGGAGACAAACAAGAGGCTGTATTCAGTTTGGAAAACGAAGCTGCTGTCCATGAGACCTTTTGAGAACTTGTTTTCTTGTTGAGCAAATATGATGTAATAATGCAGACACATGTACGTTCAAGTATAGAGAAAAGCAAGAGGCTGCACGACTCCAGTGCTAAGGGCAGAGGTTCACTGGTCACTCTACTCTCTAAAACAACAGTAAACATTGTCATTGAGGCTATTAGACGTCTCATTAAAGAAGATATTGCTGCTGAGGTTAAATAGGCTGGGATGTATTCAATTCAAATTGATACTACACAGGACATTACAGCTAAAGATCAGTGTTCAGTTATAATGCACTATGTGACTGACACAAATATTCAGGAGCGACTGATTGCACTTGTCATTACTGAGTTGTCCACTGGCCAGGCCTTTGTTGATTTGGTGAAGGGCATTTTGGAGAAAATGGACAGTAATGTGGCAAACTGTGTTGGTAATGCCACAGATGGTGCGGCTAACATGCAAGGGGAATACAGAGGCTTTTCAGCACTCTTGTCAGCTGATGCTCCCCAGGTACACGTATGGTGTTATAGCCATGTACTGAATTTAGTGCTAATGGACACTACAAGCTCTGATCTATCGAGCGCATCACTCTTTAATTTGTTAAATGACATTGCTGTTTTTCTGCGAGACTCATACCAAAGAATCAATGGGACGATGTGAGCAAAGACACACGACACAGGCGGCTGTCAACAATAGCTGCGACACGATGGTGGTCTTTGGCAGGTTCGGGATCCAGCTGAGTGCCTTTACATTGATCTGACAGTGACACTCAGGGAACCGAGTGATAAAGTGAATCTTCAGCCGCAGGTGCGCGAAGGCCAACTGGTTTGCAGATAACCTACTGAAATACCAAACTATCCTCACTGCCCAGATATTTCTGCGCATCTTCCAGACAACAACTCCACTCTCAGAGTACTTGCAAATGAGTGGAATGGATTTGCTTTCAGCCCATTGCTTTGTCACAAAAACACAAGAGGATATGGAAAAATACACACGTGACTTTGCTGGAGTGAAGCTGGCAGCAGACCTCTTTGTGAAGTGGGAAGTTAAATGAATGTGACTGTGAGGACGCAGTGGCCCTGCCCAATGTCAGACCAAAACAAAACAGGAAAAAAAAGATGGCAGGAAAATGATGTGGTGACACAACCATTCAAGATGCTTATCAGAGGTATGAGATTACAGTACACAATGTCATTCTCGATAAAGTCAATCAAAGCCTTTCCCAACGTTTTGAAAAAAACAGAGAACTATACACAGATTTATCTCTGCTTCACCCCAGGAGATTTGATCATTTGAAACTTAAAGGTGTCCCTGCTGGCACACTGAACACGCTGAGTGCAAACCTGACGAGGCACAACAGCAACGCTACTCCCGCTAAGTTGCAGGCCGAGCTTCTCAGTCTGGCTACAAACTGGGCCAGTTTCAGCGAATCTGTGCGTAAAGAGTCGTAGTCCAAATATGTATTGAGGATAAAGAAGATGATGAGCAGACCGAGGAAGAATGGGATGTTAGAAACTGTCGGGCCTGTGTCTATTTTTACCTCCAGCGCTTAAACATGCTCACTCTTTCATACCACCTAATTGGGCTTGGATACAAGTTTCTCTTAACACTGTCTGTGACTCAAGTTGCTTGTGAGCGAAGCTTCTCCACTTGAAAATTAATCAAAACTCGATTAAGGAGCACTGTATCACAGGAACACCTGTTGCAGGAACAGCTTCATGTTGATGGCTATGGAGAAAGAGACTCTGCATCTTTGGATAAGGACTGCATCATCGACCTGGTGGCGGAGAAAAGTGCTCTCGTGACGCATGCTGATTCAATAAAGGACATAAACAAGCAGTTTATTATTATTCTATTCTATTCTATTCTATTTGTGACGGCTCTGGGGCTTCGGCGCTGCCTGTCTGTCTGTGTTTTTCTGCCCCCTGCAGTACCAGTTCCCAGTGAGGCAGTGCCTGCCATTAGGAGCACCTGAGAAGGTGGCTCCAAGTCTACAAAAGAGGGCGGTTCAGTCCCTCTCACTCTCTCTTCCTGTCAACACCAGAAGACCCAGCCTGAACCACTTTATTTTCTGTTTTGATTCTGGTTTAGTTGCATATTATTCCTGTTTTGTAAATAAATTCAGATTAATTATTGATCTTCAGTCCTCCTTTGGGTTAATTTTTGGTTGTGGTCTCAGAGCTGGGCCATAACATATTCTATTCTATTCTTTTCTATTGCATTTGGGCTTAGGTCAATGTGGGGGGCTTGTCTAAGCAGCTCTCTGTGCATCTTTATGACGCACAGTGCCATGGCATGCTGTGTTGGTCTGTGCGTTGTTACAGTGATACTGTTTTGGGCTGCTTTTTGCATGTGAATGTGAACGTGAACTTGATGGGAGTTATGCAGTTTAGTTATTACCGGCTGGTTTTGCGTTTGTCAGTCTGTGTGTGGAGTGTGTGAGGCTGTTGTATAATAAGTGTTAATCATTTGATGGATGCATGAAGTGAGCGCTGTATTTGACACTGACTGAGACTAGATCACTGTAAAATCGAGTTAGGCTATTAATGTGGCCTGTACATGGATTATAGTGTCCTATGTGAATGTTGTTGAAATATTAACATGTACAATGGTTCGATAACAATTAGCATGGACCATTATAAACGGAAAAAAATACACCTACTATTATTTTAAATTGATCTAATTAGGATACAATCATGCAGAACAGAAGCTTGGCAATGCAACTCAGTCACGGCTGTTTACCTAACAGAATTGTATATATGTTGTTTTATTTCATTTTGGCAGCTGTCCACAGCCCAGGCCAGGATGAAGGGTCAACCACACACTCACCAAGCAAACAGATTCAATATAACGACTCAAAATAATGAGAGGCTTTCATTGACAGAAATGTCAGCAAAACCCGGGCGGTGAATGACTTATAAGTCTCTTGCAGAAATTTTATGAAAAAGGTTTAAACAAAAATTCACTCTCAAAGAGAACACAAAAGCACAACAAATATTCTCTTGATCAAGGAAAAATACAAAAACCTGCACTGGTTGCTTGAACCACATGACTCCTCAACAAGGACCAAGACAAGACAAACTGGAAAAGGGCAAAGGCAGACAAGGACTGTGTCTCAATTCAGGGTCTGCATCCTTCGAAGGAAGCGTCCTCCGAAGGACCCGGCCGAGAAGGGCGAACCCAAACCCGCCTCCCCGGTAACCACAGGGGACAGTCTAGCCTTCAGCGTATTTCCTGGTTGCATCACCGCCGTTCCCTACTGCTGGCCAACCCCAGAAGTGACGTTTTTATAGCGTCAAGCTAACCATTGTCTCGCCATCCAGACATGACACTGGATGTTCAAACAAGTAAAAATCCTATGTTAAAAACTTGAATACTTAAATTTATAAGTCGTGTCTTTGCCAGCAGATGCTGCGATTTCAGCTAACTTCCCAGGATCCCTGGATGCTTAGCAGCAGCACGCGAAACATCCTGGGATAAAGAAGGATAGCGGTGCATCCTTCGAATCAGCTAAAAGTAGGGCGCATTTGGAGCGCCCTTTGAATTTTAGTGAATTGGGACAAGTCTTCGCGCAGGGCTATGACTTAACTGGCCTTCAAATGCAGGCTTCAAAGAATGCAGACCCTGAATTGAGACACAGCCAAGGACTGTTTGTACAAGAGGGCAGAACAGATGACGAGACACAGGTGAACGTGATGAACGACTAAACAAGAGTAAAGCTAAAAACACCCACACTACAAAGGAAACAGAACTATAAAATAAAACAGGAAGTGGGAGACGAGACTAGACGAAGGCATTAATAAAACACTAAATATGAGCATGAATTCACTTAACAGACAAGTAGATTAAATCTCAAACTAGCAGCTGCAAAGTTACTCAGACACTCCACTGCACTATTTGACCTTAAAGGTCCAGTGTGTAAAATTTGGCCTGATAACTGATTTTTGTATCGGTAAAAACTTAAGATGCTTCCAGTAAATATACTAATATAAGTATATGCTCACAGTACAATAAGCGTTTTTTTGGTTTTCCTACTCGTAGAACAGTTCTCATTTATACATAGGAATATCCATAAAGCAAGGGGTCTTGCTCCCATGTTAGCTGCCATCTTTCACCGCCATATTCCTCAGGGAACCCGCTGTGGACAATCCACCCTACCTGAAAGCATGTTTCGTATTTATGGTGTAGGGGGAATATCTAGAAACAAATAATAATATTTCCCCACTGCATATTCTGTCATTCCAGTGTTAAGATGAGGATTTTAAAGTACAGTAAATAATTATTGATTTAATCTGACTCTATTTAAAATAACTTCACTTTTAGGTATTGATTGAAAATAAATAATCAAGCAATAATTAGGAATATAGATCCTTTAATAATAATAATAAAACTTTATTTGTACAGCGCTAAATCACAACCAATTTAAGAATTAAGCTCTGCTGTTAAGAGATCTGACATCAGTCTTCAGTTCAGGAATGGCATACATCAATTAACAAACCACTCAGTTTCCTGACTCACATGAAATAATAGCCCTGATGTCTGGGTTGGAGTACTCAGAGGTTATAAAACATGATCAATTTTGTCTGTTCAACTCAGAGTTTAGGGGTTTGAATAGCACCCAGTGAAACTTACCATATAACTAAGGTCTTTGGGATACTAATTAGTCCCAATCTTAGTTCAGGGATCACCGATATAGACAAATTATTCAGTGGCCTTCTTAACCCTTTAGGCGGCATGGTCGCACAATTGCGACAAGCGTCATTGCTGAATTAAACAGGCCATAGCGGCAAATATGGTACTAAAAGTAGTTTCCGCTTTACACCAGGAGATGGCAGACACCTGTGGCTTCAATCTGAGTAGCGTTTGTCGGGGTGTTTATATTCAGATTTTGGAGTATAAAGACAGAGAAAGCCTGACTCAGTCGAGGAGACGAGGAAATGGTTGTAGTGAGAGCAGAGAGAGAGAGAGAGAAACAGCTAATGTTGCCAATAATACATCGCCGAGAGGTGTGTTTGTTGACGAAGTACTTTGTCAAGTAATGTCTGACTGTGATTGCAAAGAGGAATATTCGCACTCTGTCGTCCCGTGAGAGCGAAGTCTGCCGGTGCGTCTTTACGCAGCGGCAGCGAGTCAATGTGCCATGACAGTCACCAAGCAGCACATGCTTCGCCTCAGCGTGACCGAGGTGTAGTGGGAGTAATTGGCGAATGAGGATGAGGAGACGTGGTGGGGGAAGCAGGACTGCTCAAACACCGCTAATGGTGATGGAGGGCGCGTAAGTGAAAAAGAATTGGGGAGGTAGCGATCAACGTGGTAGAAGCTGTGGGAGGAAACGCCCAACCAGTGCCGGTGTAGGTACAAAGTTGCTGTGTCTCAATTCAGGGTCTGCACCCTTCAGACCGAGTGTCCTCCGTCTGAAGGAAGCGTTCTTCGAGTACCCAGCCTAGAAGGACGGACCAAACCCCGCCTCCCCGGTAACCACTCGGGACGGTCTGGCCTTCGGCGTATTTCCTCGTTTCGTCACTGCCGTTCCCTCCGGCTGGCCAACCCCGGAAGTGACGTTTTTATAGTATCAAGCTAACCATTGGTTCGCCATCTAACAATGCCGTTGGATGATCAAATAAGTAAAATCCTACGTTAAAAACTGGATACTTTATGTGAAATTTCAATACTTAAATTGATATGTTGTGTCTTAACCAGTACATGCCGCTAATTTCAGCTGACTTCCCAGGATCCCACGATGCTTTGCAGCAGCACGCAAAGTATCATGGGATACATAAGTACGCGAAGGATAGTAGCGGTGCATCCTTGGAATTGGCTAAAACGAGTGCGTATTTCCAAATACGCATTTTGAGCGTCCTAAGCACCCTTGGGAATTGGGACAAGCCAAAATGGGTACTTCAAGGATGCAGACCCTGAATTGAGACACAGCAAATGTGTCCGGGGTCCTACGGCAACTCTATTAGGACAAACTACATCACGGTTTGTCCAGAGCGCAGATTTTTACCGCAACTCTTTTAAGACAAACAACATTTTTTTCTGTTGCAATAGATGGGCAGCTGTTTTACTCTTGGAAAGGAAAGCCCAAAATGGTGGTGATGGATCACAAGTACTTGCCAGTACATGCCATGACAATGTAGGTCACTTTGGCACAAGGAAAACCCAGGAAAAGGTTTCAGCATCTTATCGCTGGGCGACTTTGTCTGAGGATGTCAAGAAATGGGTGAGACCTCTTGAGTTATTAATGCATCTACAGGAATGTTTGACTGTTATGACTTAGCACATGCCATACCCTTGAAATTGTTCAATAATTTAACAAAAATTATTGAATAAAACTAACATGTAAAATCTTCACATTAGTTTGTGAAGATTTTATTCAAAAACTAACATGGACTTGGAAGTGTTTTCCACTGTTTGCTCTTTGTTTCTGGTGAAATCCCTGGAAAAAAACAAATCAGTCAAGTCTTAATCAGGCCATTGGCTATATCACATAATGCTTCAAAAGTGCAGTTTACAGTAATGTCTAAAAATTTAAATGATTGTCATAGTCTAAACAACAGCTATCTTTTAAGCTTGAGGAGTGTCCCCAATGTCAGCGAAATGACAGGATGAAGACCGCTGCACCTGTATTGCAACCAATTGTTGTGAAGGAGGCATGGAGCGTACTTGGCGTGGATTTAATTGGCCCTCTTCCTACCACTGCAAGGGGCAAACAGTAAATGACTTATGTAGAAGTTATTGTTATTCTCCCAACATGCGTCCCCTGCAACCTTAATACTAGTATATTAATACTAGTATTTTATATTCTAGTAATAGTATTTTTTACAAAGAAAAACAAACACTGACTATATTACATTACGTTGTAGATATATACTTACGACCACAGACCTTTTCCCAAAGTGGGTTGTGGCAATGTCCCTTCGAAATAAAACTGCTGCAGAGGTTTCCAAAAAAATCTCGAATATCCTACTCGACCACGTGCATTGGATGTCAAAGGCTGTATAAGAAATTCTCTGCTGGTACATGCATGTTCGAAAGAATGATATTGTGTTGATGTCAAACATGTTGTATTGCTCTGTTATTAATGTATAGGCAAATTCATGGACCTCATGCCATCTCTACTTTTAAGTGGAAACTTCCATTTACAGGATATGTCAGTTCAGGAAAAGAGGACAAATCCAAGGATTTTACTCTGTATATACTGATGAAACACATCCACACAACTGTTGCTACTTCTGTGCCTGAAGCTCCTTACATTACTGTGGTGAAGGTCAGTTCCTTAAAACAGGTGTTTATGCAGGCACTTATTGGAAACATCATATTCTTCATGACGTGACTACTGTAAAGTAATTAATAAATCAACTCTGTATTCTCCAGGTCTTCCTTACCAAGGGGAGTGGACACCAGTGGGCATCAGTGCCCCTATCTTGCAAATGTTACATTATTTTGTATTTGGTTGCTTAATTGTTAATTTCAATTGTTTTTAAAATGTTAAAAAGAATGGTAAGAATGCTTTCTTAATACTTTTCTTTGATTTTTTGGGGGATTTAGTTAATGCACTTTTTTTAAATTCACTTTAGATTCAATCAAATTACAGATTACAGTGAAGAGCATAGTCATATACCTGTTTGTATTACACACACACACACACACACACATACATTCTAACACGAGTATATTCTGTGCGTATATATATCCTACCTCGAGGTAGTTTGTCGTAATCGGGTTGCCGTATGTGACGTCGTCGGCCGGGGGTCTGGCGACTGCCGACGACGTCACATACGGCAACTCTACGATGTCAAACGGCATCGCGGTAGAACAAACAGACGGAAAAACCAACTCATAGGAAAACCAGCGATAACTATCCATCGTTCGTTTGATTGATTGTTTGTTTGTTTCCTCTATTGCATATAATACGTTCAATCTATGTACTTATCTATCTACGTTTAACAATTATTTTCTCTAAATGCGATCGTGATGTAGTTTGTCCTAATAGAGTTGCTGTAGGACCCCGGACACATTCCACAGCCCTGGACAGATTCTGTACCTACACCCTGTAAATTACAGTGATGATGGCTGGGTCTGTTTGAGATATGTGGAAAATGATCAAAAGTGGATAAAACGTTTTGATGAGCCTGTGGGGTATTGTGGAGACTGACATACAGATCCCTGACATCTGACATGATACAAAAACAAACAACCAAAAAAAAAAAAAAATGTACTCCTTTCACAAAGTTTGGGTCATACTGAAGATTTTTCTCAATTACAGTATGGCTTTATCTCTAACAAATTTGAAGTCACAGCCATTTGAAATCTTGATATCAAAATTGAGTATTTTTGAGGGTTAACATAGAACAGCCCAGACACCTTGGTTGAAATATTCAGAGGTTATAGAATAACTTAATAGTTAAAGAACATGATTCACAATATTTTCTATTCGACTCAGAGGCTACGAGTGTGTCAGATAAACTTACCATATAACTAAAGACCAAATCCATATCTGATGTGAGGGCATTCACCACCTAGAACACAAGTCTCAAGTCAATATTAAAAGGAAATGGTTGACATACCAGTTTATTGCGATGTCCAAAGTGAAAATGCAGCAAATAATGTAACAGACAGTGAGTGGGAGTGGTAGTATGCGGATTAAGAAGAAGCAGAAGAAGAAGCAGAGCCTCGAGGTTCTTGCTTAAATATCCCCCCAGACCAGAGACACTTCTAAATCACATATCAAATAGATTCAAGGAGATCCCATTCCTATATGGGAACCTTTTGGCCATCAGGAGTTCTTATCCAATGACAATAAATCACCTAGACCTTTGTACTTGTACCGAGAAACAACAAAGGGAAGTCAGATAAACAAAGGGGTTAGTTTTGGGTGATAAGAGACAGTAACCAAATGGTGACATCTGAACCTAGTTGGTTAATTATAAATAAACAAAAGATAAAATAAACACAGTTGTTACCAGGGTTGGGAATTGACAATATTTTATCAATTCTCTTAACGATTCCCAAGTAGTTTTTTGAGGAAGAAAAAGTTATTTTACACAGTTTTCAGCAATGCAACTATTTTATTTATTTATTTTTCCAAAATGTCAATATGAACATGTTTAGCTTAAACAGTGATTGAACAGTGTCGGACTCTCATAACTTTCAAAACAAAAATGTAAATGTTGTTGATTTAACTTATAAGCCTAAACCAAATGTAAGTCAATAGTGAAACACTTCTTTTCTTAGAAATTATATAAAACGGTGACCTGTCTTATGAGCATGGGAATTACATCGCCAATTCTTTTTTATCAGAGCTTTATTGACACTAACAAAGATGTCAACGAGCCCGCAAATGACACAGAGAGTCCTAAAAAATAAAATAAAAATAAGAAACCGGACAACACTCAGCTTCTATATGTATTCCCCTCGACCAGAGAGAGAGAGAACACACATAAAGCAAAATCGCGGTATTTTTTTTATTTTATTTTTTTTAAAGTTACTTTCAGTCTAAGGTAACTTCGACATCGCCACTGAAGTCAGTAAATAAAACAATGTCATTCTCAACAAAAACATAGCGAAAAATGATCAGCCCAGTATGGAAATGCTCAAAATATTGACAGGATTATTTCAGTGGTTTTATATGTTGAAATGAATTATGTAATTTCACTCGCATTTCCTATTAAATTGCTATTTGTTTGAAACCCGATAGTCATATTGTGACTTGGGGGAAACATGTCACTGAACCCTTTAGTCATATTGTGACTTGGGGTAAGTCACAATGTGACTTGCAGCCCTGCTGCCCAAACGTCAATATACGACTTCCAGGGAGTGAGAACATGTTGTTAAAACCATAACCAGCAGGTGGTAAAACGTCGAACCCTATCCGTCTGACTCCCACATCAGGCTCATAACGTTGAACTCCCGGCGGACACACCCACCGCTGTTTAACGCACACAAACACTGGTACTGCAAACACGGAGAAGATCCCCCGCCTCACCCTCTTCCTCCTCCTCTGCCCGCTCCAAGTTAACCAAGAATCAGCGAGCGGGAGGAGGGTGCGGGGGGGGGGGGGAGGTTGGAGGCGGAGCCAACAGATGTTGGACTCCAAATGCTGGAGTCAAAGCAGTCCACCATCAGCATCTAAACCGCAGCTGCGGCAAGTGGGAGAAGCGAGCTGACGTGCAGCTGTCGATGTGATGAGGTGATTGCCGCATGCGGCAAGTATGTTCGCGTGCACTTAAGCCGGGCTTGCGCTGCTGTCTGTCCATTTCCCCCCCCCCCATCCCTCCCCTCTCTCCCCTTTAATGCATCGCCCTGAGTGCGTGTGTGTGTCTGTGAGCGGTGCCTATTGACATCCTCCGCTGTGACCCTCTGACTCCTGACAACTCCAATCAGCAGGACGAGTGGGAGGCGGGGGGGGGGGGACCGGCGGGGGGCACTGTGAGGAGAGAGAAATAACGTCTAGAAAGAGAAGAGAGAGGGGACGGCTCCGTCTCTCTTTCACCAGGCGATGGACAGATGGACGGCTTTACACTTTTGTCGAGGCAAAGGCGAAAAAAACACAGATGATTTCTTTTTGTTTTCAGTGAATATCTCCAATTTCACAGGCAATGTCATGCAAACATGTCACCTCCCATCCCAGTGCTGGCAATTAGCTATTAGCGCCGCCATTCTGGGGGAGTCACATGCCAAGCAGTGTGACCTGCCATTGGCTATCTGTGAGGTCCATATTTAGATTAGACAGAGCTCCCAAATACACACACACACACACACACACACACACACACACACACATATACCTCCAACACGATTACAGGCACCAGCATGAGAAGAGGAGGAGAGGAGGAAAAAAACACTGGTGGAGAAGGAGGCTTCGAACAGACGCATTCCCAGATTGTTTTCTTCACCACTAGAGAAGAGATCGAACCTGATGCCATTCACGCTGCAGTATGTGATTTCTAAAAATCACACAGCCCAGGTTTAAAAAGGAAACAAATAAATACATATAATAATAATTATAATAATGATAATAATAATAATAATGATGATAATAATAATAATAATAATAATAATAATAATCATAATGACACAATGACAATAACCAAAATAGGATCAGATTCAAGGACCAGTTCCTTTTCCTGTTACTCTGGACCGAATTGTCGTGACGTCACCAACTGGTGTCACACTGCGGTGAGGTTGCGTCTTGTCTCGGTATTGTCTCGTCATTTCCTGTTTTATTTTGACATCTTTACTAACCTTCCTCTCGTTTCAGATCACTTCCTCCTCCTCATGTGTCACCTGTGCGTCTGACCCAATTACCCATTGTCTCCACTTGTGCCTCATCACCTCATGTCTTTAAATAGTCTGTTGTTGTGTCTCAATTCAGGGTCTGCACCCTTCAGACCGAGTGTCCTCCGTCTAAAGGGAGCATTCTTCGAGTACCCAGCCTAGAAGGACGGACCAAACCCCGCCTCCCCAGTCACCACTCGGGACGGTCTGGCCTTCGGCGTATTTCCTCGTTTCGTCACTGCCGTTCCCTCCGGCTGGCCAACCCCGGAAGTGACGTTTTTATAGCATCAAGCTAACCATTGGTTCGCCATCTAACGATGCCGTTGGATGTTCAAAGAAATAAAATCCTACGTTAAAAACTGGATACTTCATGTGAAACTTCAATACTTAAATTTATATGTTGTGTCTTAACCAGTACATGGCGCTAATTTCAGCTGACTTCCCAGGATCCCACGATACTTTGCAGCAGCACGCAATGCATCATGGGATACATAAGTACGCGAAGGATAGTAGCGGTGCATCCTTGGAATCGGCTAAAACGAGTGCGTATTTCCGAGTACGCATTTTGAGCGTCCTAAGCACCCTTGTGAATTGGGACGAGCCTTCGCACAGTGCGATGACGCAACTTCCTTTCAAAATGCGCACTTCAAGGACGCAGAACCTGAATTGAGACACAGCATTTGTCTCCCTTGTCTTGTACCAGAGTGTCTTCTGTTGTCACCTCTAGCTCCCTGCCACAGCCAAAGAAAAGTCACAGTAAGCCAAGGTTCATCCTCGAAGACGAGTGAATTTTTGTTCTTAGTCAAAGTTTAGTTAATTGTTTCGGAGATTCTGTTATTTTTGCCCCTCTTAGAGAGTGTTTTTTTTGTTTCTGCTTTATTAGCCCTTTTGTACCTCCTAGTGAACACTTTCGGTTTTGATCCGTTTTAGTCTAGGTTTATCCTTTAGTTATGTAGCTTGCCCCATTTTCCTCCTTTGGAGTGATTTTTAGTTTATCCCTTGTTTTTCCCCATCCTCGGCTCTTTATCCCTTGAGAAACTTATATCTTGCCCTTTTTGTTTCATAGATTAGGTACTCTAGGAGTTTCACAGCCTGGTTATTTTTGATCACCTGGTCTTGAGGTGTATCGCGTGTTGGGTACAATAAAAATCTTTGCCTCTCACTACCCTCTGCGTCCTGAGTCCTGCCTTGAGTCTCAGCTTGACAACTGGTTCATGAATAACTGTTTTGCCGTCACAGTCAGCGCCATCTTAAGTTTCCGCTACATAAACGCATTAATTGTTCTAGTCAGCTTTTTTTTTTTACGAGTTATTTAAACAAGCAAGAAATGTAAACTAGTTTGTGAAGGTTGGAATGCCAGTTATGTTTACTATTTTGGCAACCACTTCTGGCGGTCCCTGCTGGGCTAATAATAGACTGCAAGTTTTTAGTGCTTCTCCTTTATATCCGGCCGATGGCACTGTAGGCAATGTCAATGTAAACATGATAGCACCCCAGCAGCATGCTAACAGGCTAACATGTAGCAAGTTTTAAGCACATTTCAAGAATTAGTAACAATAACAATAAGCCTGCGAGAAAAGTTTGAGGGATCGGAACACAGCAGTAATCAAGGATGCCAAGAATTACAATTCGTTTTCAATTGTGTTGACAAATTAAAAGTTTATTGCAGAACAGGCATCAGAATTAAAACTTTTCATAACTTCTCTTGACATCATATTTCAATTGCACCAGATCACTCATTGCAGTCACATGCAGCTACTTGAGAATTTTGTTATCCTAAATAGTAGGGATGCACACTATTTATCGGACTGATAAAATATCGGTAGATTTGGGGGAAAATTACATAATTTTTTTATTGGTCCGATACAGTAAATTTTCTCCGATAAAAATATCAGATAAATTAATGAAACGTGAATTCAGAAAACGGGAAACGTTTGCAGGCTGAGTAGCGACAAAACAGGCTTGCGATGGTTACGTCATCTATCGCACCTTATTAGCAGGACCAAAGCCTGGCCCCGTCACTGCCTGACTAATAACAAAGAAGACATCAAGTTTTAACACAACAAATCTTATAGCTCACCAGAAAAGTCGTCATCATGGCGAAGCGGTATTGAAAGAATATGAGAAAGCCGCCTTAGCCACTAACGATGCTAAAGCTAAAACAGCAATACGGATGGCAGATGTCCCCATTCAGCAGGCGTTTGAACACTGTAATCAGGGGTGGACTGGCCATCGGGCGTACCCGGCGGTTCCCGGTGGGCGGATGCCCATAGGCCGGCACCGGTATGGTGACAACGGTGAACATAGGTATACTGCCACCTGCTGGTCTGCTTCTATACTGCTACATTGTTTGCTGTTATAGATAGGCCAGAGCAACAAAATATCAGTTTTCCATCACTGTATCCTGCACAAACTGCAGATTACATGGAGATTGTATTAAATATAAAAATATGAACTTATTTGTTATTGTATCTGTATCAGCCGTGAGAAGCAGGAAATTATCGGTTATCGGTATCGGCTGAAATTTTTCATATCATGCATCACTACCAAACAGAGGAAATGCTGCAAACTTAAACAAGCTACTACTAGCAGACCGAGGCATGGCAGATTTTAAGCAAATTCCAGATACTTCAGGCCAGATCCATAAATAATGGCGCGCAGCGCTAAATTGCGGCGCGTTTTGCGGCGACTTTGCAGCCTTAATCTCCACCACCTTTGTCTTGTACCCACAAAGATTTTTTGCGCTAAATATATGCAGGCACAACAACGCCTGTAACCTGACCGCACAATAGATCGTCAGATCAAAGGTTGAATTTTTGATGGAATACTTTATTTCTGTTGTTGTAAAATAACACGCATATCGGTTTTCCTCCGAACTCACCCAAGAAAGAGACAGCCGCACACGTCTCTCCAAACATCCCCACAGCCCTGCGCACAGGACACACAGCGGTCTCTGTCACCCACTTAAAATGGGAAGTTTAACATGTTCACCCGATACTAACAGCAACACTAATAAACAGTGGAGCACATAGAAAACTGAACCCCAAATCAGGAATTTAACAATATGAATATGAGTGTGTTTGACTGCACGGCAAGAACAAACCCGAACCTTCGAATAATTTGAATTAGTCTGATTTCACAAAGAGAAACTATAGTTAATTGTGTTGTATATTTTACAGTAACTGCTACCTGAGGACCAGAGTGTGATTTATAGCTGTTTAGTGGCTGATCTGATCAAGTAAATGCATGCTTCAAGTGTAAGTGAAATGGATCTACCTCTGAGAATAAAATCTGTCAGCCATCATAGACATTCAGAGACACTTCTGCTTGTCATTATGGCCAGACCGGACAAGGGAAAAAAAAAAAAAAAGTGTAAGTGAAATGGTAACTTATCGGTTTCGCGTTCTTAATAAATCAATAAATGTTACATTTGATTCGATGTGTGTGTATGACATGTTTCTATATACACACACCTCATCATTAGGTGAACCATGTTGGGGGGGGGGGGCTAGAGGTGGTACCTAATTGACTGTGATGCTCCTCTTTCGATGACAAGATCTCACTTGAGATCTTGAGAACATAAAATACACAGTCTAGGAAGAACACTTTCACCCACAAATCACAGTTGGGAGTCAACTTCAAACATTCTCAGACGACCTGGTTCCAGGCAGAGACTGGTACCACTTGGGGCCAGCGGCAGTTTTATGACCTTCATCTCTCAGCAGGACATTCCGAAGGACAGATGTTCCTGACAACACAGTCTCACTCCGTAGACGGCACATATTGAAGTTTTGTCAGAAACCCACAACGGCACGTAGTGCCTTCTTCGGATGCCAGCGACGTCATTTTGCGCCTTCCACGGTCGCTCATAGAGGTCCAAAGACGGCAAACTGCGCCATCTCTGGGATGAGCGAATCTGTTATATAGATCTATTATATTATATAAAAGAGTTTTGATCAGATATCAGATTTACTACTACCAATCATGGTAATTTATTTGATGTGGATTTATTTGGAGAACGTGACCGTTATTTCACGTCTCCAACCTGTGACGTCACGTGACATTCTTTCCGCAAGCTTGACATGATTGGTAGTAGTAAATCTGATATCTGATCAAAACTCTTTTATGTAATATAATAGATCTATATAACAGATTCACTCATGCCAGAGACGGCGCAGTTTGCCGTCTTTGGACCTCTATGAGCGACTGTGGAAGGCGCAAAATGTCGCTGGCATCCGAAGAAGGCTCTATGTGCCGTCGTGGGTTTCTGACAAAACCTCAATATGTGCCGTCTACTGAGTGTTTCCTAAGTGGTCGATCGAAAGTTGAATAAACTGCACATCAGGTTTCCTTATGTCAATGTTACATACTTTGCCATAATCCCGATCATTACCGTTCCAGTTTTCCACGTTACACGTCAGCAACTGCTACCTCAATTTATACGCATATCCTTTATATATTGACAACCACAGATACATATATCTATTAATTAGGGCTGGGCAACGATTAAAAATTTGAATCGCAATTCATTGAATGATTTCCCTGATTAATCACGATTAATCACAATGTATACGCAAAATACAATAATGAATTTGAAAGAAGTGTATAGTGCACTTTTATTTTAATGTTCTATCATATGAACAAAGTATTTTCTTTTGTGGTTCCGCTGAAGCCAGCAACACACTTTTACAAAATAAAAACATGTATTGCGGTTAACTGGCGATCGATAAATAAATAAGCCCCGGTGGCCTAAACAAAGGAGTAATTGTTGACGTGCATGCAAAAATGAATCCAGTCTTGCTTCGAGGTTCTTTTTTATTTACTTTATTCTTTATCAGAATGACTCCGACGGTCACCCCACCACACCAAGCCAACCGAGGCGCACAGGTGAATGTCATTAAATAGCGTTGTGGCTACAACCCACAGTGACACACACACCCTGGTCCACACACCCTTTCCAGGTGTTAAAGAAGTGCGCTCACAAATATAAACATTAGAAACTCACGGCTAGGGATGGACGATATGGACTAAAAGTTTTATCACAATAATTTCTGGCATTTATTGCGATAACGATAAAAGTGATGATAAAAAATATAAACAATTCAACTCCATGTTTTGTTTTGTTTTTTTGGAAACTGCATATATTTGAAACCGCGCTCGAAAAGAAACGCATTTACATGAAGCCATATTAAAATAAATAAATAAAATAAAGAATTAAAATAAAAAAACATCCCGTTTACACGGATACGCGGCTGGAAACGACTGAAAATGATGTAGTACCTATGCCCGGCCTGGTGTGGTGCCGCAAGTTTATTCCTTGAAGGCGGAAGAAGAAGAAGAACGCCTGAAGCACGCCGTGTTTGCAAAAACGGTAGCTCGCTAAAAACAAGCGCCACAGAGAACAGAAAGAAAGATCGCTCTTGAAAAGATGGTGTGGATAAACGACAGAGTTCAACGTCTGCTTCGAGTAACTTTAGAACACAGAACACAAAGCCTGAGAAGGTCCATGCTAAAATTGACTCGGAGTTGCGCCAGTAAAGATTCGCTAACATTTTTGCGTTTCCTGCCTCAACATCCCGGGCCGCCAACCCAAAAGTAAAACAGGATGTTTCCATGGTGTTTATTTTCACTTTGCACACAATCCATGATTGATTCTCGAGCACGGTGGGTACGCTATCAGCCCCGTGCTTGTTATTGTGCGACACATGAGCTGCCGGCTGCCAGCAGAAAGTGCGTTGCACACGTAATTACGTCATCAACACGAGTTTATCGTTATTACCGCGAGATGACATATTCTTACCGCGGTGAATTTTATGACGATATAACGCAAACGCAGATATATCGCCCATCCCTACTCACGGCTCCTACAGCACGTAGGCAACATGCATTAATGCGCGATAAAATAATTGTCGGCATTTATAAATAAATGAGCTAACGAGATAACGCGTTAACTTGCCCAGCCCTACAATTAATATTTATGTATAAATATATTTATATATGTGCCCATATACAGTAAGTGCCTGAGAGTTCAATCTATCTTCCTCTTTTAAATATAAATAAACGTCCGCCTGCTTCTGTATGCATGCTAAGATAGGTTGATATATATACTTGGATATAAAATATATGTAGAAGGTTTAATGTGCTCTGAAACTCTGCATCTTCCCCAGCGGTTTAATATAACATTAGGTCCAGATGTGGCATTAACACCACAGAGGGGACGCAAACGTGAAAAGCGGCGGAAAATGCGCAGAGGCGCAAGTAGCAGCAGGGCTGCGGCAGACTTATAATGTATTTAAATTAGCCATTACACGCAAAATGGCACCCCCTTCTAACTTTTGTAAGGTATCCCACCATACGAAAGACCACACAGTTTTTATTTATCCATGTTAATAATGTTATTTTATTGTTGGATGTTGTTTCATTTCTTTATTGTTGCAATGAACCCACATACATATTCATCAGATGCATGTAGCGTAAGACGATCCATCAGTTTTAGTATTGGAACAGCCTTTTCTGTTTTCGTCTTCACTTTAGTTTTTGTCTTTGTCATTTTTCTTTGTTCTATTTTTCATCGACTTCATTTTTTTCAGCCTCGTCCAGTGAGTGTTATTTTTAATTTTTAATTCATGCCTGATCTCAGCTCGCTAATTCTCAACCCCCGAGATTGTGATTTTTATTATTTTTCTTTTTAGCCAAGGAGTTTTTCCTTCCAAGTAACTGTAATTCGTTTGATCACCGAAATTACAACCGGTTAGGAAGAAAGACTCTACTTGGATGCCAAGTGAAGCCACCTGTAGGACAGAGCGGAACGGGCAATTCAACCTCAACGGTCGGTGTGCTAATCCAAGCTCCCTACGCGGTACCGGACCCGAATGTTACAGTACACACTCTTAGGACCACCTTGGAAGAATCTCATCCAACGTAAGTCCTCATCCCTGGCTCGCTGTCCCATGAGGCTGGCGTTGCATCAATTATACCAATAACTTTGTCAAATTATTTTTGTGAGACCTAGCCTAACAAGTCTCAGAGACACACGGAAACATCTCTATATTTCTTCTTTTATTTTGTTACTTTTAGCTTAAATGTAGGTTTTCTTTCCTTAGTCTTATTCACACACACACGCCCAACACACACACACACACAGTTCGTTGCTGATTGTGTCCTCATGATCATATTCATGTCATACTGCCCTGTGTGAACCATTGAGCCATATTGAGACTAATTCTGGCGTTTCCTGCTGACGTCAACTACCGAAAAGCAGGTGGTGCCCCGATATTAAAAATATTCATTCCTTTACGTGTCCTTTCTACCCATCACAGACTTCCTCTGGTGGTCAGGGTAAGAACTGCATGCAAATCCCATTCATATTTATTTGATGTCCCGTTTCCATTCGTTTGTGAGTTTGATCGATTAAAGATCGATTAAATTAATCAATAAACCTCCCCCTACTACAATGGATAGTATGCACTGTTTTTGGCGATATTTGCACAGATTTTCTGGGACAAAATCCAGGGCAATCGTTTTGCGTATATATTGCGTATATCCTTAGTGTTGGCCAATCACATGAAAGTAAATGCCAACTGTGGGGCCATTTGTCAAACACTAACCTGATTGTGGTGCAACAAGGAAGGAACATGAATGTGAGTTAAATCGTATTTTTCAAACAGTAAGCCACAGAAAAATGGCTGTTGACTTAAATTTCGAACCCTGAACCACAATTGAAAAAAAGACGTTCACCAGGCATTGCATATACCTGATGAACGTCTTTTGACCGAAACGTTGCTGCAATAAAAACAAAAAGAAGAGAGTCGAGCAGTGTGCTGGAGCTTGTTTCAATTTTGGTCTTACTCTGGGGTGGCACCCTTTTCCGATGCACCTCTCTTTTTGGGAGTGCTGAGAATTCTTTTGGAATTTGGAAAACCCTGAGCCACCAAATTTTTCACAATTTCATTACAATTTGACAATCGACTCATGTCATGAACTAAAACTTCCTTATACCTTGCAAAAAACACACACCAATCATTTTCTGGGATGTTTAGAGACTTTCCTGAACAAAAATTTGCTGCGTAAATCTCAAGTTGTGGTTTAACTTTGGGTGAATTCCAATTCCTCCCTTAACCCTCAATCTCAACCCTCAATCTCAAAAATGCGCGCTCCCGCGAGGTGCAAGTGCTGTCCCGATTCTAAGAACGTCAAGTTGAGGGACAAGTTTAAGGGCTGTATCGCCCTCAATATTGAGATTCTCTGGCACCACCCTTGGGAGTAAGGGCTACCCAGAAGGCATTGCGTATTTTCGCCAAGACATCTTCGAAAAAGATCGCGATGTAAAAGCGAGCTACAAATGGAAGTATTTTGTTAGTTAATAAAGATATAAATATTACGAAACCATTTTATTGTCTTAGTTTAAGAATTTTTTATGGATTATTGACATCGTTGTTGCGTAACATTTATTTTTTTTACTTTACAATGTTTGTCAGCCGGACCGGCGGTCCCGGCTTCACGTTACTTGTGTACATCGTTGTGTAGCGAAGGAGGACTTCTTCTTTTTAGTCGTCTTCTTCTTCTTCTTCTTCTTCTTCGTCGTTGTATTCTTGACTGACTGGATGTAGCTTTGGCGTAAGGCCGCCCCCCACAGTCTGAAGACGTAACTGCACTTAAGGGGTGTCCCATTTCTAAGCCCTTACACTTATTTTTGAGGGCCAAAGATTGAGGGTTAAGGGCGAGGGTTGAGATTGAGGAGTTAAGTGAGGAATTGGAATTGGCCCTTAAACTGATTATCAAAGTCATGAGCGCAATGATGGACTTTACTATTTCTTCACACAGTGAGTGAGGCTGATAACGAAGCTCTGATGATGATGCAGATGCAGCAGCAATAACCGATGACTAAATGCTTATTTATTCATGCCTATTTGCATTAAAAAAGTGTATGATATGTAAAGCAGGAGCGAGCAAACGCTTCAACTCCCCTCAATCAAACAGACGCCGTGTTGAAATACTATTCCTTCCGAAGAACATCTGTTCGATTTGCACAATCTGAAAGGTGATGAAGAACCCAGGCAGCTTTATGTTCTCGAATTTCTTTCACAGCTCCGAGGAAAAGGAAAGGGGGGAAAAAAAAAATGTTGCATGCATGTTTGCTAAGCACACAAAAGTGAGGCACCCACACCTGGAAGTGATTGAAAGGGCAAAATGAGAAGGAATGTGATTTATGTCTAATCTGAGCACTGGGTTTCATGTGGCTGTAACTGCACTTTCATTTCAGAGAGTAGTTTGCTACAACACAAGGAGAACAGTAAAAGCCTCTGCAGCGGTGCAACGAGGAGCCGCCAGTGGGCCTCGCATCTGCACATGCACGCATTTTGCCTTTTTCTTCCTTACAAATGTGACATTTAAGTCCCCCCCCAACCAGAAAGTCCCCCGGTCCATTACAATCCCCTGCTGTAATGACACATTCCTCACTGCCGCTGGAAAAAGGGGGAGCTTCACTTGGGAGCAAACCCCAGGCGATACACGACTCCTTTCTAACTGCATGATGGTTGGTGATTTAAATCTGAAAAAAATAAATAAATAAACAAAGCCAGCGTGATATGACCTTTCCCCCCCATCCCCTAACTGCAGTCCTTTCTTCCTGCAGCCTTCCCGTTCACACAACTGCACGCATTCAATCTTTCCGCTCTCTTACGCCATGCAGATCGAGGGCCACTTCGAGGTCATCAGTTAATGCTTGGAGAAGCCCTGCCATGAGTATTTACAGTTTTAGCTCTTATTAATGCAATTAATTTTGAAGGAGGCCACTTGGGAGGTTATCACATTGCTGACCTTAAAAGACCGGTTGACACTGCGAAAATCGCGCGCGAGCCGCAGCCCTTCTGTTCACACCAGACACTCATGTCTCCACAATGGTCAGCAAGCGCTTCTGCTCAGCTGCTGTTGCTTACTCCCATTCAGACAACTCCCTCTACTTCTCCACTTGCAAGATCAGTTTCACATCATCCATCCTGACTTGACAACAACTCATCTCTGCCTCTCTCTCACTCTTTCTCTATTTGTTTGTGTGTTTAGACACCCAAAACCCTACTCCCGCTCCGTAGCTGTTGCTCTCTTGTGTGCGTGGGTAATGTACCGTATTTTCCGCACTATAAGGCGCACCTTCAATGAATGACATATTTTAAAACTTTTTCCATATATAAGGCGCACCGCATTATAAGGCGCATTAAGCGAAACAAAAGAATCAGAGATAAGTCCGTCAGACTTTATTAACTGCGTTCACAGTAACTCTAAAACTTGTTTGTAACAAATAAAAAACAGAATGATACCGCTAGAAATATGTTACCAACGCGAGTTGAAATCCACCGGAGGTTCTCTACCACGGTTCGGAAGGTGTTCGATTACGTTCCATCAGTGCTTGATTCTACAGCACCGCCGGACTCCTGAACACTGTCTCACTTCATCTACGCGATAGAGCGACCGTGTTGACGCTCTGCTCACGCTCCAGCACCCTCCCACACAGGACGCGTTTTACGAGCAGAGCGTCTCGATCGGTTCACGCATGTTTTTAAAGAAAACAACAATGAAACAAAACATCGATACTTCCAGACACTGTTGGGACAGTGTCTGGAAGTATCGACGTCTGTAAAAAAGAAAATAAATAATAACGCAAACTGCTGGCATCATGCAAAATGCAGGTATTTAAAGTATAGATGCATTTTGTTCATCATAGTTTGAGATTCAAAGTGAAATCGGTTTTTGTTTGACGGCCGACCTGAACAGCGTTGAAGCCGATGCGTCACGTTGATGTTTCACAGTAAAGTACAGCACATATAAATACAAAATCCAGCACATTGTGTGTTATGATGAAAATCAACCGGATCCTACCGTGTTTTTACACTATTGATTTCCTGTCGGAACGATCCTACCTGCTACAATTGACGCAGGAGGGACGCGGCAAGCGTCAAAGAATAAATTCTGGCGTTCTTTTCCAGCGGCTCGCGTTTTACTGCTTCTGGGACGCTTCTGAAACGCGGCTGCTCTGCGCCTGGTGTGAACCTGCTCATTGACTTTAGTGGCCACGTTTCACTGCGTCGACGCGGACGCTCAGCTGACGCTCTGCAAACGCTTCTGGTGTAAAACAGGGGTTATGTATTACTCCGCGATAGCCGTAATGCTGCGAGCGGTGCGGCTTTGTAATTTACCTAAGTCGTACTACGGTAAAACACTTTGACAGAGCGCCGTGTACCTCTCAAAATCGCTTCGACGTCAGCAAGCACAACCAGAATCAATCCATATATAGGGCGCTCCGGATTATAAGGCGCACTGTCGTTTTTTGAAAAAAAAAACGACTTTTAAGTGCGCCTTATAGTGCGGAAAATACGGTACACAGATTTAATCAAATTTGTCAATCACTGTATTTTATTTTGAAAATTGTTTTGATTTCGAAAATTAACTGGATTTTCCCAAGTTTCTTTGAGCGAGTTCCTGTCCGGTTGATGCGGATCACTTGCGGCTTACGCACCAAATCGACCAGACGGCAAAACTATCACTGCATGGCGTGGGCAGAGGTGCGCGCTGCTTTGTGTGTGGTGTGAACGACGCCGTTGGTTGACATGGTCGCCGAAAGGAAGCGGTCTCCGCTTCGTAGTGCTTCCGTGAATTGGCCATAACTGTATAGCACTAGCAGACAAAGCTAACATGGTCTGATCCTGATCGCTACAAAGGGTAGAAGCAGATTCAGCACAAAAGAGTGGAATCTTATAGACACACACACACACACATATGTATGTATGTGTGTGTATATATATATATATATATATATATATATATATATATATATATATATATATATATATATATATATATATATATGTATATATATATATATATATATATATGTACACATATATGTATATATATGTATATATATATATATGTATATATATATATATATATATATATATATATATATATATATATATATATATATATATATATATATATATATATATATGTACAGAAACATTTGATAACATTTGCTTTCTAAAAGTTGTATATTTATGCAGAAATGCACAGTCACCTCTAGTGGAAGCTCTGGCTGTTCTACCACTGGTGCTGGATCCTAACTTAATGAACTTGCCCAAAGGTGGTGGAGCAAGTCCATGCAGGATCTTATACTGAGAACAAGCAAATTTAAACTTCTTAAAATTATCAAAACTTAAAAATATTACATTTCTGGAAGAATAGCGTAATAATCAAAAAGATTTCTTATCTAGTACTTTTACAGCTTTCTGAGAGGGCAATTCTATGGGTTTTAACGTACTGAGGCTTGCCAATGACCACACGGCGATACAATAATCTATTTGAGAAAAACATCAGAGTGAAGATACATATTTGCAGCTCTCTCTGGGAGTAACGATGATGTACTTAAAACTGTTGAGATTGAAATTTAACACAGAAGTGTCCTCCGTCTGAAGGAAGCGTTCTTCCAAGGACCCGGCCCGAGAAGGACGAACCAAAACCAGCCTCCCCGGTAACCACACGGGACGGTCTAGCCTAGCGTATTTCCTGGTTGCGTCACCGCCGTTCCCTCCTGCTGGCCCCAGAAGTGACGTTTTTATAGCATCAAGCTAACCATTGGTTCGCCATTTAACAATGGCGTTACCTGTTCAAATAAGCAAGAACCCTACGTTAAAAATTGATATGTATATGTGTATGTATATATATATATATATATATATATATATATATACATATGTGTGTGTGCGTGTATGTATATATATATGTGTATATCAATATGTGTACATGTATATATATATGTATATATATATATACATATATATACATATATACGCACACACACTGAGATGCTAACTCCCCCACCTCGGCACCTGCAGGTTTTGCAAGAGAAACATGTAGTGCGGATGAATTGTCTGAAAAAAAAAACTGAAGCTGATCTTGTCCGGTGCATACATATGCATATATATATATATATATATATATTTATATATATATATATATATATATATATATATATATATAGTGTGTGTGTGTGTATATCTATATGTATATATATGTGTGTATATATATATGAAGAGTGTGCTTTGCAGGACTTTCCATGTGATGAAGATGTGTTGATCTGTGTGTACTTAATGTTATTCTACCCTCTGTTGATCTAGCTTACTCAGGCAGGGAACCTTCAACATTAATTCATCTATAGGCTTAGCTGAGGGAATGGTTGACAAAGCCAAGCTGCGCAAACTAACACACCTAATCAAAAAAAAAGACATTCTGGTTGTGCACTTGTTTTGTTGTTCACAATAAATGAATAAAGTGCTCTTAATAAATTGAAAATCTGCAAAGTCTAAACATGAACCTCTAATAGCGGTCCAGCTCTTGTTGGCTATTATGTTTGTATTTTAGACAATGTCCATAACACACACCTTGCTTTCTAAGACTTTGTTCCTGTCATCTCGAAAATCTGGGTAACTGTCATAACTGACTGGCAACTCCAAGTAACGTCCACATGTATGAACAACAAGTCTTCACTGAAATCCCTCAATTTGTGAGAAGCTGACAGTAATGCTCTTTCCTGTGAACAAATCAGACCCAGTGCAAAATCTAAGGAAAAAGGAGAGGTGGTGGGTGTCTGACTTTCTAAGATATGAGCTTACATACTTGACAATTTGTTTCTCCTCGGCATTCTGGGTACTGGGGTAAGTAATGGATCTAAAGATCTTTTGTGATGTTGGTTGTTGGTTGTCATAGACTGCTGCAATCCCTTTCAGCTCTGATCTGACAGGTGCAAGTGTCAAGCTCCACCGTTTAATCACAAAAGCAGGTTCCTGAATCAGTTTTTGGTGAGCAAGCTCCTGTCTGCTGTTGGAAGCCTGCGGCAGTTGTGACTATCCATGATTTCTAGCAATTCCTCTAGGTCAACACCTTCAACATCTGAATGACAAGCTTCAAAGATCACACAGTCAGACTCTGGCCCTGTTTGCACTTGGTCACTTGCAACTGTTTTTGGGGATCGTATCACGAAGTACGCATCTTGAAGCATCTGTTCACACATGGCATTAACATGCGTCTCGAGCGTGCCACTTGTGATCGCATTAGTGCATTTTTAACCACTAGGGGCAGTAAAGCGCAAAACGATGGCTAGTTTCACCTGAAAACGAATAAGAATCAACTTCCTGTTTGCAGACTATATCAATGCTGTGTCTCAATTCAGGTTCTGCACCCTTGAGACTGAGTGTCCTCCGTCTGAAGGAAGCTTTCTTAGAGTTCCCAGCCTAGAAGGATGGACCAAACCCCGCCTCCCCGGTAACCACTCGGGACGGTCTAGCCTTCGGCGTATTTCCTCGTTTCGTCACCGCCGTTCCCTCCGGCTGGCCAACCCCGGAAGTGACATTTTTATAGTATCAACCTAACCATTGGTTCGCCATCTAACGATGCCGTTGAATGTTCAAATAAATAAAAACCCGATGTTAAAACTGAATATTTTATGTGAAATTTAATACTTAAATTTATACAAAGTGCCTTTGCCAGTAGATGCCGCTAATTTCAGCTGACTTCCCAGGATCCCACGATGCTTTGCAGCCGCACGCAAAACATCATAGGATACATAAGTGTGCGAAGGATAGTAGCGGTGCATCCTTGGAATCGGCTAAAACGAGTGCGTATTTCCGAGGGCGCATTTTCAGCTTCCTAAGCACCCTCGGGAATTGGGACAAGCCTTCGCGCACTGCTATGACGCAACTTCCTTTCAAAATGCGCACTTCAAGGACGCAGAACCTGAATTGAGACACAGCACAAGTCACTCGTTTGAATTCTACTGCAGCTCGTCCATATTATCGGAAGTCGTGGACAAAGCCGGTTAATGTTCTTAGAGCGCCGACTAAAGAGAAGAGCAGCATGGAGAAGAAAGAGGGCTGCAGCATTTGTCTCTGCTCTGATAGTCGCGGAACCAGAAAGATGCGTATGGATCCTAACGAGGAGTAACGACTGGTGGGACACAGTGGTGACGACTTTATTTTCGTATCAACAGTGGCTGGCAAATTTTCGGACGCAACGTCGCACATTTAATCTCATATGTGGGAAACTGCTACCGCTGCTCCACTGACAAAATACGCTAATGCGGAATTAAATTAATTTGCATCCTAATAAAAGAGTCCAACATAAATGATTTGTTTTCGCTTCTTGTTTGTAACTTTATAATGACGACACCGGGAGGTGGGGCGCCTACCAAGTACGTACACGGGAGAGGTGAGTGGAGTAGGCGGTCCTTAATGTGGACTGAGCTCGCATTCTGTTTGCACGTCCGTGAGGAATGCTATGCGAAGCGTCGAAACCACCTCTGTAAGAAAGCTCTGTTAATGAACCTATATTCAATAAGTTAGTGCTGTATTGTTACCGGTCATTTAAGAGACGCAATGTTCGTTTTTCCTATTTTTTCTACTGCACGCGAATCTGCCATCAGTGAACCCGCCGTCCAACGAGCTTCGACAGAGTGGTGTGCGATTCTTTCTGACTGATTAGAGAACGTGTGTCGGTGATGAAAGTGAGTAGAGGCGGATCACATTGTAATTAAGATTCGTGCAGCCTGTAGGTTCCTATTTTGCCTTTTAAGATTTCTTTGCCATTAGTTTATTAGTTTAGTTAGCTAACTTGTTTACATGTACTTCGTAGCTAAGCTAGCAGCATGCTCCGCAGTTACATCTTGTCAGCGCGACAGGATGATTGATTTATGCCCGTCCGATGCAGTTATTATCCCTTTAATGCTAGCTAATTAAGATGTTTATTGCTCTATGATTGCCGTGTCGACTCTTATGGGCACTTAACTCTTTAAGCGCCATAATCTTTTCAAGAAAATATTCAATTTTGATATCAAGATTTCAAAAGGGCTGGTACTTGAAATTGGAAGAGATAAAGACATACTGTATTTGTGAAAAATCTTCAGTAAATCCAAACCTTTTGTTTGTTTGTTTGTTTTTGTATTATGTCAGATGACAGACGCACCAACACCAGCGTCCTGGAGGAGACTGACATCCCCACCATCGCTGCCACTGTCGCTCAAAACCAGCTCAGATGGACCGGCCGACAGTCTTTGAACGTATTCATTTTTCTAAGTTTAACAAACTTGAATTATCAAGTATTACCTCAGGTGACACAGTGCCCTGTTGTGATTGGCTCAAATCTCAAGACAAGTCTGGGCTTGTACGTTGGAGTTCGTTTGAAAGCTGCGCCTTTTCTTCCTGTGTCGTCGCAAGTTTTGACATTTTCTTCTCGAATGAGGTGAGTTTTCTTTTTGTTTTTCTCTCAAATTAACCACATCGTGGCCACGAGATAATAACTCGTGGGCACGCATTCACCATCTCGTGGCCACGCGTTTATTAGCTTGTGGGCGCGTTACAGTAATGCATGGGCTCGATATAGTAATGCGTGGCCACACATTATTATTTTTATCCATGTCAACAGGGGGGCTCCGCACTACTCTAGTTTGAAACGTGTATTTGAATGTGGATAGGTTGACTTTGGCAGATTTTGAGCATTGAACAACTGCAGCACTGTGTTTTTAGAAAAGCTAGCTACTCTTATGTTTTCTACAGTTTTGTAGTGTTTAATGTTAAAAGTGTTGTACCCACTTTTAACATTAGGTTCATTTGCCCTATTGTTTTTGTTTAACGTTGTATGAAGATGCAGTGGAAATGCATGTACTGCCCTGCCATCTGTGTTATTTGTGTTATAAGTAACTCTGCCTGAGTATCAAAATTGAGTTTATTTCATATTTCTCAGGTGTACTTTTTACTTTTAACAGGGTTGTTGTTGTTTTTGGGTGTTCTTGATGCCCAAGCTTAATGGACATCTTCAAGAGGAAGACAGGAGGTCGGATAGGCAAGCAGTTAGCTGACCTGCTACAACAGACAACAGTGGGTTGATATTTCTGTTTTCTTCTTCTCACGATATTGATGTTAGTAGTTCATACATATTACAAGAAATCATTTCCCCACCTTCCCTTGTGGTCATTTTCTATATGAACAAATATGATGTTATACATTTTCATGTCTTATGTTTCTTTGCAGAGCACTGAGCGAACAGCTATTAGATGTTTTATCCTGAGAGGACTTCCAATCATTCTTGGCGATGATCCATCCATGTTCTTTAAGAGCAGTTTGGTGAGTAAAGTTACCTAATTGGTGTTTTACTCAGTTTTTCTGTTTTCCTATGTTTTGCTTACTTGGGATGATGGGTTGTGATAATGAGTATTAATGAAGATGTTTCATTGAACTTTAGTTGATTTTAACAAGATAATATCCCTCCTTCTGTTAGCAAGAGTAAATTGATTACTACATTTTGTACTGCAAATTATGCAAAAATTCAAAGGGCTTGCAAAGTGACTTGGTTTCTTCACAAACAAAAATCTAATCCATTGAGGGGCTGATGCTGGAAATTGGATCAATCCAAACATCTCTAATATATTGCTAATATTTTCCTTTATTGATCAATACAACCATAACCCAATAATAACTTGAAAAAAAGGATAAACAAAACGGCTCAAATTAGGCCAGACGAAAAGAAAAAAAAGAATGCGTGCTTCTTTATGGTAAATTGCTGTTAACCACAATATCCTCTTTTTTGTATTGTTTCTTGTACAATAGAATGACTCCGTGGACATTCCAGTGGGAATCCTTTGCTATGAGGACACCAGCCCTGAAAACCCAGCAAGCTCAGCATCGCCAAAACTAAACCCCACAAGAGTGACGATCATCCTTGAGGGCAGTGTTGTTATGGACCCCCTCACCAACCTACCTCAGGCCATGTGCCTCTTGTTTGGCTTTACCTATGCACTCCACCTGCAGTACCCAAAGTGCTTGAAAAACACATTCAACTTCATTCAGCAGGTAATGCTAAATTTGGGTCAAAGTGAGCTACCTCCCAAAGTTCAAAAGCTGAAAAGTGATCTTGCAGTCTAAGACACATTATACTCATACACAATTCTTGATATCTGTATCTGAAATTTTGTTGCAGAGTTGGTCTTAATGCCACTGTTCTTCATGTCTATTTTTGTGTGACAGACAAAGCATACAGTTTTTTCTTTTGCACTTGAAGTACCTGCTGCTCTTTGAACAGTGTTATATTTTTTTTATTGTTATTATTATTTTTTTTTTTTCATTTTTTTATTAATTTCTTTTCGAAACTTGCATTGAAAACAGAGGATACACGTTAGAAAGCTGCCGTTTCAACATCTCTGCCCCACTTAATGCTTGCGTGTTTTGTGGCAAAATAAACAAATAAAATAAAGTGCATTGTGTGGTCATTGACAAAAGAATAATTAAATTGGAACTTTCTTATCCAAAATATCATATTTTGAAATTCAATTCATATTTTTGGTAAAACTACAATTTTAAGTTAATTTGGCTCATAATATTAAGTTATGACTGTACTGCTTTTGAGTAGACTCCACAATCTTTTTCTATTGTTACCTAATTAAACCATTTAAGTATACATAACTTTAAAATATTAAATTCTGACTATTGCACATTTAAGTTGACTAAACCCGAAGAAAATAATTTTCTCTGCTGTCAATTACTTAAACCGTTCAAGGCAATCACTTGATGGAAGTGGTTTAAGTAGAATCAACTTATCCGGGTTAACAGCGTAGTCCAGAAGGACATCTGTGAGAGCCTCAGTGTACAGGGGTAGTGGGTTGCGAGACAGAGCATCTGGCATATTGTTGTGAGCGCCAGGTTTGTGTACGATGGTGAAGTCAAAATCTTGAAGTCGTAGTGACCAGTGGGCTAGTCGGCCGGAGGGGTTTGGGCGGGACATAAGCCACTTGAGGCTGTTGCGGTCGGTGAAGACGGTAAGTGCCCAAATCACAGCTAAACACTCCTTCGCAGGGGTAGAGTAAGGCTTTTCTGCTTTGTGAAGAGACTGACTTGCATAAGCTTCAACAACCTCATGGCCCTCAGCATCTTTTTGCATCAATGCAGCTCCCAGGCCAGGGTCAAAAGCATCAACGTGAACAAAAAATGGGAACGTGAAGTTAGGGAACCTCAACACTGGTGCTGATGTGATGCACCTTTTCAAAATGTCCATGGATTCCTGACATTTTTCATCCAAGTGGAAAGCTGCATCCTTCCTCGTGAGCGCATGGAGGAGCTCAGCGAGGCATGCATAGCAGGCCAGTTTTGAGCACCTCTTCCAGATCTGCCAGGTACAGCTCAAAAGCGGGGGAAGCAACAACAATGTCGTCCAGATACACGGCACACGTTTTGTAGATGAGACCAGTCAGTACATTGTTCATCAGTCTCTGAAATGTTGCTGGTGCGTTGCAGAGACCGAAGGGGAGAACACGAAACTGGAAGAGACCGCAGTGAGATATGAAGGCTGTCTTTGGTCGTGACTCCTCTACAGCTGCCACCTGCCAATATCCTCGGGCTAAGTCCAGTGTCGTGATGAACTGCCCTCTCGCCAGGAAGTCAAGTGACTCATCAACACGCAGCAAGGGATAAGAGTCTTTTTGCGTGACCTGGTTGACACCTCTATAGTCCACACAGAACCTTGGGTCAGAACCGAGTCTGTTAACAATCACGACTGGGGTAGCCCATGGGCCAGTGGATGGCTCAATAATTCTGTCCTGCAGCATCTGCTCAATTTGCTCTTCAATGAGACGTTTCTTGGCTGGAGAGGTGCGATAAGGGGGCAGATTTATAGGTTTAGCATCTCCTCTGTCGATTACGTGTTCAGTCAGAGACGTGCGTCCTCTGTGATCATCAAACATGTTGTCAAACTGGGAGAGGAGGCTGAACATGGCTGGTCTTTGCCCGTCCTCAAGGCTTGCCTCACTGACTTTTGATATGAGAGAGGATTGCAGTGTGACATGGTGGTTCCTCTTTCAATGAATGGTTCGGCTGTATAGTCCTCATCCTCGTCCAAAGCAGGACAAGGGACGTCATCCATGAGTACATTTCTGGAGGGGATATGGATGGTCAGTGAAGCTCTGATCATAAAGTCCATTCCCAGGATGAAAGCGGATGATAGGTTGGGGATTATGGCAAAACATTGGTAGAAGCGCTTGCTCATGAAGCCGATAGACAGCCAAGTAACACCATCAGGAGTGCAGGGGGCGTTGTCTGCAAGGCTCACAGGTGGACCTGCCCACCAGGGTGTTTTATTGGGTTAAACGTTGTTGACCACGAACCGAACCAAGACAGCCCGTACCACTGAGAGTGAAGCACCTGTGTCTCGCGTGGCTTCCACAGACACAGCATTAAAGTTCTCTTTAGTTTTCAGGGGCGTGTTCCAGGGAGCTTGAGAGTCAGTGTCCTCAACATATCCTAAGATATGCTGCTCTTCTGGGGGTGTGGCATGTGGGCGAGGCTCAGTTAGTGTCTGAAGGTAGGATTGCCTCGGCGAAATCTCCTCAGCCCTGAAGTTTTCCGACTGCCTTGCGAGTTGTGGGGTGTTTGCTCTTATGTTGTCTGTTTCAGTTCTTGGCTCAACCACGTCAAGAGTTGCAGTTAGCGGGGAGCCAGGAGCCGGCATGGGCTGCGAGTGAGTAGGTGACGGCGGCACGTGAGACGAAGCGTTGCAGCTTGGGAAGGAGCGAGATGTGATCTCAGGGCGGGAGCATTTAAAACAGTGGGGCTCAACTTTCTGGTTTCTCCTGAAACGTGTGGGGGGTGTCTGGAAGCCACATGGTCCAAGGATGTCATGGAGCTTATGAGCCTGCAGCAACAACAGTCCATCACTGAGGAGATAGGCGTACCATATATTGCAACCCTGTAATTTTCCAGAGAATGTTTGCATATCAGATCAACCTGCTCCCGCTCCAGAGGTGGGCTCTTTAACTTGTTAAACTCACTCAGCATATAAGCCACAAATGTTGGGAGGGGCTCGTCTGGAGCTTGGGTGCAGTCAAGAATGCCTCTCAGGATACGTTCCTGGTTGTGAGAGGGCAGAAAAACTGTTCTTAAGAGCTGGCAGAACGGTCAGTGAGGATCAGTAAGTCAGTGCTTTTACATGCAGAGCTTAATCGGACTAAGCAATAATTCGGTTTTCTCGTCCAATCGGAGTTCTCACCTTGTCTCCGTACATATGCAGCTGAGAAATTTTAATTATTGACGGAAACGTGTCCTCCTCCCAACAGTAGGGGGTGGAGTGAGTCTTCTCAGCAGGTCAGCTGCTTTCGGCTGACATATTACATCATTACGATATGTACGATAGTTCATAATGTACGTGTTAATAATGTATAAGATGTGCCCTATTTCTCGTGCTCATGGTGATTTTAAAAGGCAGACAAGAACGTTGTTTGCTGGTGGAGGGCTACAACAACACAATGTCTTTGATGCTACGCTTTGTGCCGTCGCTACGGACCCGAAACTCTCGTTCTTGTTGGATGCGGGTTCTGAGCACAGACTGGTGGGAGGGGGTCGTATTGAAGGAGTTTTCGGACACGGAATGGAAATATAATTTCTGAACGACGCGCAGATCATTAGACAAACTTTGTGGACTGATGAAAGATGTTTTAAGCCCCTCGGAGTTGACTATTAGAACGCCAACTCCCCTCCAGATGAGAACCGCTATTGTTTTATACAAACTGGCTCGCTCTGAAGAATACCGCGTCGTTCCAAACCAGTTTGGAGTGCACAAATCCACAGTTAAAAGGTTTGTGTACAGGTTTTGCAAAGGAATGGTGTTATACACACGCTCATTAAAGTGCCATCCGTGGAGGAAGCTGGTGCCACTGCACGCCGTTTCCAGCAGAATAACAAGCTTTTATTTACAAAGTCAAACTTCTAACTTTCAAAAAATGTGAACGAAAAGGTAGAAATATAAATACGATCAAATACGTATTTGTTCAGGGGTGCTCAAAGCCGCAGCAATGCATTTGCTGCGCTACCTTTTTAAAAAAGGTCTCCGTTGCGCGTTATTTTAATATGTCCATCTCTTTTAGAAGAGAAAGCATCGCCCCGGTCTCATCCTCTCTCCAAATGTCAACATCCTTATTCGCGTTTGCCAGGTTGTTTCGCGCTGTCTGTTTTGTTAGACGATGTAGTTCTGCGGTCATGAGTCGTGAGAGGGAGGCGTGACGCGTGCGCACTCACATTGTCCAGTTAATAGTCCGACTAAGGCGTATACATGGCAGAGAAATTCAAATTCCAAGCGCATTATCTGGGAGTTCTCAAACTCCGATCATAATCGGACTAAGGCAATAATTTGAGTTTCTCTAGTGCCATGTAAACCCACTGAGTGTTCACAACCTGTAACCAGTCCTCAGGGTGCACTTCAGCATTGTCGGCAAACACAGGGGGCTCCTACTTAGCATGGTTTAGTGCAGCAGCGTTCACTCTTGACGGGTTACTGAGCTCAACTGGGTGCAGAAAACAGCTTGAATGTCCAACTTGAGCTCCAAAGTGGGGTGCATGTACCTCTTTGTTCACAGCAGGTGTGTACAGGGGTTGAAGCGGCCATGGGGGTTGGTTGATGGGTTGCAGGACTATCACAGCCTTTTTGATCAGGCTGCTCCAAATGTTTAAGCATTCTGTGCTGCAGTGTCAGGGAGTCCTGCAGAAATTCCCGCAGTTGCCCAACATCCGAATGCAGGTCTCAAACCTGTTCTTCAAGGTTTGAAGGTGAACGGTGATACTGTATCTTGTCAGAGGTGGAAGGTCCATGTCATCAAAGTCAGGGTCGTCAGTCTGAAAGTCTGCCATTATGTACTGACACTTTAAACAGAAATACACCTTGAAATGAGCAGAAGTGTTGTCTAAGAGCAAAAACCAAATAACCGTTTACACTAAAGTTAAATGATGTAGGCTCTTACAAATTACATCTAGCACCAAGTGTATAAGATTTTCACATGCAGTAATAGCGGAGAAAAACACCACTAGAAGCATGTTCCATTTATCAGGCGCCGCTCTGGCTGGCAGCCTGTTGCAGCAGCTCTCTCAGCTCTCTCTTGTACTTTTTCTTGCATTTTGCACCTTGTTTTTTTAATTTTTTCTTAACTTTTTTACAAACTGGGCGGCTATGGATCTTGTGCGCTTCAAGTTTTTTTTGTTAGTTTCTCTCCTGTTTTTGTTCCTCTTCGCAAACGAGAGTAGCGCACTAAGCGCTACTAAGCGCCATCACCGGACTCTTCTGAGCACGCTCAGGACGGCCAATTAACACACACACACAAGTATTTTTCCGATCTCCGGATTCCTTGGGGATGATGATGATGGTGCACTTGCTGTGGTTGAGAGGGGATTTAAGGCGGCAGGGTGAGAAGCCGAGAGAGAGAGAGAGAGAGAGAGAGACGCCAACAACGATACCTGTAAGGGCTGCGCTAGAGATTCGGAGGAAAAACCTGCCGGGGAGGAGAGAGGCAGAGAGAGACAGAGAGAGAGAGAGAGAGAGAGAGAGAGAGAGAGAGAGAGAGAGAGAGAGAGAGAGACGCCAACAACGATACCTGTAAGGGCTGCGCTAGAGATTCGCGGAGGAAAAACCTCAAACGTGCCGGGGAGGAGAGAGGCAGAGAGAGACAGAGAGTGAGAGGAAGGTGGACTTGGCGTTCAACGACGCCCAACGGAGCTCGTTGTTTTAGGCCTCCCGGGGGGGGGATTGAGTACCTCCTGGCGTGGTCCGAAAGTCTCGAGCTGTTGCCATTCACCAAACCCAGACTTTCCACTCATCCATCCCGGGCTGGCGGCTGAGGGGGCGCGAGTGGTTGCAGCCCCGCCTCAAACACTGGCGCGCTCTCACCTCGTGCGGCTCCCCCACGACCACTCCCAAGCGTGTGCCACTAGGGTGCTCAAGTCACGTGTCGGGGGTAGGTGGGCCACGACCAGCTTCCTAGCCACGGAGGAGGGGAGCCGTGGGCGGAGTTGGCGGTGCACGGAACCCGGGACCTCCAGGTAGACGCTGGAGACCACTGCGTCGTCCGTGTGCGTTTTGGCGCAGGGGAACTGTGGTGTGTGCGTGTGTGCGTGGGGGTGGGGGGGTTTCCCATGTTTAGTGGGGTTGCAGTGGGGGGTTAAGGGTCCAGACGCGGCTGGCAGCGTTCGGTGCTCCCGTGGGGGTGGACACTGCGTTCTTGCGCCCCACCCACTTCCCTCAGTTGCGGACTCCTCCGGGTTGCCAGGTCGGCCCTCTTTTGTGTGTGGTTTTCTGCTGGGTGCATGCACGCGCATGTGGTGGGTTCTAGTCTGCACTGGTATATGCAAAGGAGGTGCGCACATCGTATCTCATAATTTAGATTTATTTATCTGAAAAGTTAAACTTTCTTATCTCATAATTTAGATTTATTTATCTGAAAAGTTAAACTTTCTTATCTCATAATTTTGACTTTTTATCTCATAATTAATAATCAAAACGATCAACCATTATCAAGTAATGGAAGATGCGGAATTCCGCCATCTGGTGTCACAATTAGAGCCCCACTGTAATCTTATTTATTTTTAGTTAGTTATTTAAGTTTGAATGTGAACTGAAGCTGTAAAGTGCAAGACTTTATTATTCATGTTTGATGGCAGCAGACAGAGGAATATTGTGGCAGCCGGGGGAAGCTGGATGCTCCCCTGTAGCCGCAAGGGATTATGAGGGGAACTTTGTTGTTGAGTTGCGTTGCGTGATGTTTAGTGTGAGTGTGTGTGAGTGTCTTAGTGCATTGTTACAGTGTTCATTTTTGCCTTATATGCCATGTTTTGCTCATTGCTGTTAGAGCTGTGAGCCAGAGTTGACTTAGTTTGAGTTAGCCCCTGGCTAGCACCATGTTGGGGCGTTATCAAGTTCAAGCTGCTCAATAGAAAATGGCGCCGCTGTGAGCGGAGCGAGGTCCACGCTACGAGTGGTTATTTCAACAAATCGCTACAATATTTTATAAATGTCTAATTGACAGTGTTGGCTGTACAGTACAGCCAACCCCCCATGTTTATGCTATGTTTAAAGAAGCAGTAGCTCGCTAACATCATCAGCACGACTGAGAATAGAAAGAAAGATTGCTGGTGAAAAGACAGTGTGGATAAACGACAGAGTTGAACTTCTGCTTTGAGTTACTTAGAACACAAAGCCTCCATGTTAAGGTTGCTGGAAGTCGTGCCAGCCAAACTCTTTTGTTATTTAGGTTTCCTGCCTCAATATCCCAGTCCGCCGCCCTAAATAATAATAATAATAATAATAATAATAATAATTAAAGCTGCAAGCATTTGCTGGACTGAGCCCACCTGGCCACCGCCTGCCGTGACGTCCTCCACCTGGCCACGAGCCCCCGACACCCGCCAACGCTCCCCAACGCCTGGCGATTCCGCCCGAAACCCGCCGATGCCCCATGACTGACGCCGAAGCCTGCTGACGACACGTGAAGCACACACATTTAGATACATTTGAGCCTTAAAGTTGGCTTTTTTTGTTTCGCGACAGCTCCAATATTCCATTAGGTCTGCCCACACCTACATGCCCATGCACGTACAGTTGTGTTCATAATAATAGCAGTATGTTTAAAAAGGTGTTTAAAAAGATTTAAAAAGGTGAGTAAACTTCAATATTCCTCAAATAAATTGTATTTAATGAACACAAATGCATTGAGGACACTGCACAGTCTATTTCAAAGCAAGAAAATTGGAAAAAGTCATTGAATTTGATAATATTTTACAGAAAGTCAAGAAATATAATGTTCAAAAAAATAGCAGTGTTGACATCTTTCTTTACAAACTCAAAGAAGTATTGTATAAACTAAGAAATGCTTGAAGATTCAACTTTCCTGAGAATAACAAACTAATATTTAGTTGCATAACCACAGTTTCTGATGACTGCTTCACATCTGTGGTACATGGAGTCGACCAACTTCTGGCACCGGTCAACAGGTATTGCAGCCCAGGACAATTGTACCACGTTCCACAATTCTTCCGCATTTCTTGGTTTTGGCACATGAACAGCATTTTTTATGTCAGCCCACAAGTTTTCAATGGGATTAAGAGCTGGTGATTGTGCGTGCCACTCCATTACCTCAATTCTGTTGCTCGCTTGCTGGTCTATTTGGGGTCGTTGTCTTGTTGAAACACCCATTTCAAGGGCATCTTCTCTTCAACATACTGCAACATGACTTCTTGCAGTATTCTGATGTACTCAAACTGATCCATGATCCCTGGTATGTGATGAATAGGACCAACACCATAGTATCAGAAACATCCCCATACCATGACGCTCGCAGCACCATGCTTCACTGTCTTCACTGTGTACTGTGGCTTGAATTCAGTGTTTGCAGGATGACAAACTGTCTGTGGCCCTTGGATCCAAAAAGAACAACCTTACTCTCATCAGTCCACAAAATATTACGCCATTTCTTTTTGGGCCAGTCAATGCGTCCTTTGGCGAATTGTAACCGCTTCAGCACTACAGCATTTCTTGCTGGTAGCTTGGCTTCGCATAGACGTGAACAGCCTATGATTTTCTGCACTTCTTTATAGGTTTTCCCCTCTTTTATTAATTTCTTAATCAAAGAACGCTCTTCTTCAGAACAGTGTCTTGAACTACCCATTTTTTTCTGTTTTTCAAGGACAAATGCACAGCCAGCATATGCAAAGTCAATTACCTTGATCCTTAAATAAGGGCCACATGTTTAACACCTGTTTTTTTCACACAATCAATGACCTCACTAATTGAACTCCGCACTGCTATTTTTTTGAACATTATATTTTTTTTGACTTTCTGTAAAATATTATCAAATTCAATGACTTTTTCCAATTTTCTTGCTTTGAAATAGAATGTGCAGTGTCCTCAATGCATTTGTGTTCATTAATACAATTTATTTGAGGAATTTTGAAGTTTACTCACCTTTTTAAACATACTGCTATTATTATGAACACAACTGTAGGTGTCAACTTGCGTGTGTGGGCGGTAGTTATCGAGACAATTTCACAGAAGTAATTGCAGAATACAGACCCACGGGGAATTAATGTGAAATTAGAATTTTTTTTTTTTTTTTGAGGGCATTATTTTTTACTGGCTCTGACCGTTTTAAAAGTACGCCCGGGCCACCAGGCCAGTTACATTGTCAACCCCAGATATATTTACTCGCTTTCTAATCCCCTCATTTAGTGGGTGAATCCTTCACTAATTTCCCATTTATGTAAGATCAAGTTTGGAAAATGTGACATCTACGCAGGCGCAAGCGCAAGCGGCTGCATGTAAAATGCGTACTGAGCCCCTTAATGCAGTCTGAGAAAGACAAACGGCAGGAGTGTCCCATACATGATTGATCTGCCAAATCCAGTTAACGCTGTCAGAAAAAAACAAAAGAAAAAAATCTTCATTAGGATGTACATTAACACAATTTGATAAATATTTTTTTGATACACAGCAAACTTATTGGCGTGTCCAATGGATTTGCAGCTGCATGTTGCAACTTGCACGCCATCAATCACGCGGCTCTCGGCCTTTGTATGGAGGGGGAGCACAACGCTTTGCTGAGCATGCAAAGACATGCGTGCTCAGCACGTGTACCGCTGCATTTGTTTATCCACAGTTGTTGTGGTTGCTGTTGTTTTCTTTTTTTTAAGCCCTGACATTTACTAAAATTGATCCCTTCCACAGCATTGCATTTGTTTGAACACACAACAGCAATGACTCTGTAATCCCATTTTAATTAGAAAGATGTATCGGGCACGGTGAACTTGTGCACTCTATTCCCCGCAGCGATGCCACACTGGCAAGGAATCAATCACCAAGGCACCGGTTGCCAGGGCAACGAACGACAGGCTTCTGCACAACTGTCTAAGTGGTAAATGATTGCCAGTATAACTCATTGGCGGATGCGAGGAGTTTTTATCTCGCTCTCCCTCCACCCAGCTTCCCCCTTGCCCGTACCCAACACATATCCAGAGAGTTAATTAAAAGCAGCAAACATGAAATAAATCTAAATCTGAGCAGAAATAAAGTAGAGAGCACAAATTGAATTCCCACATCAGGGGTGGTTTGACACTAGGTGGATGGGTGAGGTGGGGGCGGAGGTGGAGTGAGGGTTAGGGGTGAGGTGAGGTTCAGGGAGGCAGTAGTAGTGAAGATTGATTGATTGATTGGTTAATACTTTATTAATCCCAAAGGAAATTCAAGCACTGTGCTCCACATACTCATGCATACATTCAACAACATAGCAAGATAAAAGAGATACAAATTTAATAATAAATACAAGAGGAAGAGGTCAGACACATTACCATCATCGTCCTCACCATCATCATCATCATCACCACACCGTCGACATTCAGGTAACAATAAAAGATAACAACAGCAGCATCAACAAAAACAACATCAGTGTGCCACCTCCCCAGGGGTCCTGTCCCCCCCCCTCCCAAGTGTTGCATTGTACCCCCTGATGGCACGGGGCACAAAAGAGGACCTGAATCTCTCGGTGGAAGAGTTCAGTGACAGCAATCTGCCACTAAAGGAGCTCCTCTGCTGAGAGAAGGTGGCATGCAGGGGGTCACTGGGGTTCTCCAGGATCGTTCTGAACCTGGACATAGTCCTCTGCTCCAGCACCATTCCCACGGACTCCAGGCTCAAGCCGATCACAAAACCAGCTCTCCGGATGATTCTGTCCAGCTTCTTTATGTCCTTTTTCTTTGTTTTAAGAGAATAATGCTGATTTTATCTTTAGTATCCAAATGAATTCAGAATAAGTATACAGAGCTCTGGGTCGAGTTCAAGCCTAACATCAACAAGTGCTATCAGGTCCTGAAGTCTGACTGACTTTTCGTCCCTTGGTCAGTCTATTAGATAGAGAACATCCAGTTGTTCTTGCTGGCGCGCTCAGATTACGTCCTCCTCTGATTGGCTCTCTTGTTTCCGCATCTTAGCCTCATTGGATGTTGCCGCTGCCTCTGTTCCCAGATGCAGGCTGAGGTCCGAGGTTGAGATGCTTGGTAGGGAGATGCAGGATCCTCTCTCGGCCTGGTACCGCAGGTCACCTAAGGTCACTGTTTTACGATGGACGCATTCCTGTGTCCTCTCTTAGGTATCATGTTACTCTGCACAAAGCTTACAAGGCATGTTATGCATACATTCCCCATCTTATGAATAGTTAACTTACTGCATTAAACATATTCATATCAATGATGACCGGAATTTCCGGACTATAAGCCGCTACTTTTTTCCCATGCTTTGAACACTGCGGCCAATACAACGGTGCGGCTAATCTATGTTTTTTTTTTTTTTTTTTTTACAGCTAACGGCCACTAGGGAACCTTCTCAATTTATGGATTTTTGGGTGGGCTTGGGAAAGAGTGAGACAGGCAGTTCGCGCGAACAACGAAAGCAAAAGTGGAAGCAAATACAGAACGAGAGCAAGACAGTTTGCGCAGAGGAAGTTTTCATGCACAAACCCTCATTGTGGAAAACAAACCAAGAATTGCATATGATGCAGCTTTTAAGTTAATATGGACTGAGCTCGCATTCTGTCCGCATGTCCGTGACGAATGCGATTTTATGCGAAGCGAAGCGTCGAAACCACCTCCCCGAGGTGGTTTGGGTATTCGGATGACAAAACGGATTTGGACTGCACTTGGTTACTTCGTGTGTTTTTTGCCGATTGGAATACGAAAAACGCATGAAATGACCAAGTGCAAACAGGGCTTAGGAGGCAGCAGTCATGGACTCTTGTCAATGTTTTTCACCCAAAAGTTATCGCTCATGTTTTTATCAGTGTACTTTGTACAATGTCCGGAGAAATAAAAACAATGCCGAGCGACGACCGAAGCACCAAGGACTACGACGGCCACCAGCTGCGAAACCAGGAAGGCTTTTCATTGTGTGTCGCTCCGTCCGTCCAGCTCTCTCTTTGAGCTTTTTCTTTGGCGACAGAGAACAGAAACGTCTGTAGTTCTACGTTTGCCCATGGTACAGTTTCATAAACTTTTCAGTTTTTAATACGTGAAACTGTAAATATCCACACGCGCAGCTTTTAAAAAGATGGCGGTTTTGGTCTTTCATGAAAGACTGCCTTTGGCTTTCGTCAAAACTCTTACCCAATCAGTGCCCTGCACATTGCTACGTCACCCTTATGGTCTGAGCTCTGCTCGCTACGAACCCCAATGGGGCAAGGACCAAAATCGTATCCCCAGGGAACGTGCTGGGGCTTGTGGAAATGCCTGATTACCGACCTGTCCCGTACCGAGATGTTACCTAGCACTAAGGCGCCTAAGGAAAAACGCCTTTTTAGCTGCATCCAGTGATGGTCTTCATCCCTGCCCACACTTCCCTCATGTTGTTGTTCTGCATTCTTTGTTATATTTTCCTTCTGTACTGCTCCTTCGCCTCCCTGAGCTGGACTCTGAGTTCTCTCTGTACCAGCTTAAGCTCCTGTCTGTCGCCATCCTTAAAGGCCTTCTTCTTCAGGTTCAGAAGGTCTTTGATGTCGCTGGTTATCCAGGGCTTGTTATTGGCATAGCAGCATGCCGATCTAACTGGAACACCAATGTCCATACAGAAGTTTATATAGTCCGTGGTGCAGTCAACCATCTCTTCCATGTTCTCCTTGTGAGAACCCAGCAGTGCATCCCAGTCTGTGTTCTCGAAGCAGTCTTTCAGAGCCTCTTCTGCTTCAGCAGACCACTTCCTGAATGAGCGTGTTGTTGTTGGCAGTCTCCTCACTCTTGGTGTACAGTGAGGTCTCAGCAGTACCAGGTTGTGGTATCCTTTCCCCAGTGCAGGCAGGGGGGGTGGCACTGTATGCATCCTTTACATTTGCATACATCAGATCTATTGTCCTGTTCCCCCTGGTTTTAAAGTCCACAAACTGGTGAAAAGCAGGCAGTGTTTTTTCCAAGGTGACATGGTTGAAGTCCCCAGAGATTAACATAAGATCGGGATGTTGTGTTTGTATTTGAGCAACCGCGCTGTGGATGATGTCACACGCGACTTCCGCGTTGGCGTGCGGACATATGTAAATAACAAGAACGATGGCGTGGCTGAACTCCCTTGGCAAGTAATACGGTCGAAGACTTACCGCCAGGATTTCGATGTCCCTGCTGCATGTTGAGATCTTAATGTTCATGTGTCCAGGATTGCACTGCCGTTTATTCACATACAGCGCAAGTCCTCCTCCTTTACGTTTACCACAGGCTCTTGTGTCTCTGTCAGCTCTGACTGCGCTGAAGTCCGGTAGCTCCACGTTTACATCTGGGATGCAAGCTGTTAGCCACTTTTCAGTAAAGCACAATAAACTGCACTCTCTGAATGTCTTGTTCTTTGTCAGCGCCGCCAGTTTGTCGATCTTGTTTGGTAGTGAGTTCACGTTTCCCATGATCGTTGAGGGCACCAGAGGATTGAGGGACCTGAGGGACCTTGCAATCAAAATCCCACCTGGATTAAATTTACACACCCTTAAATCAGTGTCGGCAACATAGGCATTTCCTGTTTACAAATACTGGGTGTTAGAGTGAGTAGCGTAAAAGAAATCCATAAAAATAGTAAATAGTAAAAAGTATAAGTAAATAAGATAGTTTAGCTAGACATTTGACAAGATTAAGTAATTTATTTTCTGCTGTGACTTATTTAAGAGCCTGTTTTAAATTCTAGTCTTAAAATAAAAAACAAGTTCTTGTTTCAGATTTTGCAGCTTGGGTACATTACATTACATCTCACAAATTAAATTGGTCTTGTTATTGCAAAACAACGAACATGCAATCTGACCTGCCTTGTAGGGTCACAAACACAGAATGATCAGCGGCGAGCACACCCTACAAAGACAACAGTTCCTTAACGGAGACAAAGAACAGAAAGGCAGCCAATGAGATTCACAATTGCAACTTTTCCCAACTGAAATGCGGCTTCGCTGCAGGAAGGACAGTAACATCTGCCAAACTGCAGTTAACCATGTTGAAGCAAGAGGCGAGCGATCCTGAGAGCCCTGCAGGTGGTCCTTTACAGCCTTCAATCAGATGACCTGCACCAGCCTCTCTATGCACAAATCATTGTGCACAGTCCTGAAGGACTGGTTGTTCAAATAGTCTGAGACAGGACTGCTGCTGATGTGGATACAACATCGGTAGTGTACAAGAGAAACAGCGCGTGCACGCACGCGCACACACTCGCACACTCGCACACACACACACACACACACACACACACACACACACACACACACACACACACACACACAGATCTTGTCATTTCAATATTTCAGCTATCGCTGGATCTTCTAAACAACACACATTTTGCATTCGAGGCGAATAAAGGCAGAGGCAGCCACTGGTGCACAGCTGCTTGTTTACATTCTGTTTCACAATGCCAAGAATTTTGTCAGATAAACCTCCTGAGTGCATAAACAAACCCCAAACAAACAAATTCCAATAAGCCTTTGCCCAAGTTGCAATGCTAATGCAGCTATGCAGCCCACTGTATTCTATTTACATTTTTTTCCAATTGCTAAAACACAATTTTGCAAACTAGCCTCGTTTTACCAAAATACTTAACACAATTCACAAAACCACAACACCTCAGATATCCTGCAAAATGAAGCACTGCAACCAAAAACTACATATAACATTATCAAAATCAAACTTTTGCACCACATGGCACACACTTCATTCATATTACCAGATTTTTGTCTAACCAGCTACACACTGTTGGGCAGAATGAAAAGCACTCTCATCTTTGGTATGCTTTGCCATGATACGATAGGAATTGTAGAAAGCTCTTAGATTGTTCACATGCACAGAAATATTTGTAGATCCACACGCATGCTGTTGAAACATATATATTTTTTATTTTTGACCAAACAAGCAAATGTATTTACACTGGAGTGAGCAACATATGCTCACAAAAAACAGTTGACAGAAAACAAAAATTGCAGAAATAATATGCAGGAAAAAAAAAAGGCAAGATAAAAAAATTAGGCAGCATCTTGCCGCATGGCTGGGTCCGGCCACAACGCCTCGTCCACATCACAGGCAATATCTTCCCTTGCCAGACATCGAGGGAAGAAGCGCCTTGAGTGCGTTATCCATCCTTGAATCGCACCCACATCAATTTCATCACATGCCTCTTCCATAGCCTGCACAAGAGGCATGCGCACAAAGGGCTGCAGGTTGTATACTTTCCACCGCCATGCCGAAAAGAACTCTTCTATTGGGTTCAGAAATAGTGAGTATGGTGGGAGGTAATGCACGATAAATGATGGGTGGTCAGCAAACCAGTTTTGGACTGGTGCTGCACGATGGAAGCTCACATTGTCCCAGACTACAACGTACCGGCTTTGATGGTTTGCATCATTCATGTGCTGTGGTGGTAGTATGACGTTGTGGAGTCTGTCCAGAAATGTGAGAATGTGGGCTGTGTTGTATGGTCCAAGGATGGCATGACGGTGGAGGACACCATGCGTGTTGGAAATGACGCACATTGTGATGTTCCCACCACGTTGGCCAGGAACATCTGTAATAGCTCTGTGGCCAATGAGGTTTCTTCCCCTTCTTCTGGTCTTTGCTAGGTTGAACCCAGCCTCATCTATAAAGATGAACTCATGTGGAATCGCATGAGCATCCATTTCCAGTACCCCCTGAAAACAAAGAACAAAATCAGTCAATATGGTGTTATCCAGTAGACTGTGTGTAGTGTACTGCAGTTAATGTTGTACTTACATCCACATATGCTCGTCTGAGCTCTTTGTTTCTTTGTGAGTTTCTCTCAAATGGTACCTTATAAAGTTGTTTCATCCTAATTTGGTTCCGCTGTAAAATGCGAGCCAATGTGGACAGGCTGACTCGTTGGATGTTGCTGAATACGGTGTTGTCCTGGATGATGTGGCTTTGAATTTCTCGTAATCTGATTTCATTCCTTTCCAAAACCAAGTTTACTGTGGCAGCTTCCTGTACCCCAGTGAACATTTGGCCCCTTCCTCCACCATGGCTGCGTCTCTCAGTCCTTTAGAGAAACAAAATGATAAAACATATAGGGCTTGGACAATGAATAGTGGAGTAAATTGTACAGGAAACTTGCACACTTACTGTAGTGTGTGAATTCAGCCATTCATGAAGTAAACGGGTGTCACCCAACTGATACACTATGACATGAGGTGTTCTACATAGTGTGAAAGAAATGTTGGTTACATACCTGTTCTCCAGTCTAAATGTCCAGATGACAGAGGCGACAGTAAAACGGCTCAAGTTAGGCTGCACTCTCTGTCCAGCCTCTTGCATTGTCAGCCCATGGTTGGTGACATGATCCACTAAGGTTGCTCTGATTTCATTTGAAAGTCTTCTTCTTTGGCCAGGAACTCCTCTACCAGCTCTACCCCTACCTCTCACTCTTCCTCCCGCTCTTATTCTCACCCTCCCTCTTCCTCTCTCTGCAATGTCTTCCATTGTTGTAAAAGAAAAAGGTGCTCACCTCTTGGTCTTTTTATAGTGCTTACTTCGTGATTAAGTGTTAACAATTAACCAATGAGGTGTTTGGCCAGGTGGCACATATGTTGTCCAATTAGCTCATTTAGTGTCATTTTTAATGGCAGTGTTTTGAAATGGCAAACGTGACTTTCTGTCAGATTGTTGCGTCTTATGCAGCGAATTGTGTTCAGTGCATTTAAAAAGTGCCATTTTGAATTGCAAAATGTGTGTAAAGCAGAAAATGTGTTTAGAGTTTTGGAGACTTGAGAAGAGATTTTGCTCTCTGTGTGTCAGTTTAAATAATTGTGCTATGCATGTCATTTTAGTGTGCTAGCAATTGAAAAAAAAACTGTAATGACCTCCACCCAACATGGATTCATCTTTTAGAATATTAATATGAAAGGACAACTAAAGCATTAAGACATAAACCTCCAGAAGTTCAATCTCAAATTGCTGAGGTCAACCACAAGGATCAGGGTCTGGTCTTATCTTCATTGGTGGTGGTAACATTTTTAGACTATATCAGATGAACGCTGCACCAAGGTCAGATGTCAGATAGTGCTGTGTTGCACCATGAGAAACACAGAACATTTCATCGGCCCCTTAATGAAGTACACTGTGAGTTTGGACCACCACACGTCACAGCAGTCACTCCGGCAGAGTCTGTCTGGTTGCAGGCCTCCTTTTCCAACAACCCGATGAGATCATTCCTTCCTCCTTTCCTAACTCTCAACCGCTGTCTTCCCAATTAAAAGTAACGCATCAGCCTAGAGTTGAAGGCAGACTTCCAGATAGTTGGAACGATAGATCCGGCTTCTCTCCTTGTTGCACTGTCAGTGGGGAAATCAGCTACAACATGGAGGTTAAAACCTTTTAGTATGGTCACGTTAACTGTGTTCACGTGTTTTTACAGTTGTTAATTCAAGATAAAAAAAAAAAAAGGAATGTCCCAACTCCACAAGAGATAAGTACATTAATAAAAGTGTATAGTCACAGTACAATAAAAGTAATTTAGTTTCCCTACCCATAGAACCGTTCTTATTTATATATAAGAATATACATAGTGCATAGACCAGTTAGCTGCCATCTTGCACCACCACCGGTGTGGACAATCCCACCTGACAGCGTGTTTCATATTTAAGGTGAAGTCTTGTGTCCTCAAATAAACCAACAGAAGTTGGACGAGGTATCCTGGTTTCTGTGTGCAGGTACTGTAATTATGGCACGCTCAGGAGACGGAGGGGGAGTGAAAGAGCGCCGCAATCTAAATCTCTTTATTCTTAAAATGTCCAAATATTACACATTTAACCTTTAACTTCTGTTGTCTCAGAAGGTCATATCATCATCATATATCATCAACACTCTAAATTAGGGAGTTAGAATCACTTTCTCCAAAGTTTTCCATCATGAACGGCCTTTACAAAGGCATCCTTTGACTCTACGGCTGTTGTGGCGATCAAATTGTCAAATCCCGTTATTATTGAGGCAGGACGCAGGTCAGCCAAACACAGGGCAAGGTGGAGGTTGGTGGGAGGGGGTTTCACATGTCATCTTTTTGAGGGAAACACTTGAGGCCAAGTGCTCCATGGGACGTTTTTGGTGTCTAAAGCAAATTTGTCCGTGACAAGCCGACACCAAAACGACAGCGTAAAAACCGCAGACATCCATCCGTCTCCTAATGCCAGGTTATTTACCGCCAAAGCTCAGGGACTATGACATGCATGCATTCGTCAGTGCATGAGGATCACAGGGAAGCAGTGTCAACTGTTATTTTGGCATTATTACATCTTGCACATGTTATCCGAAATGCTTAAGTGCAGCTGACAGGTGAATCCCAGCGCTGCGTTATTTCTGTCGCTCACACTCGTCCTCCAGAAAGTCTCTGTGTACGAGCAGTCATAGAATCCCTCAAGGCTGGTGAGGCTGCCGACCATACGAAAATATGGATGCCAACTTGAAAAAAACCAAGAACAAAAATAAACCTCAGGATATAATTGTAGTGAAGAGGGAACATAAGAGAGGTGTTCTCACCTGGTGTGACATCAACCTTTTCATTGACCCACAAAATGTCTGTGGATTGGCTGAATATGCCGTGTAATTAATGCTACTTTACCATAAAAGCCAGTGTGCTTTTCAAGAAATATGAACAGCTATGGTGATACTTTGGCTCATTCATGCTGATTTACAGAGAAATATAGATGCTGTGCATGCAGACATCTTGTTGATTATCTAGATGATTTTGCCAATCAGAATCAGGGCATTTTAAGAGAGTATATTGTGCATAAAAATGTGCTCGATTTTGCTCTGCTTGAATTCTTTAGTTCTGCAGTGAGGGACAACTTTCCAACACAAACTGACAGGCACATCTAATGATGACAGTTTCTGCCAAAAGCCTGTTTTTTTAATTTCTTTTCTTTTTTTCAAAGCAACATGGGACTAGCAGATTTTCAGCTTCTTGAACTGCGACCCAGTCAGCTCCTACTAGTATAGATTATAACAGAACTTTAAATTCTTGGATGGGAAGGCAAATATTAAAAAAAATAATAATCGCACAGATTTCAAGAAGACTTTATTACACCCATCTCACACAATGTGACATGCAATAAACTTAGAAGATTGCAGCTATTGCAGCATCTGTAAGTTCCATGAAGGGTGTTTTTTTTTTTTTGTTGCTATTGCTGAGTGAGCTCAGCAGGTCTACTCTGGAGAAAACAGGCACCTATTACAGAGCCAGGACAAATCTTCAGCAGCCCAGAGGAAACCAGGTCAATTACTATTTGACTAATGCTGATCTATCCACCATTCGCCACCAGGTCAGACAATCACAAATCAATACAAGCCACCATGGCAGCACTTGCCAGGGTCAACCCCTCAATGATTAAGGAAATGTCTCACACCGTCCCCTCAGTCAAGCTCATTACCTGACGAATGTGTGCTGAAGGTGAACCGAGTGGGTGAGGCTGAAGTGTGTCCACGTAATAAGTCCTCCAGCAGCATGGGAAGCAGTGTGTGTGTGTGGATGGGGGTAGGGGTAGGGTTTACACCATGATAATTGAGAGCGTAATGTTCACCAACAGGAAACTCAGCATTATATATACTTGTGTGTACATATATATATATATCTATATATAGATATATATAGATATACACACACACACACACACACATATATATATATATACACACACACATATATATAGATATATATATTCATTCAGGAGGACGGCATATTAGATAACTGCCTTAAACAACACGCTCCAAGAAAACAAACAAGCTATAATGAGAGACAATGGGCATATATTGGATTACTTTCCTACTAAGACTGCTTTAGATATTGTTTTCACACTGAACATTGGAAAACAATGTTCAGTGTGACTGGATGCTTGCAGTCGGCAACATTGGCTTATAAATCAGCAATAGGTTTACCAGGCCAAGAACCAGGACCCAGAGAGTCTGGTCAGTTAACTATTAAGTGTATCCTCCAAAATTAAGCTAGATCACCAACTGAAGTTTAGAAGTCACCAAAAGTTATGAAACACACAATCCTACTTTGGATGTTCAGTCCATTCAGTAATGACATCCGAATGAACTGCCAAGGTCAGGATGGATGAGGGCAGGGCGGTCTAGTTTTACTGGTTGAGACCAGAGAGGGTTGAGTGTAAAACAGCATCAGCTAAGGAACAGCTATTGTGTTATAAGATGATTGCTTGCTGTTGGGTTGATTCTGAGATTAAAAATATGCACGACTCAAGTGTTCATCATGAAATATATATTTTTTATTTGTCTCACTGGTAGGCACAGGACCAACAACACATTTCGTTTCGACTAGGTCTTCCTCAGTGTGACTAGGTCTTCCTCAGCCTTCCACAGTGAGACAAAAAAAAAAAAATAAGAATCATGATGGACACTAGAGTGCTGCTGGCCTTTCTATATTTTTGACAGCGTTTCCTGGGCCTTGCACCTCTAGTTTTTTGTACATTTTGGAGTGCTCATTTTTCCTTTTAATTCTGAGGTTGCCATCTTTTCTAAAAGTACAAAAATACTACTTCAGGGCAAATAGCAACCTGTAATATTACAACAACAAAAAATCAACAAATGGCATTTAAATCTCCTTTGCTCACACGGTCGGTTTTGCAGAAAAGCGCAAGGCTATTGTTGAGCCTGGGAGCAGGTCAAGGCAAAGTAATTTATCTCTGTACAAGTGGAAAATTAATTTGTCTCTCTAAGCAGTTCAGCCTCATGAGAATGCTGCCACACTGCTGACCTCTCAGGCGGCACTGCTTGAAAGCAGAAACCCAACAACAAAACCACCTTTCAAATAAAAATAAAACAACTATCACTGCATCAATGCAAACGGTAGTTACCTCAAGAAAGCACCAGATTACCCATTTCAGGCAATTATACACTGATGAACAAAAGGTCCCGGATTGATGAGGTTTGTGTGCTCTTGATGATGATGAGGATGATGATGTGCACCACAGCTGTGGGTTCTAAAATAGTGCCAAAAAGAAACAGCGAGACAGTAATTATAGTCCTGACACCATAAAAACTTTCACTTCGAGACATTTTTTTTTTTTTTTTTTTTTTTTTTTTTTTTTCCCTTGTCCGGTCTGGCCATAATGACAAGCAGAAGTGTCTCTGAATGTCTATGATGGCTGACAGATTTTATTCTCAGAGGTAGATCTTGAGAGTGTGAGCCACGTGGGTGGTTTCAGGAGCTACCTCTTTAGTGGTTTTATTATAATGTTCTTGGTGACATTCTGGCCATGACCGGACTGAGGGGGATAGATAGGGAGGTGAGTAGAGGGGAAATGAGTGTGTGGGGGGGGAGGGGGAGGGGGGATGATGAGATGATGAGGGGATAGAGAGAGAGGAGTAGAGGAGGCAACTGGCAACAATATACAATTGTGTTAAGAGAGAACAAAACAGATCGTAAATATGCATAGCTAATTGTCAGATAGTACATATATACCCATACAAACATACATGCGAGTTCATTCAGTGATGTTAATAATAATAGCGATGATAATAATAGCAACGTTAATAGTAATAATAATAATAATAATAGTAATAATAATAATAATAATAATAATGTTGATAGTAATAATAACGATGATAATAATCTACTCATGGATCAATAAGACAATAAGCTATGCAATAGTGTACAACAGTGTACCCGCGCTTGTGAATATTTGTGTGTGTGTGCGTGTGTGCGGGTGTATGTGTATATTTGCATGTGTGTATACTTGTGTGTATGTGCATGTTTGCATCTGTGTATACGTGTGTGTGTGTGTGTGTGTGTGTGTGTGTGTGTGTATGGATGTGGTGGTGTGTGTATGGATGTGGTGGTGTGTGTACCTGAATGTAGGGGTGGGTGTGTTTAAGTACGTCACTGGAAGTAGGCTGCCAATTAGTGCGGTCTCCGAGGCCGCAACCGCCCCACGCCAGCGACGAGCCGGGGGGGGGGGCCCCGGACACGACATACCCACCGCAAAGCCGGCCAGGAAGAGGCCCGGAGCAGCAGGCCCCCCGGCCGGAGGGCACCCGCCCCACGAGGAGCCAGGGCAGGATGACAGGGAGGCAGATACCCCAAGGAGAAGGGACACCACCCAGGGCGGACAGGCAGCAGAGCCCGGCCCCCGGACGGGGGCCCCCCAGGGCAAGCGAGACCAGACTCATCCCCATGACAGGACCCAGCCCCTTCACCCACCGGGAGGATCGGTACCCAGGGCGGGCCCGGGCACCCAGAGGCCCCCCCCCTACGGACCCAGTATGGCACATCAACCGGCCCCCTCCACCCCCCACACCCCCCAGCCACCCCCACCGCCCCGGGACCCCCCGGCACCAGGGGACAGCCCCCCCCCGGCCCCCGGGGCCACAGCCGTACCCCCGCCCCCAACGCCGGCAAAGCGGGCCCCCGAGCGAGAGTCCCCCCTGGTTCCCCCTGTGTCCTGTAAAAGAAGAAGATAAATAATTAAAAAAAAAAAAAGATAAAATTAAATATTCAATCCGTGGGCCCCCGCCCACCATTGTCAGACCCCCGTGTCTCAGGTCGTCGCCGCCCACCCGCCCCCGAGCGGCGCAAGGGGACCACCCGGGCAGCGGCCCAGTCCCGGGATTGGGGGAAGGGGGACCCCGCCACAAGTGGCAAGGTCCCCATAAGCCCAGCCGGTCTCGCACCTCGGGGGCACCGGACTGCACAGGGCCCATCCAGGGTGGGAAAGATGTCGGGTCCGGCCCCCACTAGCAGGCCGACCCCACTGTGTGTAGGAGTGTCAGTGTGTGTATATGTGCACTTGCTGGTGTGTTGGACTATAGTGCGTTTAAAATGGAGGGGTGGTAAGGCCCTGGGGCAACCACACTGCTGCTGAGCAGGGCGGCGGCCGCAGTGCACGAACCCCCCCCCCAGGCCCTAAGTGTCTATAATGTTATTAAAATTGGAGAGGGTCTCGGATGGAGCGGTGGCCGACCCTCATCCAAAGCCCTAGTGATAATGTCAGTGGGTCGTTGGCTGCGTGGGAGCCAGGTCCTTGCCAACGAGGGTGCAGTCGGTGCCCCATGCAAGGGCGAGGAGACCGCACCGGGGGGAGGCCCACCAGGGACCCGGTCGCTGCCCATATCGAGTCCCCCGCGGTGCCCGGCCAGAAGGCCGGGCAGCGACCACCCAAGACACAAATCCCCAAAACAGAAGGAAAAATAAATATATAAATAAATAAATAAATAAATAAAAATAAAAATAAAAATAAAATAAAATAAAATAAAATAAAATAAAAAAAAAATATACACCCATTATGTGACCAGGGGGGACTCCCGGTTAGGACGCCCCCTCAGCGACATCGGGGCCGGGGACACCACAGGGATCCAGGAGCCAAAGGGGGGCCACCCCCCACCGCCCGAGGGCCCCGGGGCAGCGGCAGCGACCAGGGAGACGGAGGGCGAAGGTGGGGCAGAAGGCGCCACCCGGGCACACAGGAGCGGTAGCCGCCGGCCGCGCAGCCCCACCCCAGGCATGTGACCCCACCGTGTACGATCCAGCGCCAGTTCCCAGACACAGGGACGGATCAGTCCCCCCACCAACAGGAGGGCCCCCGGCCCAGAGCCAGGGACCGCCGCCCACCCACCCCAGCCGCCGCCCCCCACCCCGCGGCACCCCCCCCCAACCACCAGGCCCAGCCCCCCGCGTGGAAGACATCCCCCGCCGGGGCGCCCAACCCCCGACCCCCCACCAACCCGCAAGGCAGCCGAGCACCCCACGCCCAGCACCCCCCCCCCAGACCGCACCCAGCCCGCGGCAGCACGACCACGGCCGCCCACATCAACCAGCAGCCTCAGCTATTGATTGTTTATTGCTTAGTTATAGGATGAAGCAGACATTCCTACCAAGGAGGTGTGGTCTAACAGTAAGTTCCTATATTGTGCAATGTGCAGGTGTTGCTTTGTTTTCCAGTTTATGAGGATTGTTTTCTTAGCGATAGATAAGGAGGTGATCAGCATGCGAGATTCTGCCTTATCTGAGGTGATATCACTAAGGTCTCCTAAGAGACAAAAAGAAGGAGTGGCTGTGATGGTGTAACCGACCTGTGCTGATAGATCATTGCATACTATGTGCCAGAATTTATTTACTGGTGGGCAATGCCATACAGCGTGTAAGTAATTATCTGGAACATTAACTGTGCAGTGTGAGCAGGTTTGAGTGGTGGTCATGCCCATCTGAAACATCCGCTGTCCAGTGTAGTGGATCCTGTGGAGTACTTTAAAATGTATTAATTGTAGATTAGGTTGTTTTATCAGTGAAAAGGTGTTCAGGCAGATTGTTCTCCAGAAATTAGAGTGGGGCTGGAGAGACAGGTCTCTTTCCCACTTAGCAATGGGGATAGAAATAGTGCGATCTGTGTTTGTAAGGATTTTATATATCTTGGAAAGTAGTTTAGGAGGTGAGAAATTAAGGACCGACTGTACAGCCGGAGAGACCTCCATGTCTCTCAAACTTGTGTGTTCAAGTTTGAGTTTATTCTTAATTATGGACTTAATTTGCATGTATTCTAAGTAACAACTACTGTTAATTCCAAACTGTGTCACAAGCTCTTGAAATGGTCTAAAATTATTATTCTCTCTTATGTGTTTTACGTGAGTTATACCTTTATCTGCCCAATGTGTGAAGTTAAGTGCTTTTTTATTTTGTAGTAAATCAGGATTGTTCCAGATGGGCATACGACCGCACGGGAGAAGGGAAGAACCTGTGATTTTCAGAAATTCCATCCAAGCCGTCAGAGAGTGACTTATATTAACGCTTTTCATGCAGCTGTGGTGTTTTGGTGTGCTGATAAATGGCAAGTCTGCTAACTGAATATCACCACAATAGGCTTGTTCTATGACATGCCAGGATACATCATGTGGGCTAGGGTTGAACCACTTATGAATATACTTTATTCTGTTGGCAATATAGTAGTAATAAAAGTTTGGCAATTCTAGTCCCCCAGCATCTTTCGCTTTTTGAAGCGTCTTCAGACTGATACGGGGTGGTTTGTTTTTCCATAGAAATATTGTGACGTTTGAGTTCAGGGTTTTTTTTTTTTTTTTTCCCTTGTCCGGTCCGGCCATAATGACAAGCAGAAGTGTCTCTGAATGTCTATGATGGCTGACAGATTTTATTCTCAGAGGTAGATCTTGAGAGTGTGAGCCACGTGGGTGGTTTCAGGAGCTACCTCTTTAGTGGTTTTATTATAATGTTCTTGGTGACATTCTGGCCATGACCGGACTGAGGGGGATAGATAGGGAGGTGAGTAGAGGGGAAATGAGTGTGTGGGGGGGGAGGGGGAGGGGGGATGATGAGATGATGAGGGGATAGAGAGAGAGGAGTAGAGGAGGCAACTGGCAACAATATACAATTGTGTTAAGAGAGAACAAAACAGATCGTAAATATGCATAGCTAATTGTCAGATAGTACATATATACCCATACAAACATACATGCGAGTTCATTCAGTGATGTTAATAATAATAGCGATGATAATAATAGCAACGTTAATAGTAATAATAATAATAATAATAGTAATAATAATAATAATAATAATAATGTTGATAGTAATAATAACGATGATAATAATCTACTCATGGATCAATAAGACAATAAGCTATGCAATAGTGTACAACAGTGTACCCGCGCTTGTGAATATTTGTGTGTGTGTGCGTGTGTGCGGGTGTATGTGTATATTTGCATGTGTGTATACTTGTGTGTATGTGCATGTTTGCATCTGTGTATACGTGTGTGTGTGTGTGTGTGTGTGTGTGTGTGTGTGTATGGATGTGGTGGTGTGTGTATGGATGTGGTGGTGTGTGTACCTGAATGTAGGGGTGGGTGTGTTTAAGTACGTCACTGGAAGTAGGCTGCCAATTAGTGCGGTCTCCGAGGCCGCAACCGCCCCACGCCAGCGACGAGCCGGGGGGGGGGGCCCCGGACACGACATACCCACCGCAAAGCCGGCCAGGAAGAGGCCCGGAGCAGCAGGCCCCCCGGCCGGAGGGCACCCGCCCCACGAGGAGCCAGGGCAGGATGACAGGGAGGCAGATACCCCAAGGAGAAGGGACACCACCCAGGGCGGACAGGCAGCAGAGCCCGGCCCCCGGACGGGGGCCCCCCAGGGCAAGCGAGACCAGACCCATCCCCATGACAGGACCCAGCCCCTTCACCCACCGGGAGGATCGGTACCCAGGGCGGGCCCGGGCACCCAGAGGCCCCCCCCCTACGGACCCAGTATGGCACATCAACCGGCCCCCTCCACCCCCCACACCCCCCAGCCACCCCCACCGCCCCGGGACCCCCCGGCACCAGGGGACAGCCCCCCCCCGGCCCCCGGGGCCACAGCCGTACCCCCGCCCCCAACGCCGGCAAAGCGGGCCCCCGAGCGAGAGTCCCCCCTGGTTCCCCCTGTGTCCTGTAAAAGAAGAAGATAAATAATTAAAAAAAAAAAAAGATAAAATTAAATATTCAATCCGTGGGCCCCCGCCCACCATTGTCAGACCCCCGTGTCTCAGGTCGTCGCCGCCCACCCGCCCCCGAGCGGCGCAAGGGGACCACCCGGGCAGCGGCCCAGTCCCGGGATTGGGGGAAGGGGGACCCCGCCACAAGTGGCAAGGTCCCCATAAGCCCAGCCGGTCTCGCACCTCGGGGGCACCGGACTGCACAGGGCCCATCCAGGGTGGGAAAGATGTCGGGTCCGGCCCCCACTAGCAGGCCGACCCCACTGTGTGTAGGAGTGTCAGTGTGTGTATATGTGCACTTGCTGGTGTGTTGGACTATAGTGCGTTTAAAATGGAGGGGTGGTAAGGCCCTGGGGCAACCACACTGCTGCTGAGCAGGGCGGCGGCCGCAGTGCACGAACCCCCCCCCCAGGCCCTAAGTGTCTATAATGTTATTAAAATTGGAGAGGGTCTCGGATGGAGCGGTGGCCGACCCTCATCCAAAGCCCTAGTGATAATGTCAGTGGGTCGTTGGCTGCGTGGGAGCCAGGTCCTTGCCAACGAGGGTGCAGTCGGTGCCCCATGCAAGGGCGAGGAGACCGCACCGGGGGGAGGCCCACCAGGGACCCGGTCGCTGCCCATATCGAGTCCCCCGCGGTGCCCGGCCAGAAGGCCGGGCAGCGACCACCCAAGACACAAATCCCCAAAACAGAAGGAAAAATAAATATATAAATAAATAAATAAATAAATAAAAATAAAAATAAAAATAAAATAAAATAAAATAAAATAAAAAAAAAAAAAAATATACACCCATTATGTGACCAGGGGGGACTCCCGGTTAGGACGCCCCCTCAGCGACATCGGGGCCGGGGACACCACAGGGATCCAGGAGCCAAAGGGGGGCCACCCCCCACCGCCCGAGGGCCCCGGGGCAGCGGCAGCGACCAGGGAGACGGAGGGCGAAGGTGGGGCAGAAGGCGCCACCCGGGCACACAGGAGCGGTAGCCGCCGGCCGCGCAGCCCCACCCCAGGCATGTGACCCCACCGTGTACGATCCAGCGCCAGTTCCCAGACACAGGGACGGATCAGTCCCCCCACCAACAGGAGGGCCCCCGGCCCAGAGCCAGGGACCGCCGCCCACCCACCCCAGCCGCCGCCCCCCACCCCGTGGCACCCCCCCCCAACCACCAGGCCCAGCCCCCCGCGTGGAAGACATCCCCCGCCGGGGCGCCCAACCCCCGACCCCCCACCAACCCGCAAGGCAGCCGAGCACCCCACGCCCAGCACCCCCCCCCCAGACCGCACCCAGCCCGCGGCAGCACGACCACGGCCGCCCACATCAACCAGCAGCCTCAGCTATTGATTGTTTATTGCTTAGTTATAGGATGAAGCAGACATTCCTACCAAGGAGGTGTGGTCTAACAGTAAGTTCCTATATTGTGCAATGTGCAGGTGTTGCTTTGTTTTCCAGTTTATGAGGATTGTTTTCTTAGCGATAGATAAGGAGGTGATCAGCATGCGAGATTCTGCCTTATCTGAGGTGATATCACTAAGGTCTCCCAAGAGACAAAAAGAAGGAGTGGCTGTGATGGTGTAACCGACCTGTGCTGATAGATCATTGCATACTATGTGCCAGAATTTATTTACTGGTGGGCAATGCCATACAGCGTGTAAGTAATTATCTGGAACATTAACTGTGCAGTGTGAGCAGGTTTGAGTGGTGGTCATGCCCATCTGAAACATCCGCTGTCCAGTGTAGTGGATCCTGTGGAGTATTTTAAAATGTATTAATTGTAGATTAGGTTGTTTTATCAGTGAAAAGGTGTTCAGGCAGATTGTTCTCCAGAAATTAGAGTGGGGCTGGAGAGACAGGTCTCTTTCCCACTTAGCAATGGGGATAGAAATAGTGCGATCTGTGTTTGTAAGGATTTTATATATCTTGGAAAGTAGTTTAGGAGGTGAGAAATTAAGGACCGACTGTACAGCCGGAGAGACCTCCATGTCTCTCAAACTTGTGTGTTCAAGTTTGAGTTTATTCTTAATTATGGACTTAATTTGCATGTATTCTAAGTAACAACTACTGTTAATTCCAAACTGTGTCACAAGCTCTTGAAATGGTCTAAAATTATTATTCTCTCTTATGTGTTTTACGTGAGTTATACCTTTATCTGCCCAATGTGTGAAGTTAAGTGCTTTTTTATTTTGTAGTAAATCAGGATTGTTCCAGATGGGCATACGACCGCACGGGAGAAGGGAAGAACCTGTGATTTTCAGAAATTCCATCCAAGCCGTCAGAGAGTGACTTATATTAACGCTTTTCATGCAGCTGTGGTGTTTTGGTGTGCTGATAAATGGCAAGTCTGCTAACTGAATATCACCACAATAGGCTTGTTCTATGACATGCCAGGATACATCATGTGGGCTAGGGTTGAACCACTTATGAATATACTTTATTCTGTTGGCAATATAGTAGTAATAAAAGTTTGGCAATTCTAGTCCCCCAGCATCTTTCGCTTTTTGAAGCGTCTTCAGACTGATACGGGGTGGTTTGTTTTTCCATAGAAATATTGTGACGTTTGAGTTCAGGGTTTTAAACCACTGAGCAGGAGGTTGATAGGGAATCATTGAGAAAAGGTAGTTTAGTTTAGGTAAAACCATCATTTTTACTGTTGCAACTTTCTCTAAAAGAGATATGGGTAAGTTTCTCCATCGAATTAGATCATTTTCTATTTTCTTTAATAGCGGGATGAAATTGAGTTGTATTAAGTCTGATAGGTTGGGAGAGAAATTGATACCTAAGTATCGTATGTTACCGGCTTGCAATGGTGCTAGAGTGGTTCGTTTAAATTTACAATTAAGCGGTAGCACCGTGGATTTTGCCCAATTTATTGAATAGTCTGAAATACAAGAGAAATTGTCAATAAGGCTGATAACTTCAGTAAGTGAGGATTGTGTATTTTGAAGAAATAACAATACGTCATCGGCATATAAGCTTATTTTATGGTCAGATGTTGAAGTTTGGACTCCTTTGATATTATCATTTTGCCGAATTGCAGCTGCCAGAGGTTCTATGAACATTGCAAATAGTGAAGGGGAGAGAGGGCAGCCCTGTCTGGTTCCTCGTTGCAGATTAAACCTTTGAGAGGTCTGGCTGTTCGTTCTGACTGAGGCGCACGGAGAGCTGTATAATGTTCGTATCCAGGATATAAATGAATTCCCGAAACCAAATTTTTGTAGTGTTGAGAATAAGAAACTCCAATTGACCCTGTCAAATGCTTTTTCTGCATCTAGCGAAACAATTGTTGTTTGTAGATTGTTGGCGTTAGTATAATCTATCAGATTGATAAATCTACGTACGTTGGAGGTTGAATCTCTACCTTTAATAAACCCTGTTTGGTCAGGATGGATTATATATGGAGTAATTTTTTCTAGTCGTCTAGCTATTGCTTTACAAATAATTTTAAGATCGGTATTGATTAATGATATTGGTCGGTAGCTAGTCGGAAGCGATGGGTCTTTGTCCGGTTTGAGTATGAGGCTAATGTTAGCAGAATTCATGTTTGATGGGAGAAGTCCAGTATTTAGGATCTCTCTAGCCATTCTATTATAGGTCGGACCAATAGTAGGCCAAAGTGCCTTATAAAATTCTACTGGGAAGCCATCAGGTCCTGGGGCTTTATTTACTGGCATTTGTGCCAAGGCTTCTTCAAATTCCTCCTGAGTGAGATCTGCGTCCATTGTAGTAGCCTGTTCCTGATTTAATTTAGGGAGCACAATACTATTCAGGAAGTTATCTATTGAGGCTTCTGAAGGATTATTATCGGAGGAATATAATTTTTTGTAGAAATCTCTGAAGCATTGGTTAATTTCTTCTGGGTTATGGGTTAGTTTGCCATCCAGGTTTTTGATGGAGGAGATTGTTGCTTTTTCTCTGTTTGACTTTAGCTGGCTCGCTAAGAATTTGCTAGAGTTATTATTGCATTCAAAGTTTTCAAGGCGTAATCTTTGCATTTGGAACTTGGTTTTTTTATCTGTCAGTTTGGCTAATTCTGTTTTTAGTTTGCATAGCTCTTTCCATACGTCTTCTTCCTGTTGGATGGCATATGAAGATTCTAATGTTTTAATATTATTAACTAATTCAGACTCCAGAGCTAATTCTTTTTTTTTTTTGTGGCATGAATAAGATATTATTTTGCCCCGCATTACTGCTTTAGCTGTTTCCCATAGAACATGTACAGGAGTTTCATGCAAGTCGTTAATTTGTAGGAATATTGTCCACTCCTTATTAAAGTATTTTATAAAATCTGAGTCTATGAGTAATGACGTGTTCAGCCTCCAATTCCAGATCGGTGCTCTAGGTGCCTTTGTAGAGACGGAGATAGAGGCAGGTGCATGATCACTAATAGTGATGGAGTGGATCCGGGCTTCCCGGATATCTGCCAAGAGTGAGTTGCTGGTGATAAAGTAGTCCAAGCGTGAGTATGAGTGGTGAACAGAAGAGAAAAAGGTGTACTCTCTGTGAGTTGGGTGGTTTGAACGCCAAGGGTCTGATAAACCAAAATCACTCATATACTGTTTTAATGTGTCTGCAGCTAATGAGTGTCGTTGGCTAGCTGAGGTGTTGGATCTATCAATATCAGAGTTTAACACTAGGTTGAAGTCACCCCCTACTATGAGTGTTGTGTTTACATGTGCAGAGAGTGATAAGAAAAAGGCATGGTAGAAAGAGGGATCATCCACATTTGGGCCATAAATACTAGCAATACAGTAATCTTTATTGTCAATGTTAGTGTTGATTATTATATATCTTCCATTAGGGTCAGATATTGTACTATTTATAATGAAATTAAGTCTCTTATTGATCAAGATAGCCACACCTCTCTGCTTCGAGTTGTAACTCGCCGAGTAGATGTTTGGAAAAAGGGTCGATTTTAGATTATGTGCTGTAGTGTTTGTTAAGTGAGTTTCCTGTAGTAGGGCAATGTCGGCTTCAAGAAAATTCAAATGGTTGAGAATTTTAAATTTTTTGTCCCTGGTACCTATACCCCGCACATTCCAAGTGACGAACTTAAGGGAGGTCATGTTTACTATATAGACCTAGAGTGGTGTATGTGTTAGTGTGTGTGTTACGTGTGTGTGTGCGTGCGTGCGTGCGCGCGTACAACTGCCAATGTAAACAAACATCGTTGCAATCTGTCACGATGAACATTGTTACCAGAGAGAAAAGAAGTGAGGAAGAGACATTAGTGCAGTTTGAGGGGAGGGATATTGAGGGGGGAGAGTCAGTTTGAAGCTGAAAAGTCATACTTTGACTGAAATGGCGCTTACGTGATTATCATTGACAACAATATTGGCATAAGCTGCGTTAATACGATATTACCTGTTGTCTTGAAGCCTGTGGAGAGAACGGTTAGTACAACCACGGAGTTGACTTGCTATCGCGGTAGAGCTGACCGTTGACAAACAGTTTGTCTACCGCGACAACCGCTTTAGAGCCTTCAGCGAGGAACCTTTTCCGGATCGGGAAGAGGACTCTTCGTCGATCCAGAATCTCCTTTGGAAATTGATCGTTCACTCCAAAATCGGTTCCGCGAAGTTCCCGTCCTCGGCTCTTTACCAGCATTTTTTGCTTGAAATGTTCAAATTTTACCACGATGGGTCTCGGCCGGCGGCTGTCAGGTTTCTTCCCTCCAAGACGATGTACCCGGTGGAAGGTGATGTTCTTGACGGTCTCCGTAGGAAGCTTCAGATGCTTCGTTAAGAAGTCCGCTACCGTCTTCTCCGGGTCTTCTTCCGCCTTTTCGGGGATCCCTGAGAACACCAGGTTGTCTCTCATGCTGCGCGCCTGGAGGTCTAGGACTGTTTCTTTTAAGTATTTATTGTCTTTAGAGAGTTGGCTCATTCCCTCAGTGAGAGATTTAACCGACCCTCGCAGCTCCTTGTTTTCTGCGGCTAGTGAGACAACCTGTTGCTGGCTGAATTCCAGCGACTCGCGCATCGCCTGGAATTCCTTGTGGAGTGTTTCCATTAAGTTTAACCTGGCATCAACGCTGGAGAGCCTTTGTTCGATCGACAATAATATGTCAATCGAGGAATTGCCGGGTGGTGAAATTGTTCCGGGGGAGTCTTCGGGACGGCTTCGCTTGGAAGACGGCGTTGACGTTGGCGTTGGCGTCTTGCCCGTCTTCCCCATAACTCTTCGGTCGAAGATGTCGTCCAGATATTTTTCCAGATCGGCTAAGCTCTCCTCGTCCTCCAGGCTTCTTATCTCTTATAGTTTTTAATCTATTTTATAAATATATGTAATTCGGCAAAATAGTCAGGTAAAGTTTGTTTACTACTGACAGGGTGTCGCCATTTTGGATTGCGCCGACGGTCCGAGAATCTCACAGCATCACGCGAGACATTGAAGCATCAGCTAGTGCTCTAGCTCATGAGCTTGAAGCGAGTGTTTTCCTGAGCCCTGCGCTCCTTCGTGTGGCCTCAGAGATTCTGCTGGAGGGGATAATTGTCGACCTGTGCTTACAACGCCAGCAGCTGTGGAGACTCACCTGGATAAATACGTGGAAAAGAGAGCGGAGGAATCTGTTTGGGGCTACAATGCTAATTGGCCTCCCAGCAGAAAGCAGTCGGTGCCGACTTGTTACAACTCGATATGGGCAACTTGACAGGGTCCTCTCGCTTGACAGGCTTCTCTCGCTTAACTATTACCATGGCCTGTCTGTGACTGGAGTATTCAGATGTATCTGCTTTTCACCTCAGCCTCACATTTCATCCACAGTGCATCTACCGGTTTTCCTTTATCAAAGCGCACATTTGGTCACAAACCTCCCGCCACCGGAGAAAACCTTTCCCGTTCTGACTTTAAGTGGGCGCAGAAGTAATGCAGTGTCTTTTCTGCACGTGCTGGAAACAGCTTCTTTTTCCGCTGTTATCGAGAAAAGTCTTCTTAGCTGACGGGACATTGGATTTCTCTGGCACGTGTTCCTGGCACAACGCCAGGAACACGTCCACGGGTTCTTGTTTAAGAATGAATTTTTCACAGGTTGAAACATATAAAGACATTTAATGACCATTTTAACAGTGCTAAAAAACCCAAAAAACAGGCAACGCGTGTAATATAGCCAATAGGCTGAACGTTACATCAATCCATGTATTGTGTATTAAAATATAACTCAGCTGAATGCCACAGAGGTTCTTCAAAAAAGGTTTCCTCACTGAGAAGTTGAACTCCTTTTTAAATGTTGATGCAGTATTACTGTGGGGAAATTAATTATGTATCATGAAATCAATGATTATGGCTCTGGACGGTTCAATTGTAATGTATGCCAGATTTGTTTTTTTTCCCGTATATTTATTTTTTGTTTTAATGTACTAGTATCAATCAATCAGAGTTATAAAAAAGGTTTTGATGATTCTTTGTAATGAAGGTCGGGTCTATGTCATACTGAATTTTCAAGCCCGTGGACTTGCGCTTTCTGAGCCTTATGTCTTCACTCTAATCCAAACAAGTGACAATAGCTCACTTCCGGTTTGTCTGGGGTCAAAAGTCATCATATGAGTAAATAGGTCTGGATTCACCGAACGCGTGGGTGTTGGCCCCATGTCTCTACGACCTTCCGAGAAGGAAATAGGTTTCCACGAGTGGCAAGAAATTTGTAAAAATAACGCGTGGAATTTTTCACCATATCTTTTCGACCTTCCTAGTGGAAGCTAGGGTCATTTCTAATTTTGGACGCCTCTAGGGGGCACTACAGTTTGGAATTTTGCCTTTTTCTCTTCATTTTATGAAATTTTCACCAGTTTCTGACCTATGTGGCAGAGTTAATTTACATATTTTATATGGTCAGGGGGTAAAATTTGAGCGGAAAAGGGCGGCGGAAGTACAATAAGAAGAAACATACGAAGAACAATTGAGTCGTCGCCTGTCGAAGACCTGCTCTGATGAGAGCAGGCCTTCGATGTGGCTCAGTCCCGAATAAACATGTTGCTGGGAGGGATGATGAGTACCGCCGAATCGGACAATCTTAGGTTCTGGGATGGGGAGTGATCCTTCAGAAAGGTCAGACAGGTACTGTGGGGCCAGGGCATGGAGAGCTTTATAGTTGAGGAGAAGTTTGTAGGTGATGCAGAACTTAACCTTAAGCCAGTGGAGATGTTTGAGGGTAGGGGTGATGTGCTGCCAGCGTCTAGCAGCAGAGTTTTGAATATACTGCAGTCTATTTAGGGCTTTCTTGGGGAGCCTGAACAGGAGAGAGTTGCAGTAACCCAGGCGGTAGGAAATGAAAGAATGGATGAGGTTCTCAGCAACTGGTTTGGGAAGTGACGGCCGGAGCCTGCAGATATTTTTGAGGTGGAAAAAGACAGACTTGGTAATGGATTTGAAGTGAGATTGATAAGAGAGAGTAGAGTCCAGGATGACACCCAGGTTGCGAACCTCAGGGGATGAAGAGATGGCACAACCATCCACTTAGAGGAAAAAATCCCCAACCTTCTGAAGCTGCGCCTTGGGACCCACAACCATGCTACTTCTTGGAGGCAGTTGACTAAGGACTGGGGAGGGAGCAGAGTGGTTGGAGTCGTGCTGAGATACAGCTGGGTGTCATGAGCGTAGCAGTGGTAGTGTAGACCATAGTGGCGGAAGATCTGACCAAGCAGGATCATGTAGATGTTGAAAAGAATGGGGCCCAGCACCGAACCTTGTGGGACAAGGTGGTTCACTGGGGAAAGGTGGGAGCTGGAACCACCACACCATCCAAATTACTGCTCTTCTGCATGTTATGTTAAATTTATTTGATATGCACATCACAACAACATTGAGACGATCACATTGGACAGACCAGAATTTGAGAGTGACTCAAAGCGATAATTTTTAGTACAAATTTCTTGCATCGAAATCTAATACATAGAACAATCAGCAGAACAGAATTTCATGACCATGACATTAGAACCAGTCCATATCTATTCATGGGAGATCTGCTGTTTTGATTTTAAGCATATTTTAAGCATCCTGATAAATTAGTGGTAGACATACTATATATTCACATATATGCAGTAGTTCAGTTGAGGTCTCTAGAATAAAAATGATCGAAATCATCCCCCTGTAAAATCACCATCCCCCCTCTCAATCAATCCCCTTTTTATGGTAAATGTTGGAAACATAATCTATAGTTATATATAATTATGTCATCGTTACAGAGTACGCACGTTGAGTAAAAGAAATAATAAAATCTGAGGGCACAAGGGCACGCAAACATGCAATAACGAATCTACTGTTGATTGTTTCTATTGTTGATGCCTGATGCCGGAGAGAGTGGCACGAGCTGCAGCAAGAGCCATCTTGATGATTGCAATGTCAGCATGGCCAAACGAGCAGCAGAACAACGCAATGTCAGGGAGTATTTTAAAAAAGTAGAAAATTACAGGTAAGCTATAAATCTAGACTCAGGAATCTCAATCATTACTTTTTATTAATTCTATAATTAATATATAAATAAGTCCCCCAGACTCGCCGCAGGTTGCATACACAATAACGCAACTAGTTTTCCAAACTAGCCGTGTGGACTCCACACTAGTTGAGAACTCACATTAATGTTGGTCTCTCTCACTCTGTAGATTGTCATTCAGTCACGTTACATTTGGATTTATGGGCGTGGTAAACGTGGAACAAATATTTACTTTTAACTCAAATATTTTACCACCATCAATGATGAAATATTCTTCACGCAGCTATATTATTATCACAAACAGAAACTCATCAGGCAACAAAAACAAGTGAAGATGTTAGTTAAAATTCTGATGTTCAAGGCAGGTGACATCAAAGAGTGTGACGAAGGCACGTCACTGAGGACAGACAGTGTCAGGAACTCACACTATCACACATTCATTGTTCCCTCTGTCTCTGTGGTGAGTGCACGCATCACAGTTTCTTCACATTCAACGGTTTATATCACTCCCTACAGCCATTCTGAAAGAACACACAGTCTCTGATTAAGCATATTTGGTTATTTATTCACATTCATACTTATTCTGTAGCTGTTTGCTGAGGGTCCAGTTAACTGCTGTCTCTCTCCTCCACAGTCACTAGGTCTGAACAGGAGCTGCTCTGTATCAGCGCTGTTTATAGTTGGCAGGAAGTAGCCATCTGCCCAGGTGTGCTAATAAGTGGAACATACCATGTGTGGTCCGGTAATTCTCCAATTAACTGTGTGGTGGGTTAATTCTGGGGTTTATTTTTCAGGAGGAGGAAGTAGCTTCCATCTGCATGTTGTTTTGAATGTGAGAGCCATGACATAGAGCCTCTGCTTTTCTTTAATACTCTTTAATTTGTCATTAAGTTGTTTACCTCTTTCTTGTGGGTGGGTCCAGGGGGAGGGGCTTGGCAGATAAAAACCGCTGGCCCACCCAGTTTGGAGAGAGTTCTGCAGACCAGAGCAGGAGAAAAACCGCGTGCTGCGTAACCCTTTTCCTTTGTGTCTTTTGTCATTTTTGGACGTTTGAGTTTTCTTGCACATCTTTTTGTAAATAAAGCACCTCAGTCTGCTTTTGCGACTCCAGCCAACATTTTTTTCTTGGAAGCGGTAACCCACTCTGTGACAAAGAGTATCTCCACTCCATACTATCTAAGAGTGTGGTTTTAATCATTTGTAAAACTCATTAGCATGACATGTCTGCTCATCTTATCAAACCCTATAATGTTGTTTTCTTCACATAGAGGAAAGCCCAACCCAGGAATAAGTAGGATCAAGAGGAGGAGAAGGAACAGGTTTAATTACCTTTTGGGTTTAGACCAGGGATTATGTTAACCATGAATTCCCTGTACTGTTTTTCCCAGAACACAATGACTGAAAATCTGAAGGCTGTCAGTAATCTTTTAATGCAATTAAGTGATTTTTTTTAATGTAGAAACTGATTCTAACAAATTTATGACGGTCAGAATGTAGTGATGGTGAGGTGAAGCCTCATGAGGCATTGAACCACTGGACCCAACTGCTTGGAGAAAGGGTTGTTGTGTCTGAACCGCATGTATGATGCATTGAATTTTTTGTGTCTGTTGGGAATGACTATGAATTGCAAAAAATGTATGACCAAATAATTTCTGTACATAAATGTTTTTTTTTTTTTCTCACTTATTTATGATTATCGGTACTGATGCCAGTGGTGATGGGGATGCTCCAAACAAATCTTGTTAACTTTGTTCAACAATGACAATAAATAAATAAGTTGACTTGATAAATATGCGTATAATACATTTTTTTTAATGTATTCTGTTTGTGCAAATGTTCAGAAAATGCTAATATGGCAGGTTGTGCAATTTTTTTTCTGAAAAGGGCATGGGTGTAATCAGGCAGATGACAGTGAAAGTACTTGTGGAACTTGGAAAAGGGCATAGATCAGGGGTGCTCACACTTTTTCAACATGCAAGCTACTTTTAAAATGACCAAGTCAAAAAGATCCACCTACTATAAAATAGGAAAACATATTAATTCAGAAATACATTTGTAGTCCAGTGATAAAGAAAGAAAGAGAGGATTAAATGGGTCAACATGTTCCCATGTGCATGTGTGCTTATCATTGCACAGAAAACTCATGGTTTAAAATTGTTAAGGTTGTATTTGCCTGTTTTATTTTATCAGTAAAAGTATGTTTACGTTAAGATGTTTTGCTGTATATTTTTGTGTTTTTCAGCGCACAGGTTCGGGATAATTGGTGTGTGTGTGTGTGTGTGTGTGTGTGTGTGTGGAACGCAGACGTTTTGCTAGCAGCATCTCCCAGGGTCGCCGGCGCATCTGTGGTGTGTGCGCACTTTGAAGCACATTTTCCGAGCGAGGCGTCTCCATCAGTTTACGTGAGGATTGCAAGCTCACGCGACAACCCCGGTAGTTTGGCGTGTATTTAAAGAAAACAACAGCGAAAGTCTTTTTCCTGTCCCTGTCTGCTCTCACACAAAATGCAGGTATCTAAAGTATACATTGATTTTCTTCATTATAGTTTCAGATTAAAAATGAAATCCTCTTTATGTCTCCTTTATTTGATCTAAACAGTGCCGAAGCCGATACGTCACATTTACGTTTCACTGTAAAACACAGCACATATAAAAACAAAATCCAGCACATCGTACATTATGACCAAAATCAACCACATCCACCGTCTTTTCTAATCATTGACTTCCTGCCTGAACAATTTTTCCTGCTGGAATTGACGCGGACGCGATTGACCAGTATATGGTGATGGACGTAATGGGCACCCCTGGAATAGATGCTTGTGTAACTTGGACATTGATGTACAGGACAGGGGGCTCCATCCTATCACCGATCCTCTCCTCACTCTCTCCAAACTATACGCTATCTAGTCTCAAACTCTCTCCAAATCTCAACTGACTGCAACTCTCCTACAAAAAAACCCATTTTGAATGGAGCCTGAGGGGTCTATATAAACCGTTAAACCTCGCGGCAAAATCTGAACCACTTCCCGAAGCAATCACGTGGTACGGCCGGGCAGCGAGACTTCGGACGTCATCATTTTTTGGTTCCTGCCCTAAGCAAGCCTCGATACGCGCTTCGCGGAAACGCCCCCATCATTACTCGACACACGCTTCGAAGCCTCAGCACGTCTCGTAACATCACTATCAGAATGACCATTTACCAAAAAAAAAAAGTCTGGTGCAACATCTAGTTTCAACACTTGTCTTTTTCATTTTATACGCAGGCCTACAGTATATAGCTCATTATATTTGTGCAAATTATTCTATGCTTGCTGCACCCCTCTAACTGACATAAGTGTGGGTTTTGTTATGCCAAAAAGGAAATACAGGAACTCTGCTCCTTTTTCAATCTTGATGATGGCAGACAAATTCAAAGAGGGATGAGGGAATACATTGACTTGGTCAGAATCTGAAATCTGTTGGTGAAGTGAAACCACCAGCACCAAAAGAGCTGAAACCCCTCCTTCGAGCAGTGAAGACGCTGGTCACCTCCACTGCTGAGTGTGAGCGTAGGTTTAGTCAGATGAACATTGTGAGCACAAATTGAAGCACCTTATAGGTAAAAAGTGTGTCAGTCTTGCTTTTCATCATGTGTGTTGCCCCTTCACTCACAATGTTCAAACTAGATGTCTATGTCAAGTCTTGGCTTCAAAGTTATTGCTTAGCTAACAATCAGAAAGCAAGAACCCCCAAAAAATGTTGCGAGAAAAAACAAAGATGACAGTTTTTGGAAACTGTTATGAAATACTGAAACTGAGAAACTAATAACTTGACCTCACCCCAGGGGAAAATAGAAAAAGTGTTGGAAAGAAGTTGTAAATTCCATACCGTCTTTAAGAAAACAAAAAATAGATAATCATGATTTTACACTTAAAATAAACTTGGCTTGGTTTGAGTTGAGAGGATTCAGGAGTCTTATTTTCAGCATTTTGTTTTGATAATGAATTTATATCAATTACACCTCTACAACCTCCCCCCACTTTTTTTTTTAAATGAAAAAAATTGACCATCCACCCTGATTTTTTTTTTTACAACTCAATTACTGCATATATATGTATATGTAACATGGATATACACATTCATACAGACATATGTATGTGTGTGTGTATGTCAGGCTGGGACTCAGACGCAGAGGGTAGTGAGAGGCAAAGATTTTTATTGTACCCAACACGCAATACACCTCTAGACCAACTGATCAAAATAACCAGGCTGTGAAACTCCTAGAGTACCTAATCTATGAAACAAAAAGGGCAAGAGAAGTTGCTCAAGGGATAAAGAGCAGAGGATGGGGGAAAACAAGGAATAAACTAAAAATTACTCCAAAGGAGGAAAACGGGGCAAGCTACATAACTAAAGGATAAACCTAGACTAAAACAGATCAAAACCAAAATCGCTCACTGGGAGGAATGCAAAAAGGGCAAATAAAGCAGAAACAAAAAAATCACTCTCTAAGAGGGGCTAAATAACAGAATCTCAGAAACAATTAACTAAACTTTGACTAAGAACAAAAAATCACTCGTCTTCGAGGATGAGCCGGCTTACTGTGCGTTTTCTTGGGCTGTGGCAGGGAGCTAGACGTGACAACACAAGACACTCTAGCACAAGACAAGGGAGACACAGACTATTTAAACACGAGGTGATGAGGCACAGGTGGAGACAATGGGTAATTGGGTCAGACGCACAGGTGGCACATGAGGAGGGGGAAGTGATCTGAAACGAGAGGAAGGTTCGTAAAGATGTCAAAATAAAACAGGAAATGACAAGACAACAACCAAGACAAGACGCAACCTCACCGCAGTGTGACAGTGTATGCATGTAAAAAAACTGTGTATTTATATATACAGTGAGCCCTTCATTACTAAATTTTGGCGGCCCAGCAGAATAAATATGAAGGCATCTGATGCTGTGAAACAAGCAGGAAATTGTCTGACACCCTTGGTTTCCTGATCCTGAGGGAACTGACTGGTTTGGCTGCTGGCGTCTGCCTCGGTGCACGCTCTGCAGGTTGGCTTTTACAGATCGGATCATCTCTCCCCTTCTCTCTCCCTCCCTTTCAGATTGTGAATCAGCAGAAAACAAGGCAAGAGTGATTGTTGGATTAGCATTTTCCTGAATAAATAATATTGTAGTTTTCCGATAAGCAGAGCGCCATTGTTTGGTAGCTTCCTCATCCTTCCTTCCTTTCTTCGTTCTCCCTTCCCTCAACATCATTCACGCACACTGCCACAAATTAACTGGTGATCATGAGGGACTGCAAAGAGCAGGAACGTGTTCCTCAACATTCTAAGGAAAAAAAGAAGAAGCCCCGTGAGACCCTGGCTGCTGCCAAACGAATGGATGGTTAATCAGGCCTGATAATGATGCCTGCTCAAGCCCATCGCTGAGGACAAGGATGGCAACCACACTCAATGGTGAGAGATAAGGTGGGTGACTCAAAGGAGGTGGAGATTAAAGAATGAAGCCACAGAGAATTGAGACAGCTGAGGAGATTGAATGTAGATTTAACTCTGGATTCTGGATGCCAAGAATTCCATGCAGGATTTGTGCGCAGACCACCGCTTCTTATTTATTTATTTTTGGTTGTTTCTTTTTTTTCTCACACTAAAGCATCCCTATATAAAAGGGATAAATTCAACCAAAATGGAAATTTTCAACCAATTCACTATCCACGTATGCAGCATATTCTAGTACAGTTGACCACTCTAAAGTTTCACAGCGTGAATAAAATCAACTTGAGGGACATCTACAAGAGCCAAACAGAAGGAAGGCAAACTGAACAGAGAAACCTTGACATTTTCAGCTCTTTAACATGTCATGTTGTGTTATTAGCATGCCAACTAACACACAAGGTATGAAAAGTAACTTGAGCGTTTCTAGCTTTTCCCGCAATGCTGAAATGAGCCATTTGAATTTTGCTCGACTTGATTATCTACCTGATTATCATAGTAGGGCCTTTGCAGACTTTTTATTGTTATTATTATTATTTTTTTAAATGTAGGCGAGGCGTCACTGCATGAGAGCTAATAGACATCTTCCCCACTGGCTGGCACTAGCAGTTAGCGATGGGTCATTGAGAAGGGAGCTGTTCCAAGATGGAGCCACAGATGGAGAAGGGGGGGAAGAGAACCAAGACAGCCTCTTCAGGCTGAGTAAGAGAAAGGCTTGTTTTTCAAGATATGTGCAGCGCAACTAGCGTTTATTGACCAATTGAATCTTGTTGGATTGTTGGATGATCCAAGGATCCTGAGAGAATGCAGCTGTAGGTTGTCCAAAGTAACAACCTACTTGGGCCCACAGATCCACCAAGGGAAGGCAAAATGCAGCGGCAGCTACCAGAAGCAAGCTTGCACTGCCAGCAGGTCAGACAAGGAGGAATCAAAGCCAGGTCGAGCACTGATCCCACCATAGCAGCTGGTGAGAAAGAGCAAGATCAACCTCCCCAGCAGGATTTATAACCACATCTGCACGACCTACAACAGGAGCAACAGAGCAGGATGTCAGGTAGAGAATCCACCACGGAAATCCCAGAGAAGCCAGACCGAAAACCCAAGGTCAAGTGGCCAAAAGCCAAGGTAACATGGGGAAGCTTCGACAAGTGTCTATACACCACCCTTCAGAGCAGCCTAAGAGGCAGCATAATGGCCAAACCAAACAGCTTCAGTCATATCATCAATGAGGAAGGCAGGGAAAGATTTGGACATATTCCTCAGAGGAGGGTTGTTCCTAGGCAGAGCGGTAGATGGGAGAGAAAAATCCTCCAGCTGCTAAAGGAGTGGTGACGGTTGCAGAAGGCATGAAGGAGAGCTGAGGAAGAGGAGAAAGAGGGCTTGCAGAACATCTGAGGTCAGATCAGAACCAGACTCACTCACCTGAGGCGAGCTGGACAAATCAGGAGAAGAAGAAGCAACCAGGAAAAAACAAGGAGCTGGAGGAATACATCAAAAACCAGTGCAGTGACAGCCAGAAGGATGGCCCCCTTGGTTCCCCAGGGCATGTCCTGCTCCCACCCAAGCCCTCTTCTCAGTTCAACACCACTCCCCCCAGATGGACTGAAGTCAAACAGGTGGTGGAGCATGTGAAAGCTGCATCTGCACCTGGTCCAAATGGCGTCTTCTATTGGATATATAAGAACTGTCCAAGGACCCTGAAGCTCATGTGGAGACTAATGGGCATTACCTGGAAAAAAGAAGCCATCCCTACGGCATGGAGCAGAGCAGTCACTACTTTCATCCCGCAAGAGAACGACTCCCACAACATCAGCCAGTTCAGAGGCATAGACATATTGAATGTGGAAGGGAAGATTTTCTTCTCAGTCATGGCAAAGCCCGTGACCAACTACTTTCAGGCAAACAATTACATTGACACCAGCTGTCAGAAGGCAGGCGTCCCAGGGTTTCCTGGCTGCGTGGAGCACTCAGCCATGATCTGGGAACAGATACAAACAGCGAAGTGGAGCAAATCAGACCTGCACGTCGGTTGGCTGGACTTTGCAAACTCCTATGGGTCTGTTCCCAACCAGCTGATCCACCTTTACCTCAACTTCTTCCACATACCACCATGCATCCGTAGCCTCGTAGCAACCTACTTTAAAAACTTCCATGTATGTTACACAACCCAGCGACTGGAGAAAGGGATAGCAATGGATTGTTCCATCTCCCCCATCCTTTTCAGAGCAGCGTTTGAGATCATCCTAATTGGCGCACAGATGGTCGGTGGAGTCAGATCCCAAGCAGGTCAGTGACTCTCTGCCCTGCAGATCTACATGGATGATGTCACTATACTCCTGCACAGCTAAACTTCAGAAGAGGCTAGAGGAGCTCCTAACATGGGCCCAAAGGAGGATCAAATCAGCCAAGTCCCGCAGTCTGTCAATCAGAAAAGGAGCCCGAAGCGACAACATCTCCTTGTCAGTCGATAGCGAGAAGATCCTGTCGCTAGTGGACCAACCAGTGCGAAGCCTTGAAATGCTTTACACAGCTGACCTTTCAGAACAACATATGGCTTCTTCTGTTGCTTCCCAGCTCTTGGACGGCCTGAAGATCATTGACCAAAGCCCCCTGCCGGGGGAATTTAAGGTCTGATGTTCCCAGTTCACCTTATACTATCGTCTCATGTGGCCCCTGAAATTGTGTGACATAACCTCAACAACAGTGCTGAAGTTGGACTCAAAGGCCAACAACTACACCCGCAAGTGGCTGGGCCTTCCCCGGTGCCTCTCTAACTCTTTAGGAGACCCACACTGAAGCTCCCACTGAAATCCATCAGCCTGGGCTACAAACAGGAAATGGTGAGGCTCTTGTTCGAGCTTAGAGACTCACCTGACCCGGTTGTCCAACACAGCAAGGCCCAAGTTTGCACAGAACGCAAATGGAACGCCGCACAGGCAGTTGACCAGGCCATTAATCGCTTGAAACACCAGGAGACTGTCGGGCTGCAGCAGCCAGGCAGCCTTGGACCAGCATCCAAGATGTGGTCCAAGGCAACGAGGAAAGAAAGGAAAGACCTTGTCATCTCTGAAGCCGTGAACATGGAAGAGGAGTGTTATAAATCATAGCTGTGGGCCAACAAAATCAAGGAAGCTGGACAATGTGGGTGGCTGTGATCAGCAGAGCCATGACACGGGCAGATGTGTGGAGGATGCCCGAAGCAAGGCTGAGCTTCCTGATCAGGTTCTGGTTGCAAGGCATTACTGACACAGGGCTTTACCATTCCATGGAAAAAGGGGATGGAGGCTGCCTTCAAGAGAAAGAGGGGGGAAATATGCAGACTTGGCATCTGAGTGCTCGCAAGCAGGGTGGAGGGCGATCACCTACCCAGTGGAAATTTGGTGCAGAGGCTACACAGAAACATCTATTCAGAGGAGACCTGAGGTCTCCGGGGATCACAGGATCCAAGCTGAGAAAGGTGCTCAAAGATCTGGGGGAAGAGGCCAAACAAGGGAGCAACTTCCTTTCAAAATGCGTATTTCAAGGATGCAGACCCTGAATTGAGACACAGCAATTCTCTCACAGCGGGAGGTGTTAGACAGCGAGACACACACGTGTACCAACAGCAAACTCTGAAGGGAGGACTAGCACCGAGACAGCGTCTAAACTTCTACACAAATTGAACACTGCCACCTTCCTCCACCCGCACCACCACCACACCTCTTTTTAAATTTAGCATGTTTGTCAAAGGCTGCTTTAAATCTCTCACTGTAGGGCGACAGCAAAATGCACAGTTTTTTATGCTAGCTGTAAATACCCACGTCTGTCTCCTCGCAGCAGCTGGAGCGGGATAATACGTTTGCGGCACAGAGGGGGAAATAAACTAGCTGCATTACCTTGAAAGCAAAACGCTGTGCACGTGTGCACACACACGCACACACACACACACACACACACACACACACACACACACACGCACACACACACACACACGCACACACACAGGCTACCTCCAACACAACCACACCAGGTCCACACACACAGATTCTTCTGCAAAAAACAAAATAACAAAAAGATTTGTCATCAAGTGCGTGGCCAAACGAAAGAGGCACACGGTAAACAAAGCTCTCTCATACAAATGGATAATCTGTTATTTTCAGACAATGGCCAGGCTCTGACGCGCACCTCCATTCAAACTGAGGAATATTTTGGAATTTGGATAGATGCATTTGTTGGGGGAAATCGCCAGCGAGAAATAAGACAGATCTTTCTGTCCGATGCCAAATAATGAAAGCTTAATTCAAGTGCAGAAATATGCTTTCTTGTGTTGATGGCAATGCAGTTGGCTGAAGCTGTTCCCGCATCCCACCCCACCCCACCCTGCCCCCGACAAGGCCAAAGTATCATTCTGGCTATCAAAAGGCGGCTCAGAGAAAAGCTACTTGATGCATGTAACACTATAGAGGCTTTTCCGTATCAGTTTGGCATCATTGTGTATGTTTAATGGTTGTTTTTGTGCTTGCGGTTCAACTTGCAGGCAACAGGTTGAACAGAAGAAGGTGGGTAAGTTAGAACAGCTCTAAAAATAGTTTGTTGCTTCATTAAAATACTTGTCTTAACCAAGACAATTAGCTATATTGTCTGTTAATTGTATGATATCATATTCTAAATATATGATACTTTGTATTACGTGTCCTGCGATGAACTGGCGACTTGTCCAGGGTGTACCCTGCCTTCGCTCTAAGACAGCTGATATAGGCTCCAGCAGACCCTCGTGACCCTGAATAGGAATAAGCGGGTATAGAAGATGAATGAATGAATGAATGTATTATGTGTGTGTGTGTGTGTACTTTGTGTATGAGAAACTGAAAAGGTTTAACACCTTACCTTTTTCCTCAGGTGATCCATGTTTTTTTTTTTTAATCTGTAAGCACACAGCGGGACAGAAAAAAAGAGATAAAGATTTAAACTCACAAGAGCTCAGGCGTTACCTGTATTAATGTAAAGTGAAACAGCAAACACACATCAGTGAAACTCAAGAGTGATCTGCAAGGGTTCAGTCCATGACTCCAAAATTTACAAATACGTAAAAGTAGACACTTAGTACCTGATCTTGGGGGTGGGGGTAGGGGTGGAGACTCCAATGATGTTCTGTCTGAGGTTTAACCAGGGGAAAAAAAATAAAACCTAAAATAGATAAAACAGCACAGCCACAACAATTTTGAGTCTTTAATTTTCTGCACTCATTCAGAAAAAGATCCAAGTCACGTGGCTCAGTCACGCTCTGCTACTTCCATTAAGACATCCCAGTCTAAAAGGAAGTATAGTGCTCACAAGATTACAGCAGTAAAAGGCGGCATCCGCTAAGATGTGGTGGTAAAAAATAAATAAATGAATAAATGATGCGCTCAACATTTACCAACATTAACATTCATCCCTGGCTGGAACTCGACCTGAAAGGTGGAAAAGAGTTTTGTCACATTTGAGCAGGGATGCGCCATAAAATGATCAGGGCTGCACAATTTGCCTCGATCATCATTTTTGCTGTAGCGTGCTCATCACAGAGAACTGCTTGAACTGCAATAGGTTAGTTTCAATGTGGCACACTCCCACATGCATGTTTTAGCATAAATGAGACTGTATCTGGCAAAGTTACTGCTGTAAAAGTTACAGCCACCTTGAAAGCTTGATGGACAAAACCTGTTGATAGAGAATGATTGATTATTCTAAGAATGACACAACTAAGCAATGGGGGAACCTCCTTTAAAATCCTGGTTGGAATTGGGTCCAACAGACTAGTGGTCGACTTGGGGCTCCATGGGGCTCTTTTATTCATCACTTGTACGGACTCTTCTTTTTATTAATACTATGCACTTTACCCATCATCAGACTCACATTGTTATTCTTTTATTGATTTACTGGCTGTCTTTTCATGGTTGTGTGGGTTATCTGTCTTTTTATGGTGTACGTATTGTGTGTACTGTGAGCTATGGGATACATAAAATTTCCCTGAGGCCATGAATAAAGTATCCACCTACCTACCTACCTACCTACCTACCTACTTACCTACCTTCAAAGACAAATATTTTGTTGTAACGCTTTTGTTCAGTTTAAATTGACATTAAAGCACAAAAGACTTAGTAAAGTTTTCTACATATCCCATGTTATATTTTTCCTCCTATGAGGTGGGTCACCAAAACACTCTATCCATCTGCTCCTGGTCCAGTTCCTCTGTCAAATTTTAAACCACATTGTGGCCCACCAGTCAAGAAGTTTGCCCCCTCTGTACTAGAGGTACAGTTGCACTGCAGAAAATAAACAAAAAGGTAGTCGTGCTTAAAGCCCGGCTCCCTCGGTCCTTAACGCTTTTAATGAGGTTGTCATCGTCATCATCATTCGGCCTTTCGCCTCCAGGAAAACTAGGTTGACAGAGAACCATGCCTGCTAACGGTCAGCTCCTTGAAGCCTCTTCACACTTTGTAAAAGGCGACAGCAGGACCCCAGAAAAAATCAGACGAGGAGGGAGCATGTGTCGCCAGGAAGCCCCTAATTAATTGACAAGCTACTCCTTCGGAATTTGCAATCATCAAACAGACTACATTTCCCTCCCTACCGCTGTCCTCACCAGCACCGTCCTCCCTGGCGACTCGCTTCGGAGACATATCTTATAAATACAGCCCTAATCAAAATAAATGACTAAAAGCTCTCAGGGAGTTGAGGGCTATACACAATTTACATCAGAGGAACTGATGCAATTTAAATAGCTGCCTGTGTGCCGGCTTCAAACATTTGAAAAAAATCAGAACATTCCAACTTGTGTAATACTTTTAGCACAGTTTTCCCTCCGTCTCCTTTTTCCTCCTCCCTGTGATGCAGCTCCTCCTGGCAGACCTACATCCACCAGAGCCAAGCAGGAGATCCCCTCCTCCCCCATGTGTGTGTGCGCACTGTGTTTAATTCCCTTTGGTAGCACGCTCTGTTTCCCAATGTGTCATACTTCCCACGCATGTGGCCCCCTTTTTTTCTCCCCCATTTGGATTCATGTACGTGGCACCCACAAAAACACGGCAGAAGGTTTATTTTGACTGTCTTGCGAGTCTGCCGCAGCTACCAAGGTCAAAGAAGACGACGGATGGATTGTCTGGTTTCCCCCAGTGAGACTGCGCCTCCGTGCTCGGGTAGCTCGCTACCACAGAAAGCACTTCTGCGTGCTGCAACTCCAGGTCTCCAGCACCGCTGAGCTGATTTTAACAGGAGCTCTTGCAGGAAGCGAGTGCGAGTTGGAGTGTAAATTGGAGAGTGTCATGATGGTGACCGGCGCTGGGATATCCTCTGAGCGAAGGGAGAGAAGTGTTGTGCACAGCTTACAGCAACTCCTCCATGACACCACAGCTAATGCAAACCCAACATGAGCATAACATTTGCTGAGGCCTCTGCAGAGTTGAACTCTTTGGACGAGGAGGCAGAGTCAGAGGTGAGCGGGGACCCTTTTCTGCGCACGTTTTCCCACCAAGTCTGGGATTGTGTTGGTGAGATATTTTTCCATCCTCCTGATTGCAGACTGGCAGATTTATGCAGATTTTCTTGCTCATCGCTTTATGACAGTAAAGACTTTTTTATATTAAATTGAAATGGCTTAAAATCAGACTTCGTGTGGGCCAGGGAATGATCTTGTTATTCAGTATCTTGTTTAGGTTGTATCCTTTGTTTCAGTGCAAAAAAGAGGCCTTTAACAGGGTCTCATTAAAAACGTAGAACTAGACTCTTTTATTGATAAGCAAAGTCATCAGACATGACATGTCTACACAGATAAGGTTACTGTAACACAACAAGATGAGTGGAAGGCAACTTAAGGCCCTGTCCACACGGGAACGTTGCCGTTTTTTTTCTTTGCCGGCGTCGAAAAATGTTGCGTCCACACGCTGACAGATGGAAACGGAACGGTGGGTGAAAACGATGTAATGCGTATGCCACACCGAAACGTGGCGCTGTTAACAGACGCTGACACAGCCACCAGACCCACGATTTAGAAAGAGGGTATTTCTGCTACACACTAAACACACAGAAAACAAAAATGGCGAGTAGCGGGGAAAAAAAGGTAGTCTGAGGTTTTGTAGTAATATTGCCAACAAATCTTGAAGCGCCTGCGATACAAAGACAACTTCACTGGCCGCTATTGTTGTTGTTTGTGCCGCTGCATGCCTTGTTTTTTCTGGTCAGATGACAGTGACGGTACGATGACTTCATCGTTTCACAAGTAAAAGTCGTTTTCACTGTCCAGATGGCAACGATGTGACAACGGCGAAACTTGTGTTCGGCCCCTTGAGTGGTTCTTTTTTCTGCTAATGGCTGCTTTATCTGAAGCTGACAGCCAGGAGGAGCAGCCGAATGAGTCACGCAGGCATTGAACAAATAAATCTTTAAAGTAATGCCAATTTGCCAGCAGGAGGAGGGCTCCACTGCGTTGGCTCAGCATCAGCCTCACCCTGATGTGGTGAGATGCGGCGCTGACTGGATATTACGAAATCACATTTCCTATTCACCCTGCTTATCACCCTTATTCTACAACATAAGCCTTTGTATTTTGTAATTGTGGTGTTTTCCCCACCTAATGGTCCAGTTTTAGTTGACAAAATTTGAGGTATGGTTGGATTGGGGTTAAAACATTCAGCTTGTCCCAGTTTCCGATTAGTCAAAGAAGCGAAACCATTTCAATAAATAAAATTCAAAATAGACGCGCACAGATCCTAAAATACCCTCCCATTTCCTGGTTTTCCAACCCGAGTAGCTGATTGTCTAATCACGCCACCTGCTGCCTTTATCTAAAGACTGGTTGGTGGAGAGAGAAAAAAAAGTTAGGATGTGCATTCACACCTCGTTAAAATAACCGAACGGTGAACAAGCAAGACTGCAAACAGGGTTGCAAACAGGGTGTAAATACACTGTAAGACTGCACACACAGGCTGCTTTATAGGTCCAGTGTGAAAAAATGGGAAAGGAAGGCCAGTATTTAAGGAAGACCACCTGACAGCGCGTTTCGTATTTAGGGCAGATCTGTCAGAAATCCACTACCGAAATAAAGAGGGCACTGATCGTATAAGCTCACCAGTCCAGCCGCTCGTTCAATGTGACAGCTAAAGACAAAGCTAAGGAAACATTGGAGGAACAGGGCTGCACGGTCAAGGTCTCCGACCTGTACGGGAGGAAGTTCAAAGGAACTGCACATATGGCAGATTAGAAGTGATTAGAAAAGACACCAGCCAATTTAGGAAAAATGAGACACACACACACACACACACACAAGTGCACAACAAAAACCTGGAGCATCTTTCACAGGACTGGCACCCTTCACTGCATCCCAGGACAGTTCAGACAAAAGCCAGAGCCAAATAAGGTTCTTTAATCAACAAAAAATAGACACATCTCTCGTCATGTGGATGCCAGCATGCTGGGAGGGCATCAAAAATAAATATAGAAATGAAAAAAAAAAAGTGATAGCAGACCTCACGCCATTGTCACACTTTCAGGTCGTGCTAGCTCGCTTCTTCTGAAGAGCTGCAGGTGGGCCCATGCATTTGCGACCCCTCCCCATTAATCCAGAGAAAAAACATTTCTCAACCTCCAGAAAACAGACTGCCAGTCAAATAAAGGTTGGTTGTGTAAGATTTCATATTCCACAATAAATGTGATAAAATAAAATTTGTTAATTTTCGTCGTGGAAATCGTAGGGCCCTATCCCTGATGAAGCTCTCCTCGGCTGTTTGTCTTATTGATGGAAGAAAAGCTGCTGAAGTTGTGCACCGTCAAGTTCCTCTGTGATCTCAAAAAGTGTGTTACAATACAATTAAACGCGATGAATGTTGCAGTGCATGTGGTGTGGAAAAACACAAAACAGATTTTCACCCATATGCTGGTGTTTTAACGGCATCAGCTGGGTCGGCAGAAGTTCCACACTCATGCTAAATTAAAAAAAAAAGCGTCTAAATGATCAGTAGCCGGACTCTTTCCTGAAAGAGCCGCCGTCTGCGACAGAAGAAGAGCGGGTGGTGGAGAAGGAGGGAGGAAGGGAGGACAAATTCAAAAGAAAGGCTGAACCGCCGGATGGCCCTGCCCGCCGTCGTTGCGTGCCAGTCTCCCCACAAGGCGTAGGGAAACGGAGGCGATGTACCCCATGAAATATTCACCAAAGTTGTCTTTGCTAAAAAAAGAAAAAAAAGAAAAAGGAGGGGGGAGGGGAAATGTGTGGAGATAGACGCAGTGTCCCCAAAATTTTGCTTGCTCTCAGGCCACAGGCCCAGTTTTACAAGAGAGGAGGTGGGGAAGTGGGGGATTCCAGCAGGGGGTCCATTAAATGTTGACACTAATGCACCTCTAACGGTGCCTCGGTCTCCAGAGCAAAGCCCTATCGTACCCCTCTCAAAAATCTGGCAGAATCATCTGCTGGCTCTGCTTTCCTCCGCGGATGTTGGCTGCCAAACAGATGTTGAAAAAGTTATGTGTTTCTGTGAAAACAGTACGCTGATTGTCCTATTTTTAATGGAATCACGCTGGATGTGCTGAGCACAAACAATTTGAGAGATTTTCACACACGCCTGCTCACAAAGTCAACAAACCTGCCATCAACCCATCTGTGTTTTACGGAGAAAATTTTCTTTAATCCTTCCAGTACACAAGAAAAGGTCAGCTGGACAGTCGTCTGCAAAGTTGTGCTTCATGTCTTTATCTCGGTCACAACTGCTGTGACTGTTGCACCCCCGTAGCAGAGGGTGTGCGTCCAGACATTTGAAAATCACCTCATCTCATGAACAGAAGACACACATTTACAAAGATGAGGCGGAAAACACGTGTCACCTTTTCCAGGATTAGCATGAGCTCTCTCTATTTATTCACAAATATATTGCTTACTCAGCATTTTACACATTGAACTTATTCAGCAATTTGCAAAACATTACATTTCCTTCTTTGACCAACTCACTTAAAACAGACTTCTTTACTGTCTTAGACATATGTTTAAACTGGCTAATTCAATCACACATTTGTCGTCATTATACATAAAATGATAATAACAGAAAGAACAATCAACAAAATTCTAGACCCCAAACTGAACATATACAAATGGCAGAGTGTGTGTGTGTGTGTGTGTGTGTGTGTGAACGAGCGAGTGACCGTATGATGTGTGGATGTGCGCGTGAGTGAGTGCACTTGTGTATGTGGGTGTGCGCGTGTATATGTGCGGGTGTGTGCGCGAGTGAGTGCACAAGTGTATGTGGGTGTGTGCACGAGTGAGTGTGCGTATATATATATATATATATATATATATATATATATATATATATATATATATGTATATATATATATGTATATATATATATATATATATATATATATATATATATATATATATATATATATATACATATATATATATATATATATATATATATATATATATATATGTATATATATATATATATATATATATATGTATATATGTGTACAACCAAAAATGTCTTACAGGGCCGACATACATAAAAACAATATTGGCAGGGGAACCGTGGTGTCGAGTGCAGCGAGCGGGCTCCGCCGATAGACGCAACAAGCTAACTTTTCTTCCATGTAATGGACATAATGCACATTTCATTTTCACAATATACATTCCAGGTTCATCGCTTACCCGGACACACGGTCTAACATTTATCTGTGTTTTGACATCATTCACTCGCCTAGTGAACAGAAGACACACATTTACAAAGATGAGGCGGAGAACACGTGTCACCTTTTTCGGGATTAGCATGAGCTCTGAGGAACAGGTGGTGTCCCCTGGTCTCCCCGAGGTGGCACACCGTGCTCACTGCCACCCACAGGTGAGGAATGGCATAACAGCTACGCTTAAGATTGATGAACTCACACCAAATAAAAACTATTAATACAATCAAATAAAAATAAAGACAGGAATTTTAACCCTAAATAATGAGCTGCACTAAACAATTGTGCAGCCACCCCTGCAGTAATCTAGAAACCCTTTAGCAAGTAATCGAACGTCAGGTTAAGCTTATTTAAAAATCAGAGAGAAGACTGCATGATTAGCTCCTAATTAGGCCGAATGAGGAGCACCACAGCAATTGCTTAGCCATGTTTGCTTATTGAAATAGAAAGTGCTGTCATGGTCACGCTGGGTTTTATTTCTTCCCCGATTTTTTTTCCGATAGCCGTCGGAAAAAAAGTGTGGAATCAGACACAAACAATTTGCCACCGATTACCGACGATTGTCAATGCGATCATCGAGACAATGGACCCATGTCCTTTGCGCGTATGTGGTGGAAAAGGTCAAGAATTGTAAGAAAAGCTGCGGCTTCTCTTACAACTTCCGTCTCTCAAATCAGAGTTTATGATTTGGGCAGCTCAACATTAGACGCAGTGGTTTTGAGAGAGATGCCTGATGAGTCAGGGAAGAGGCGCGAAGGGGTCGGGGCTCCAAGGGGTCAGGAGGGATGGGTGGACGGCGACTCCTCGAGATTCTTTCAAGAATCACAGTCACTGCGTTTACATGCAGAGCTTAATCGGAGTAAGCAATAATTTGGTTTTCTCGTCCAATCGGAGTTCTCACCTTGTCCCTGTATACATGCTGAGAAATTCGAATTATTGACGGGAACGTGTCCTCCTCCCAACACTAGGGGGTGGAGTGAGTCTTCTCAGCTGGTCAGCTGCTTTCGGTTGACATATTAAATCATTACGATATGGAACGATAGTACATAATGTACGTGTTATTTACATTGCAGATAAGGTGTACCCTATTTCTCGTGCTCATGGTGATTTTAAAAGGCAGACAAGAACGTTGTATGCTGTTGGAGGGCTACAACAACACTTCGATGCTACGCTTTGTGCCGTCGCTACTGACCCAAAACTCTCGTTCTTGTTGGATGCGGGTTTGGAGCACAGACTGGTGGGAGAGGGTCGTATTGAAGGAGTTTTCGGACATGGAATGGAAAGACAATTTCCGAATGACGCGCAGATCATTCGACAAACTTTGTGGACTGATGAAAGATGTTTTAAGCCCCTAGGAGTTGACTGTTAGAACGCCAGTTCCCCTCCAGATGTGAACCGCTATTGTTTTATACAAACTGGCTAGCTCTGAAGAATACTGCGTCGATGCACAGATCCACAGTTAAAAAGTTTGTGTACAGGTTTTGCAAAGGAACGGTGTCTTCAGTTATACACATGCTCATTAAAGTGCAGACCGTGGAGGAAGCTCGTGCCGCTGCACGCCGGTTCCAGCAGAAAAACAGTGAATTTATCAAAATAAAAACAGATCAGAAAAGCATCTTTTTGGTGTGCTTTTATTTACAAAGTCAAACTTCTAACTTACAAAAAATGTGAATGAAAAGGTAAAAATATAAATACGAACAAATACGTATTTGTTCAGGGGTGCGCAAAGCCGCAGCCCTGCATTTGCTGCGCTACCTTTTTAAAAAGGTCTCCGTTGCACGTTTTCCGTCCATTCATGTATTTTAGAAGAGACAGCACCAGCCCAGTCTCATCCTCTCTCCAAAAGTGAACATTCTTATTCGCGTTTGCCATGTTGTTCTTGTCTTTCGCACCGTCTGTTTTGTTAGATGACGTAGTTGTGCGGTCATGAGTCGCGAGAGGGAGGCGTGACGCGTGTGCACTCGCATTGTCCAGTTAATAGTCCGACTAAGGCGAATACATGGCAGATATATGTTCAAATCAATGGTATTAAGTAAACAAGCAGACAAATTTTACTTTAATGCAATCATGCATTCAAAGTTGATTTGGCGTTTATTATCATGCCTTCTGCAAAAATACACAAATGTGTGTCCTGTTTTTTTTTTATTCAGTCACAGGCGTCACAATTCAAACCACAAGCTGCTGCTATTAACTCCAGCTGGACTGTTTGCATTCCTGTTGCATTATAATGAAAGTATGATTCATCATAAAACAACAATATGAGAGGGGGGGAAAAAAATCTGATTTGAACCACGGTGCACGCGTGTGCGTACGCGCATGTGTGTGTTTTGTCTATGGAAATAGCGCTCTTCTTATCGGCAGAGTTGGTTATTTGAGCAGATCCTTGCAAAGGGACTCTATCACTCTGCAGCCCAGCGATAGGCCTCACTTTCGTCCTCTCCCACTCTCATCTTTTTATCTGGAAGAGCGGAAATGAAAGGATGGTATCTTGCACTCGCCGCATTGCCTGGCGCAGGAAGGCGGGCGGGGACATTTTTTTGAGGTCTTCAGCCGTCAGATGAGAATGCTGCAGTTTATAAACCTGCGCCCTGAAAGAAATCTGCCACGGCTTTATGGACTCGAAATTAACATGGGCCAAGCAAAGGACGATATTATCAGTTTATTTGTGTTGCAGCCACCAGGATAGGCGGCAACAAGAACATAAATCTCATCCCTCGTGGCTAACTGAAAGAGCGCCGCCTTTACATCAGTCACAACAACTTACGCAGACTTTGCTCAGAATAGGCATGTTTTTTTTCTCCCTAAAGTTGCGCTGAACCTCATGGCACAGATTGTTTTTTAGTGTGTTGGTGTTGCTGAAGGTGCAGCGGAATCACTGCGTGTTGTTTCAATCACGAAATCTTGTGATTTCTGCACCTCATCATGTCAGCGGACTTGTGGTGATATAATCATGAATCTTATGTGTTTCAATTGTTCATTTTTAGAAATGTTAATTCAGCGATGAAAGATCACCAACTGCTGTAGTGTTACAGGTGAAAAAAATCCAGATGAAAAAAGACCAATGAAAAAAAGGTTACCTGATCTTTAAGTCTATTTATGACTTTGTGAATTGCAAGCATCAATAATAGTCAACAGGCATCAAGAAAAGCCTATAATACCGGCATCATGCAATGTCGCTGCTGTTGTCAAGACGAGGAAATTAAACTCAAACAACAAAAAAAAATATTTGTATGAGTCACTCTGACTCAATAGACTCAATACAAACCCGGCTCTAGGAATGAGTTGAACTTTCCTCTTCTGGTTTCTGATGCAATCGGTGCAGAGGGTGAGGAGAAGAGAAAGGCATAATTGAAGGCATAAATAAAGGATGAGGGCACTCACCTTCAAGCTGTTGCCTCTGGACAGAATCTCCGGGAGTGTGTGGTGAAACCTGGCCAGATCCATCTGATGGAGGCAGTAGCCGAAGATTCACTTTTGCACAAGTAAATACAAACACAGTTAACAGAGAGAGGGGGCGGGGGGTTACAGCGTATGAATCAAACGAGGGGCTTAGAGCTGTCTTGAAAATCACTCATGAGTCACGGCTCATTCTTCTCCAGTGAATTTGTTGATATCCCATAATACACTGGCTGCATCACTCTTCAGTAGCACACACAGGCTCCGATACCTATCTTGACACGCGCAACAGGCTCAGAGGCATCCATACGCCAATAACAAAGCGCACATCGTCCCCAATTCCAGTTGCCCTACTCATTAAATCACCTCACTGTCTAACTCTCTCTTCTTCTTTTTTTTTAAACAACCAAACAGAAGAAGTTTATAACGCATGGAAGTCAAACACCATCAGTCAGAGGAGCTGCTCTGCCGAGAAGCCTCGCATTCTAAATTTACCGAACGCTCTGCGGTGGGAGGAGGAACAAGAAAGGAAGAGAAGACAATCAATCAGCCGCCTCTTTCACCAGCTGAAATAGAAGTCGCAACTCACAGCGACGTAAACGATGGGGCTGGCGGAATTGGGGGTCAGGGGGGGAAGGTAGGGTGCAGTTTTCAAGGTGTATTTATGTGAAACAGAGTTGCCTGGAAGCTGCCTCGGCGGCCGTGTATCGCAGTGGGCGCTGACCTTTAGACACTATGCACAATTAGGCTAAGCTAATAAACATATTCACAAATCTGAATGTTTGGATAGAAAATGCAGGTGCGGTGGTAGCGGTGGTGTGATTTGGTTAGGTGGCCCCTTTTGCAAAAGCGACAAATGCGCTTGTGCGAGAAGCGCACAGAGACAGTGTGCGAGAAATTAGTTAAATGCAGGTTTTTTTCTTCAAGGCTGAAGTTCACGCTTTGTTACATAGCGTTTGGCCACAGGCTTTTTGTTTTTGGTGACATTATCTCTACTACCCGACCTTTGCGCAAACAATAAGCAAAACCTGCGCCTTTGCAACTTGATGAGGAGAATGTGTCGGCGGGCGGGCCTTACTGTCAATTAGGCACAACGGCGTCGAGTAAACACGGAGAAATGTCACATGTCGAGAGTTTCCTGCTCCTCCGCATCTCATTTCCTGTGATATTTCGCTAATCTCCACGGCACGCCGACATCCAAAGCAGTTAAAAAGTTAACGTATCTTAATTAAAACACTTACTGTGCCAACAGACGCAACCTTTGCAGCCATAATGAGCTTCGACAGCGGTTGGGCCAATTTTTAAATGGAAGGACAATACGGGCGGGAACAAAGCATCTTCTTTGATTTCTTTAGAGAATGAGAACTGAAATCCATTGGTAAACTGTGACTCTGTGGAACATCACGTGCATCTGGCCAACCTGCAAGTTAGCAGAACTCACTTTTGATTGCCAGAGCGCCTTGGTGTATCAACTTGTTTCTGAACTCCAATTTCAGATAGACTTGATTCTTGGATTACGAGAACTCAGACAAATAAACTCCACAGTTGATTTGTTTCAGCAACACGAGGAAAGATAGAAACAGGACAAATAAAACAACGCCTCTCAGCAGCTTAGACGTTGTTGTTTTTTACCCACTGTTGTTGTGTCTTCTGATAGATCCAGCTGGTCCCCCAAGCACATTTCTACAACAACTATTTATATCAACCAGGCAAGGAAATATTGCATTACCAATCTACTCAAAGATGAAAACTTTATTACCATGAGCCTACGCGAGCAAAAGTATTACTGCTCCCACACACTCTAAACGCACATACAGCAAGTACCAGCTGTACAAAGAAGATCAAATACTGTATGTAAAAAAGGCCGGCAGCCATTTATGTCGCTTTTCTCGACCGGGTGTCTGCGTCACTCACTTTCCTGTCGGTTCGAGGAGACAAACATAGCAGTGCAGTTTAGACAGCCGGCACAGTCGAAGCCTTCGAAACATGGAGCATTTCATTCAGACAGAATGACAGATCTATTCAGACAGTGAGGGATATCAAAACACTTCCAAGAAGTCCAAAATGCCTTGCAACGGCCGCAAACATCAGTCCACCCGCGAGCGCAGCAAGTTAGCTGGAAAACTCATTCAAACTGAACTAGCAAATTGCTACAAACTAACGCGCATTAGCGTGCTCGTCAATTAAGTGTGAACTGACGTGGCCCTGAAGGCGACATGTCAGGTAGCACCATGCAGCCGCCTGATTGGACCACCTGAGGCGAAGTAATTGGCTGAAGATAAATTCAACCTGTCTGACTTCACTTGCATCAGCAGAGGAATAATCTGATCTTCCAGGCAGAGAGACACTGAACTTAAGAGCATGTTTGTCACCTGCTGGTGAGATGAGCTGTTTGTCTTTCAGTGTCCGAATCAAACCTTCAGTTTCGTTCCCATTAATAGCAGACAATAAGATAAATGGTTGTTCAAAATTCTAATTCCTTGGTTATGCAACACAGACATGGCTGCAGAGAAAAGTAGCTAGTTGATCTATTGCTGGAAAACAATTATGCAACTGATTGCAAGACAATTGCTTTCCTGCTTCCCCCATGTGTGTTTTTGCTGTTATTCTGTGGTTGACATCCAAACAAAATAAATGTTTTTTTTTTTTGCTTTTTTCAAATCTGGGCTGTTTGAGACACAAATTAGGTTGGTTCCAGACAGCATGTTACTGTCAAAGATGACATTTCATGCACTGCAGGGAATATATTATTACACATTTAATTACATATTTAACTGCCCGTTCTGCTCTGTCCGGCAGGTGGCTTCACTGGTGTTTTGGCATCAGAGTAGAGTCTTTATTCGTAACCAGTTGTAATTTCAGTGATCAAATGAATTACACGGTTACTTGAAAGGAAAAGCTGCTTGGCTGGTCCAAAAAGAAAAATTGGAAAAGTCACAACCTCAGGGCTGAAGATTAGCCAGTTGAGCTCGGGCAAAAATTTAAATTAAAAATAATGGTCACTGGACGAGGCTAAGTTGTTTTTGCTACGATTTTAAATTAAAAAATCGTAGCAGAAAAAATTAAGTTGACAAAAAAATAGAATAAAGAAAAATGACGGAGACAAAAACACTAGACAAGACAACACTCAGGAAAACTAAAAAAAACCTCTCTGAAACAAAGGAACTGAATTCACTGGTATAAACTTGGAGAAGAGGGTGGTCTTTTGAACTCCAAGAACCAATGAAAAGGCTGTTCCATCACTAAAACTGATGGGTCGTCTTACGCTATATGGATCTGATGAATATGTATGTTGTGTCGGGTTATTAAACCTTGAACATATATTTTATATCTAAATACCTATCAACCTATCTATGCATGCATACAGAAGTAGGAGGAAGTTTATTTATATTTAAAAGATAACTGAAATATTTAATAGATTAAAACATGTAGGCCCTTATATGGGCCTGTTTACAAATATATTTATATACATGAATAGATATACAGTTTGTATCTGTGGTTGTCAATATTTAAAAGGTATGTATCGATTGAGGTAACAGTCGCCTAAGTGTAACATGGAAAACTGGTGAAGGTAATGATAGGGATTATGGCAAAACCGAGGTGCAAAGTTTATTCAACTTTTAATCGATTACTTAGAAATCACTTTCGTAACCCCCCCCTTAGGGGACACTCTTGCTCCATCTGAAGCTTGAAAGCCTCCAGGCTTCCTTTAGGAGGAAATCCTAAATCTGTTAATTTTGAGGTTAGAAGAGTTATTCAAAGTCCATTAATACTTTATTTTTGATGGTGGTCACAGATATGTGACTTCCAGGTGTTGGGGTGGAAGGAAAAATAGAGTTTTTAATATTGTCTGATATTGAGTTGTTCGGTGCTGAGGAATGTTCTGTGGCAGATAACAGTTGTAAAACTTGCGATGGTCCCAAGTAGCACCCATCGCGCCTGGAGCCAGGTCGTTGGAGAATGTTTCGGAGTTGACTCACAACTGATTTGTGAGTGAAAGTGTTTTTATATAAATAAATATAATAATAAATATAAATAAATTCCAATTGTCGTGGAGAACAACATTAGGTACAGATGTGGCACTACATAATCTTGAAACAGTTTCTGTTTTGTTTTTTTTACACTGGTCTCTAAGATAAAAGGCAAGCAGACAGGCAGATTGATCGATAAGTAGCATCAGTTTATATTTTGCTCAGTATCACGGCCCAGGGAACATTTCATAAAGGCCATAGGGTCGACTTTTGACGGAGCTAAATGCCAATGTAATTATCAGTGTCTGGAGATAGTGGAGAGGGAGGCACAGCCTGCGGTAGAACACCATATTTAATTAATGAATGTCACTCGGCGGAGGGAGCCTGGCCTGGCATGTGAGGACGGGGGGAAAGGGAGGGTTAGTGACAACCATGCTGATGCTGACTTAAGTGCACAGATGCAAAACCGCACCCTGGCTATGTCATAAGATGCCAGCAAACACGGCAGATCGTGGGAGATGCACGAGAACCCCGGTGCAAAACGGCGGCCCGGCTTCACCTTCACCACCAAGCGTGCAACTGCGGGGACAACGGAAGTGACAGCTCTCTAATGAATTACATATGTTGCGCGTTCATGGCACGTACAACCGCGTGCGCCTTGTGCTGCTGCTGCGACTGGAGACTGCGTTTATAATTTCTGCGAATGTTTAACGTGCGATCGCTTCTAAACAGACGAAATTGCGGGCACAGACAGGAAAAAAAAGATAATGGCCGCTGCGACAAGCGGGGCTGCCACCTGCTAGCGTGTGTGTCTCCTCGCCGACACACAATGCTAATACCAACAATTCAGTGCACAGCCAAACACACACACAACCGTCGGTGACAAATATGAGACAGCTTCAAAGAGGCGAGTGACTCAGTAAAACTCAGATCATTCGGTAGTCTGTCCCTCTGGATAAACACCCCAGCAGATTTTCATCAAAGGCAGCAGCAAGAGACCTTTTAGTAGGGCTGCAACTAATGATTATTTTCATAATCGATTAATCGGATAATGGCACTTTTTTGCAGTTACCTTAACAATTTAACTTTAAGTTAGCTAAGGCATTTTCTAACCAACAATAAAGACAATAAAATAATTCTTCCTTCAGAAATAATATTTTATTTTTAAATAACTGTAAGAACATTACATCAACAAGTATACAAATAAATGCTGAAAAAAACAACAACTAAAGTCTGTTACCCTTAGTTGTCGGTGCAAAACAAATACACAATTCAGCAACTCCAAAACACTTATGTGGCGGGTGGTGGTTCGAGCACCTGATTGGACACTAGGCGGGGAGAAGTAGTGGACAAGTGGGGACAGCTGTGTTCTTTCCGCCAGGTGTGATTCACAGGTGCGAGCAATTGGCGGAGGGAGTTTGAAAGGAGTACAATGGGGAGAAGAGAAAAACGAACGGCGGCAGAACTGTGAAGCAAGATTCCCGGCTGCTGCTCGTGAAGACGAACGCTGCGACAACGCGAACAACACTCGCTATATCCCGCCGAAAAGGACAGTCTGCCCGAGTTCACCGGACGAGTAAGTCAGCACTGCATCATTCCGTGGACTGATTTCTTGTGCTTCTACTCTCCAGCCTGGATGATCGGTGGACACGGACGCCGCGACTGAAGCACGACGTTCGCGATATCCCGCAGCAAGGCACGCTACCGACCACGATGAACTGCTACTTCCTTCTGGGGGGAGATGTACCCAACGGAAACCGGCCGACCTCGCGAGCTGCCACCGGCTGGGCTTGTCACTGCACCCTTACAGGGAAATGTCGACGGACTGTGTGCCAGACGGTGTGGGCTCTGGGAAGGGGTCCCACGAACTGCGAGACGCTGCGGACTATAAAGGTCAGGTTGAGTAGCATTGGACTGTGTATGCCCATTTTTGCATGTGGTTTGTTTTGTTTATTATAATTCATGATTTAGGAGTTGTTCTGTTGTGTTCCCCCTTGTTTTGGTTTTACGGCTTGTGTTGAGTGTTTTCTGGGTTTTATAGTTAATTGGGTTTTCATGCATGTCCAGTTGACCGAACTTCTGGATGTGACACAGTTCGGAGTTGTAGCAGAAGTCCGCGGTGTACATAGTGAAGAGGATAGGGGACAGCACAATCCCTGTGGAGCACCGTTGCTGCTAACCACAGTGTCAGACGTGATGTCCTTCAGCCTGATGAACTGTGGCCTGTCGGTGAGGTAGCTGGAGATCCAAGCAACCAGGCCGGGGTCCACTCGCATTCGAAGGAGCTTTTCCTGAAGGGCAAGGGGCTGGATTGTGTTAAAGGCACCTGAGAAATCCAGAAAGAGGACTCACTGTGCCACTTCCCTTGTCCAGATGTGAGTGGACTCAGTGTCGTAGATACAGGACGGCATCCTGCACACTGACCTTTCCCGGTAGGCGAACTTTAGAGAGTCCAGACATCCCGCATGCTGTTTTCACCCAGCTTCTTCTCCACCTTCCTCCTGTAGGATTCCTTTGCCTCCTTCAGGCAGCGTTTCACCTCCTTCTGTGCATCCTTCATCTCCTTCTTGTCCTTTGTCTTGAAGGCCTTCTTCCTGTTGAGAACATCCTTTACTTTCTGTGTTATCCATGGTTTGTTGTTTGGATAACACCGAACAGTCTTGGTGGGGACCACCACGTCTACACAGAAATTGAGGTAGTCTGTGAGACAGTGAGTCATCCCGTCTATGTCCTCATCATGTGCACCCAGCAGTACATCCCAGTTGGTGATGTTGTAGCAGTCCCTCAAAGCCTCCTCTGTTTCAGGAGTCCATCTCCTGACAGAGCGGGTAGAGGCTGCCTGCCATTGGACCAGGGGGGTGTACTGGGGCTGTACGGACACCAGGTTGTGGTATGACTTGCCCAGTGGAGGGAGGGCGGTGACTCTGTATGCTTCCTTACTGTTGGTGTACAGAAAGTCAATCATCCTGTTCTTCCTAGTGGGGCAGTCAACAACCTGGTAAAAAGCAGCCAGTGTGGAATCCAGGGTGACCTGATTAAAATCTCCAGAGATGATTATGAAGGCCTCAGGATGTTGGGTCTGCAGCTGTGCAGTAACGCAGTGCATCTTCTCACATGCAGCGGCCACATTTGCCGAAGGGGGGATGTAAACACAGAGGGAGATCACGTGACTGAACTCCCTCGGCAGATAGTATGGCCGCATGCTAACGGCGAGTAGCTCCAGATTTGGGGAACACTAAACCACCTTAACGGAGACAATGTCAGGGTTACACCAATGGTTGTTGATGTGGATGATGAGTCCCCCCCCCTTTACTTTTCCCACATGCCTTTGTGTCAATGTCCACTCTCACCACAGTGAATCCTGGCAGATCCACTTGGGTATTGGGTAAGCTATCGGTTAGCCATGTCTCCGTGAGGATAAACAAACTGCACTCACGATATATCCGCTGGTTTTCCAGGGCGGCCAGTTCGTCTATCTTGTTCGGCAGTGAGTTAACGTTGCCTATAATCACGGAGGGAAGCGATGGTTTTAGGCGCCTCCGGGTGTCTGCCAGCCAAGCCTTTAGCTTGAGCCTTGCAGCCTCTGTACGGTCGCCGCAGCTCCGATGAGACGTCGTGCCACAGTCCTTGTTTGGATTTTTTAAGAGGCAGTAATTCCTCTCTGGAGTAAACGAGAGGGCTGGTTCTTGTCTGTGCGGTTGTTGTATCCATAGGATACGCGTAGAATAGCTTCTTGATGAAGTAGAAGAAACAGAAGTTGAAAAAAATAACCTGTACATTCACCACACTATGAAATATTAACTAATAATATTGGAACATTACGACACTGAAGCAAATACTCGGAACTACTTTCTTGCCCAGCAGCTATGTTTGGAATGGGGTTCCGGCTTTGCATTTGCCTCTAAAAACGACTGTCTCGTAACATTTGATTATTATTTCATACCATAGTGAATGGTTGGTATATAATGTCCACGAGAGCGTCGGATTGTGTATTTGATGAGTTTAACGAGGGAAAATAAAAATACCGCCCACTTACATTGCATCAGCTGTGTAGCAATCCCCAGATCTAACAGCTTGCGTCGGCAACGAAAAGTAACATTTTAGTAACGTTTTAGTAAGATGATAGGAATTGTGGCAATGGGCAAATTCAACAAAATGGAGACGTTTGAGAAATAGTGTAGTTTTAATTTATTTTAAGAGAAATGCTCCCAGCTTTTTGAGGTTTTTGGCCGTTCTTGAGATGGTGCTGAGATGGATACCATCATTATGCAACGTATGAAGTGCATTCGCTAGTGCGCGTGCGCAGCTCTCGTAGTAGCATACAGGAAGAGGGTTGGAGCAAGAGGTGCCATTGGGTCAGGTGACTGTTATGAACCTTCCTGGAGTTAATCCAGGTGAGTGCTCGATGGTCAATCTCCAGATCAAACTCTCATCCTAGTAAGTAATGTAGGCTCTCCAGAGCCCACTTAATGGCCAGTCCCTCTTTCTCCACAGTCGAATATCTGGTTTCGGGAGGCTGCTGTTTTCGGCTCAGGCATTGTATGGAACATTCCTCTCCAGGGTCTCCTTGAGCCAAAACTGCCCCAAGGTCGACTGCTGAGGCATTCACCTGAACCAGAAATATTTGGCTGAAGTCGGGAGAAAACTTCCTTGCATTCGTCAGTCCAGGTGACAGGATTTTGTTGGTCTTTACAGGTTAGAGCTGTGAGAGGGGCTGCAACAGTGGCTAACTGGGGAACAAACCTTCGATACCAGCCGACCAACCCCAGGAAAGACCAGACCTCCTTCTTGGTACTGGGTCGAGGGCAGTTCTGGATGGCTTCCACCTTATCCACTTGTGGACGGACCTCTCCTCTTCCCAGATGGTATCACAGGTACCTTGTCTCCTGCCCTGCCGATTTACACACAGGTCATCAATTCTAGGCATGGGGTAACCGTCAAATTCAGAGATAGCATTGAGCTTCCTAAAGTAAATACATATCCGCAGGGAGCTGTTCTATTTGAAGATAATGACGACCGGACTGCACCACTCTGAGTTGGAGGGCTCAATGACTCCTAGCCTCAACATCTCCTCCACCTCCTGCTGCAGCTTCTCCACTAATTGTTGAGGGACACAATATGGCCGTTTGGCGGATGGGCTGTCCATCTTTGAGGCGGATGACGTGTTCAACAAGGTTGGTCTTCCCTGGAGATGCCCCAAATAAGGTAGGAGCCTCGTTGAAGCCTTTCAGAAGCTGCCTAACCTGCCTGGTGGCAGATGGATCAGCACCGGAGTATAGTATTCTGTCAGCACCTTGGGCCCAGCCTCCATCCCCTATTCCAGGTTCACCGGCTGCACCATCAGAACCTTTGACTTACTGCTCACAGGAACTTCAGCGGAACGCTTCTCCCAGGCCTTCAGCAGGTTCACATGGTAAGTTTGTTTTGGTTTCTTCTCCAGATAATGAACCTCATAGGTAACTGGCCCCATTTTGCGAAGAACCAGGTATGGGCCTTGCCATTTTGCTAGGAGCTTGTTGGTGGAGGAGGGGAGTAACAGCAGCACCTTCTGGCGAGGTAATAACTCACAGTGCCATGGCACTGTGAGTTATTACCTCGCCACTTTCTGTTCATACCAGGTCTTCTGTTTCCTCTGAGCCTCCTGCAAGTTGACCTCTGCTTCCTCCTGATATTCAGCCAGTCGTTTCCTCATCTCCAACACATATTGCACCATGCTCTGGACGCTCTGGGAGGTGGAATGAGCCTCCCAGCCCTTTCTCAGTAGGTTCAAGGGGCCCTGGACGTTCCACCCGTAGAGCAACTCAAAGGGGGAAAAACCTGTGGAGGCCTGTGGAACTTCTCGGTTGACAAAGAGCAGAAATGGCAACCAGCGGTCCCAGTCTTTGCCTGTGTCATTTACAAACGTTTGCATCATCCTCTTCAGCGTCTGGTTGAATCTTTCCGCACAACCATCAGTCTGTGGATGGTAGGGTGTGGTCTTGATGGCCGAGATTCCCGGTTGTTTGTGGAAGAGCAGCATTAACCTGGCGGTGAAGTTGATTCCCTGATCTATCAGAATTTCATCATGTATTTCAACTTGGGAGAACAGCTGAACCAGGGCACGCAGGACAGCAGGAGCAGTAATGGTCCAAAGGGGAAAAGCCTCGGGGGAAATGGGTGGCATAGTCACACACAACCAGAATATACTGGTGACCACCACTGCTTTTCCCCAGTCGGCCCATAATGTCCATGGCAATCCTGCGGAAAGGAGTGGAGATAATCGGAAGTGGCTGCAGAAAAAGCTCTGTCAGACTTTTGCGCAATGCAGGTTTTCTGACACGTGCTGCAATATTTTTGTATGTCTGTGTACATGGAGGGCCAATAAAAATGTGCACTGACTTGAATATATGTTTTTTGATGCCCAAGGTGCCCTGCCCAGGGAAATGTATGTGCTAGATGCATTACAAGAGATTTCCCTTTTCAGGATCTGGCAGCTTAAGCTGTTTCTCATAACGGCCTTGGTGTCTGGATTTTCTTGGCCCCTTTGTGCCACCCTAAAAGAGACTACTGTCAAGGTCTGGGAGTGGTTGAACCCCGGCTTTCACCTGGGCACTGGTAACCACAGGGCAAAAAACATTCACACAAACATCCCCACTTTTCCCAGAGTCAATCCCCTCATTCTGTTCGGTTTCAAGAAGCAAATCTAGTAGGACTGGTAAATCCCAACCAAGCACCACATTCACTGGTAAGCCCTCTACCACCACCACAGTTAACAAGTAAGATTGTTCATTAATAGCAGCAGTCACATCAGCTTTTGGGTAATGCTGTTCATCTCCATGTATGCACAAAATGTTCTGTTGTCTGTTATAATCCACTATGCCTACTGGTACCAGAAAGCGCTTGACCAGAGACATAAAGCGTCCACTGTCTAACAGAGGAGTAACCTCTTGTCCATTTATTGTCACAGTTTTATATTGTTGCAATCTGGTGGCTCCAGTCGAGCTCACCTCCAGCCGGGGAGCATAGCAGGTGCCACTGAACTTAGCTTTGCGTGTGGGACTGTGAAGTGTTCGTTTTTCTAAACGTGATAATGATGGCTCAGTCGACAAAACTTCTTGTGGGTTTTTTTGTTTATTTTGAATCCAGTACCCAAACAGCCATGAAAAATGGAGGAACGGGGGGGGGGAGTATAAGCGGGATGAAAAGAAAGTATTTACAACAAGAGAGGGCAAAAAAAACTTACACTTTCAAATTTCGCAGAACCATTTCAGTTCAGAACTCAAATAAATGATAATGCCTCGGTGCCAGTCGGCTCCGGGAACAATATTCACCATTTCGGTTCGAAACTCAGATTTTAAAAAATGGCTTGGAGCCAGTCGGTTCTGGGTCCTTCAAATTGGACCAGTAATACATGTAGTTAATCAAAGAAAATATTCGAAAATCATTTAAAATGTTTTCCTACCTACACATATAAGTTGATATATATATGAATGCTGTACATTCTGTTGTAAATGGTTTGTTAATTATTAGTCCAATATCTACCAATAGATGTTATAAAATATCTAATGATCATTTACATATGTATATCAGCGATTTGTTCATGATTAGTTAACCATCCACTAATATCTACCAATAGCTTATAAATGTCTTAAAAGAGATCATTATTATAAAGTGTTACCTTCAAAGGAAATGTTAAGATGGAAGGGGCAATATCAGTTATTAATTTTTGCTCCTAAGCCTCAGCTTGAACTTGTCAAAGATCAAAAAATGCTTACAAAACATAGACAACAAGTCTACAGTAATTGCGATATCTGAGACATGGCTAAATGAGGAACATGTAAACATGGTCAGGATGGAGGAATATGAACAGAATGAACTTAAGGGGTGTGTATTGATGAAAAATATAAATGCAAACCGATCAAAAACAAATGTGCTGTGGATAATATTATGGAATGTATTTCAGTAGCATAAGATATAGAAAAGTCAAAATGATTACAATTACCTTACATGTACTACTGAATGTAAGTGTGGGGAATACACATAAAACAAACACTGATCCAATTTTCATCCTGTAAAAAGGAGCTGTACGAACTGTAAACAAATGCAATGTAGAGAGTCGACAAAACTATTCTTTCTTAAACCTAAAATATTAAAATTCAGAGATCTAGTCAACTTCAAAATAATACATTTCATGTACAAAGTTAAAAACTGTCAGCTACCAGCTGGTATTCAAGGGTTATTTCAAATTAGAGCGAGTGTGTACAGTTTGAGGTCAAGCCAAATGTTCATAAAACCACCGGTCAGGACAAATAAGAAATACCACAGTGTGACAGTTAAGGGAGTTTCCCTGTGAAACAGTTGTAGTGAGGAGATTAAAACTTGCAATGACGTATATAAATTAAAGAGACTGTAAATAATGGAAATACTGTGATCATATGCAATGGAACAGTGATGTCTTGTGTTTGATTTTTGTTTTTTTTTTTGGATTTGGACTTAAAAATCCTATGATGTTTTTCATGCAAGGTTAATGTAGTATTTCATCTTTTTGCGGTAAATATTGAGAAAGATGGAAAAGGGGGTTGGACAAGTAAAAGTTTTTATAACCTCTTCCTATCCCTTTTGATGATTTATTCACAAAGTGATTTCAGGCAGAATCTTTTTTTCTATTGCGATTTGTTTGTGTTTGTTTTGGTGTTGTTTTGCTGAAAATGTTATGTTTGATCAGCCTCTATTCTACTTTGTTTTAAACATTTTTAATAAAAATTACTAACAAAAAAATTACCGACAGAAGTGAGCCTTCCTCTTCTTCTCCTCGCCTTCTTTTTGCTCACACCCACCCATCGCAGAGTGTTACTTGAGCCACGGTGACAACCGGGACTCTCTCACTCCAGTGCCACTCTGTCATTGGATCAGCTGTTGACTTCAGCCCAGCATCCCCACCTCCACTCAGTCTTTTGTTCTCTGCCCACAGAGAGAAAAAAGGAGTTGAGGCAGTGATGAGAAAAGAAAAGGGAAAATAGATCAAGGTCCTGGCGAGCAAAAAAAAGAAAAGAAAAAAAGATGCTTCTAAATGTTTCTTATGCAACAATTGCTTTGCTTCAAATTGCTTCACATTTCCACTGAAGGCAACACTCCTCGGCACACAGAAGTGGGTATTCTTGTTTGGAAACAATAGCAGGCGTGCTTCTGAGGCAACTGCTAAGCTGTTGTGGAGCAGATGCTTTTTTTCTCTCTCTCGCCAATCAATTTAACACCGACACCTCCCCACTCCTCCATCGTGCTGGCTTTGGCTCGTCAGTTTTTAAATGGCACGAGGCGGGCGTCCATTGTTCTTTTGACTCACTCAGAGGACGGAGGAGATTTCTCTGCAGAAAGTGAGGCGCCCCGATCAAGGCTTAATCACCAATGAGGTTGGGTCAGCATGGGGAGGTGGGGGCATTGGTGGAGAACACACTACTGCAGTGTGAGAAGAGCGACTGTTTTTTTGCAGAGGCAATTATATTTCAGAGTCTGTAAAAAACAGGATGAGGATTTGAAATATTTTTTTTTGTGCAAGACAGAATTACAAAGGGGAGAGAGGGGGAAAAAAGGCCATCTGTTTCTGACTCTTATCCCTGGCTTCTCTGGAGTCTGGATGAGCCTGAGCCAGCAAATGTCAGTCGGATAAAGACCAAGCCTGACAGACATACACAGGAGTTTTGTCATTCCATGTGTCATCCCTTTTGCTAGCAAGCCCAATCTTTGCCAGTCTCAAAAGCCCCGACAAGGGGTGTCGGGATGAACGTCATGTTGTGTAACTCCGCCAAGTGTACAATAGCTCAGACTGTTGAGGATGTGCACGCGCAATTCGGCTGGCCTTTGAGAGCCTTTATTATTGTCTTGTGTGCAGCGCGGCAGGTTCACCATGGAAATGCAAAACACATCAGCCGCCTCCCCACAAAAGGACATGAGGTTACCCAACAAGAGGATGTGCCGGACCATCAGAGGCTCATGGATAGGAAGTGGCATTTAGAAATAAAATATATTATTCTGCAATTCATCTGAGAGCAAATGAGTTCATCTGTCAGGTGCTGGGCAGTAAGCAATTTTATTGCCCTTGGCTTTTGGGGGACATGAATCTAACCTTTAGTCCCTAGTAGAAACACTGCTCAAAAATGTCATGACAAACTGGCAGGACAAATTAATTGAAAATCATGTATGTATGAATAAAGTACATAACCAGTGATTAAATGTTTGGCTAAATGTGGGGTTTAATAGATATATTAAATGGCTTGAAATGTCTTTGGTGAGGGGAAAAAAAATTGTAAAATTCTGACTTTTCTGTTTGTTGAAACATATTTTCTTCAAGATTAAACGCTTGAGATCAACTCATTAATTTTATGGAGTGATGCCCATACCCTGTGTAACAGACAATTTGAAAAATCTAAGAATTGTTGATCTACATTTGGAAGACTCAGTGTGCATATTGGCCCCTACTGCACAGGAGTGTGTAGATCCTTACAGTTACAACCAGACAAACACTATCAGGTTATACAGTGGATCCATCTGTGTATTTCTTTAAAAAAAAAAAAAAAAAAAAAAAAAAAAAAGGAGCCACTGGACGGATTTAACAAAGTCACCAAATCAAGCTTGGAAATCACCAGGGAGCTTTTTTCTGTCTAATTTTAACTACATCACACTGTTCATACTGTTAATAAATGCATTTTACAGGAACTAAGACGATTATCCATGCTCTGTCAGTGGCAGAATTTGGGAGTAATCTGCTTCCCAAAAAAACGCTCCTGATGTGTTAGGTCAGGTGTGCAGGTAGTCGGAGCCGTGGATGGTCCCGGAAGACCAAAGAACTATTCTGAGGGTGGCGCTTATTGCAGTGTGTACCTTGTTCCTGTGAGCTGCAGTTACACAGGTGCCACATCAATAGTATTTGTCAAGTGGTTGGAGCTGAGAAGAATACAAATGACTGCCACAAGCGAGCTCCAAGGCGCCTTTCTTTTTTTTTTTTCCTGTTTTATGCTGTGGAAGACTCAAAGCAGTGCAAACACGGCTGTATACTCTCAACATGGCATTTAATTATTGTGTCCAACAGGGTGTAGAGGAGAAGACCTCGTTACAATGCATTTCTGTCGAGTTTTGTTTCAGAAACAGAAAGCCACAAACCTTTACTTTTTACTCCTTCTGCTCCTACAGTCGACCTTTAGTTGGTTCTAATGGGGTCAATTGGGGGTGCCGCCCAACCAACCCAGAATGTGTTGAGTCTCAGCGGTTACGTAATGGAAGATGAGTGCAGGGAGGCAGAGGAGCAATGCTAAACTGCCTAGGAGCATCAGGTGGGCTCTTGCCCTTTGATGTAACCAAAGAACATGACACACATACAACATTTTTGTTTTGTTTCTTTGTATGTAAGATGGCCAGTTGCTCTGTATCAGCTCCACTTTCAGGTTGGCATTTTGCATTACATAACTAAAAAACAAATAAATAAATAAACCTGCAGGCAGGGTTTGCGGGACTAAACCACCGTGGCCACCACCCGCCAACGCCTACTGATGACCCCCGGCACCTGCTGACACCTGCCGATTCGCCCCGACACATCCCGACGACTGCCGATGAGCCTCGATACCTGTCGACGCCCCTTGACACCTGTTGATCCTTTCGGAATCCTGGCAACCCCTGTCGATGCCCCCAAGACACCTGCTGACTCCTTCAGAATCCTGCCAAGGCTTGCTGACGCCTGCCAATCCTTGCAGACATCTGCTGAGGCCTACCATCCCCTGTGGACGACCCTGAAACCCGCCAACCCTCCCTGACACCTCTCAACCCCTCCCGATGACCCCCCGACCCTTTAAGAATCCTGCCAACACTTGCCGACCAGTGCCATCCTCTGTCGATACCCCCGATGGGATTTGAAGCATGTTTAGTGGGTGAAATGAGAACTGGAGGAAGTCTTAATCATATGCATTTTACCATATGAGTAAGCTAATGATGCAGATTTTACACGTTCTGATTATTTTTGGTCAAAGCTGTCAAGTGTAAATTATAGGCCTTGAGGAGACAAATACGTGGGATTTTGAATGATAGCTATACTACCTTCGAAATTGCAATGAATCAATGTATTTTTTGTTATTTGTCTATTTTAGTTCAAGTGAGCTAGGGACACAGGGTGTGTGTCTGTGAGGTCCCCCCCCCTCTGCCACCTCCTTCTCACCCCCTCCTCCTCGTTAATCCCCGTCAATCCCTCTACTTTGAGCTGAGACAAAAAGACAGCTTTTGACCAATGTTCAAACAAGTGCAAATATCTCACTTCCTGTTTGTCGTGCAGAAAAATATAGCGTATAAAATGTTGTCTCAAAGAGAGGAAGGCGTGGGTTCTCGTCTCATCTCTGTCCGACGTTCCAAGAGGGTGCTAGTGGCATTTTAGCGTTGTGGTGTTTTGAGCGATTCCAGAGTGATTTTGAGCGTACAGCAACTTACAGCTATAAAATGAAAATGGTTAAACATTTCCACACCTACATTCAGGTACACACACCACCACATCCATACACACACACACACACACGTATATACACATGCAAGTATGCACACACACACACACACACACACACACACACAAGTATACACACACACACACACACACACACACACACAAGTATACACAAGTGCGGGTACACTGTTGCACACTATTGCATAGCTTATTGTCTTATTTATCCATGAGTAGATTATTATTATTGTTATTATTACTACTATCATTATTATTATTATTATTATTATTATTATTATTATTATTATTACTATTAACGTTGTTATTATTATCATCATTGTATGTACTCATATGTATGTTTGTATGGGTATATATGCACTATCTGACAATTAGCTATGCATATTTACGATCTGTTTTGTTCTCTTTTAACACAATTATATATTGTTGCCAGTTGCCTCCTCTCCTCCTCTCTCTCTATCCCTCTCATCATCCCCCCCCACACACACACACTCATTTCCCCTCTCTACTTTCCTCTCACCCCCCTATCTATCCCTCCCTCAGTCCGGTTATGGCCAGAATGTCACCAAGAACATTATAATAAAACCACTGAAGAGGTAGCTCCGGAAACCACCCATGTGGCTCACACTCTCAAGATCTACCTCTGAGAATAAAATATGTCAGCCATCATAGACATTCAGAGACACTTCTGCTTGTCATTATGGCCAGACCAGACAAAGGAGGAAAAAAAAAAAAAAATAATCACATTTCCATACCATTCATTTTTTTGTCCTTATGAAGGTCTAGTCTGATTAATACAAGTTTGGTCAATTTTACTTTAGGGTTCTTGACTTTCAAATTTTAAAAAAGTAGTCAATTCAAGAAAAATAAGAGGAAAACAAATTGAAATATCTGACTTTCTGTTTGTCACTCATTAAAAGAGCATATGTGTGATGATCAGGTGGGTAAGTGGTTGGACCAAGGCACAGACTCAGAGGGATCACGCTTCAGATTGTTTATTGGTTGGTGGAGGAAAGATCAAGGGTTGAAGCCTGATGAGGAGCGAAGGCAGGTAGGAGGAGGTACAGTGGAGACTTGCACTGGGAGCAGGTCCAGAGAGGCAGTGTGCAGGGCGATGGGATTCACACTAAGATAACTGCAACGATCTAGCAGGGAGTGGCTGGAGATCCGGGCTTTTAAGACAGTGGGTTGATGAGTGTGAATGGCATCAGGTGTGTGACGCCCTGCAGCTGCCTGCCTGAGACCCGCACCTTGAGAAAAGGAGGGAAACACGCAAGGGGGAGGGGCATCGAAAACAAGGACACGCCCGGCCAGTAGTGGATATGACAATATGCTCCGTGTCACTTGTTGACCCATCCAGATGCCTCCAATCACCTGCTGACCTCTGCATAACCCTGCCGACGCCCCCTGAAACCTGCCGACGCTCCGCGACCCCTCTTGATGCCCCATGACCCCCCTAGAATCCTGCCCACCGTTTACTGACTTTTTCCGACTCCTGCCAATCATGTAAGATAAAAATGCAAAAAATAAAAAATGAAATAAATGCACAACAAAATTTATAAGCAATTATTAGTGTTTTTCGAGTAATTTTTTTTAATCCCTTTGTCCAGTCTGGGCGTAATGACAAGCAGGAACTGACAAAACAAAAACAAATAAATGCAGTGTTTTTCCAGTTAAGTACTTATTCAGAGCAGAAGATGCTCTTACACCATGTACGTGACAGAGAATGTCTGCTCGCTGCACTTGTCTCTTGCCGGTGTGGCTGAAGAACAAGAAGTTGTCCGTCTCTTATGAAAATCATTATTCCGCTCATTGACGTGCGGTGAGGTTCAGAGCAAATACAAACTGTAGTACACAAAAAGTTAGTTAGTTAGTTAGTTAAGGGTGAAAAAAAAATATTGAGGCGCCGGGCGGGGTTCGAACCGTGGACTCCCACATTATAGTCATGCTCACTAAACATTCGGCCCTCAGTCAACTGCAACATCATGGTCCCAATTGTAGTTATAAATCAAGCCCATGCGCCGCACACAAGTGAACGCACGTGTGCACACAAACACACACATAATATTGACGAAGTAAATGAATAGGAGAGATGACTTTTCTTTTTATAACAATACAAGCGGCCGAAATGAGTTTGGGCATACCCTGAGGGATAGGGTGAGAAGCTCAGCCACCCAGGAGGAGCTTGGAGTAGAGCCGCTGCTCCTCCGCATCGAGAGGGGCCAGCTGAGGTGGCTCGGGCATCTGTTCCGGATGCCTCCTGGACACCTCCCTGGGCAGGTGTTCCGGGCATGTCCCACCGGGAGGAGGCCTCGGGGAAGACCCAGGACACGCTGGAGGGACTATGTCTCCCGGCTGGCCTGGGAACGCCTTGGGGTCCCACCGGATGAGCTGGAGGAGGTGACTGGGGTCAGGGAGGTCTGGGCATCTCTGCTGAGGCTGCTGCCCCCGCGACCCGACCCCGGATAATGTGGCAGAAGAAGAAGAAGAAGACTTTTTTTTTTATCACAGTCACATATTTAACAATCACATACTCTGTCCCTCTCTATATGTCCTCTGTCACGAACTCGCTCATGCACGCACGAACACACATACACACACATGCACACACACACACACACACACACACACACACACACACACACACACACAAATATTGGCATCATTGTTTAGTTAAGGTGTAATGTTTAACCGGATCAGAATAATGGTGTAGGCATAGCCAGTGAATGAACAGAAAGTCCAGTTTTGGAGGGTTTCAAACAAGTTGAAATATCTCACTTCCTGTTTGTCGAGTCAAAAAAGTTTGAGCATATGGGATCGCGTGGGTTTTTGTTGCACATCGATGTGACGTTTGGAGGGGGCGTTATGGCCATTTTAGTGTTTTTTTCACGTCTCGGTTTTTGAAACCAGGGAAACAAACGCTTCTAACTCGGCCATTTCTACGTCTACCATAAAAATATTGGCATCATCGTTTAGCCAAGGTCTTCAGGAATCTGACTGCGTGACTTTTATCCAAGTGTGAATAACGGTGTAGGCGTGGCCAGTGAATGAACGGACAGTCCCAACAAGTTGAAATATCTCACTTCCTGTTTGTCGAGTTAAAAAAGGTAGAGCATATGGGATGTAGAGGTTGACGAAAGACCAGTTTGTTTCAAACTGGTCTTCCGTGGGCTCAGTCTCTAATAAACATAGCAATTTCAATCCAGTCTTCGCACTGCAATGACCTACTCTGCTTCAGGGCTGGTCCTATCGCCAGGGCTCAGTCCAGAATAATAATAGGGAAAAATAATAAACCGAGCAAAAACAATACGGTCTTTAGCCCTTGCGAAAGAACAGTTAGTTTCAAACTGGTCTTCTGTCAGCTCAGTCCCTAATAATAATAATAAGAAACGCAGCAAAAAATAATCGGGTCTTCCGCCCTTGCGAAACCAGTTAGTTTCGAACTGGCTCAGTCCTGAAAAAAAGAGTTCCAGCCGGGCTAAAAAAGAAATGAGATGTGTGACAGGAGGTGATGAAAGGTGAACCCACACACCTCGACTTCCTCCCATTGCTGTGTTCCAATGACTCCAAATGATTTCTCGCAACACAAAACACTTTAAGTCAGACAACAGCTCAAGCTCGTACACGTATGCACACCCACACACACTCACACACAAATTAACACCATGGCCTACATCCAAAGTCAGTTTAAAAAGAGTGGAATCTTTAGCACAGTTTGGGTCTGCATAGCTCAAACTTTTGTGTTGCTCAGTGATGTAAAGGGGCCTGCTGTGCTCCAAAAATGGCCTTTCAACAAGTTAAACAGGCAGCAGGGGAGAGAGCCTGCATCTGCAGTCCTTCCCAGTCGCCTCAGAATACACACAAACGCATTACAAAAATCCCCAAATCACTCGGGGATCACAAAACCTACAATTGCATGCAAAAAGTAAATTCTAGAAGGCAGATGAGAATTGCTCCTCTCTGCATGTCTCTTTCCCGTTCCCTTTGTTCTTTCCAGAGACAGCAAGCGTGGCTGGGAAGTGGCACCGACGGCCCAGCCCATGACAAAACAAAGAGACTAAAGGCCAGATCCACAAAGCGATTGCGCGGCTTTTGCGCCAGAAAATCTGTGTAAACAGCCCCAAAAACGGTGATTCCGCTCCACAGAGGGAACGCAAACGTGAAAATCGGTGGAAAATGCGCCGAGGCGCAGGTAGCGGCAGGGCTGCGCCAGACTCATTTGAATGTATTTAAATGAGTCATGACGCGCAAAAGGACACACCCCCTTCTATGCAAATATGCCTCATTCAAACAGCGGGAGATCCAGAAAGAGTTTGCGCTCGTGTCCGCACGCAGTTTGACAGATGGAAACACCGCAAGCCAAAACCAGGCGCAGTCTCTGTCTGTCAAAGTGTTTCTGGCTTCTGAGTGAAACTTTCCTCTCTGAAAAGCCTGAAATATATATATGGCTCCCGAAATTTTATATACAAATAGGCATAGACTACAGTATATACGTATGACAATATCTTAGAATATTTTAGATAGGCTATGAGAAATACAAATGGTACTCAGGTGATGGTGATTGTCTTGCTTATATAATGACTAACACGTCTTGCATCTTGACTTTCTTTCCATTATGGCAGCAGTCTTGGTAAGACAGAGGAGGCATCGTAATGCCAGGCGCGCACAGGAGCGTGTTTATCGCAGCAGAGTTTCACTGTCTGACCTCCGAGAACAGGACATTTTAAAGAGGTACAGGTTGCCGGGAGACACAATGAATCTGCCCCTGAGTGACCTGTGAATGTGACTTTCCATTTTTTGCCCAACTCCTTCCTCCCATTTCCTAGTTTGGAGGCCGGTTGCCCCCTAGAAGTTGCTTGTGACAAATCAGCCGCCAGCGGGCTGGTGGACACACACACACACACACACACACACACACACACACACACACACACACACCAACAACAACAACAACAACAACAACAACTATAATCGATCAAGTCTATTTGGCTGCACTGACTGTGGCGCCTCTGGAGACATGGTCAGGCTCTGGGTGAGGCAGCCGTTCACATGCTGAACATGCAATGTATACAAAAGTTTTACAGGCCCAAATTTTTTTAAATTGACTTATATTTAACATGTCTAGCCTGTCAATTTACTCCGCAGGAATAAGACTTTTCAATGTTTTACTTCAGTCCGCTGCACATACTGGGCATGTCCCTTTGTCACGTCACAAAAGATACAGCTGCTTCACTGATAACCACCCCAGGTTCATGAAATCTCCAGCCAGGTGTTCACTGCAACCATTAGAAATCACCTCTTTGACGCCACTATTTTACTCCTCATCCAAACATCAACCTCGGAACATTCAAGCTCGAAACCGTAACCCAGAATCTGTACAACAGGCTTTAAACAGAAAAGAAGATATTGAATCTTCTTTTTAATAGAGCTTTATTTATTAATACGAAAACATGAGTCTGCTGGGGATCTGGCAAATGGTAAAACATCTGATTTGGATTTATTCTTGGGGAATATGTGTCACTAAAGACTCTTCAGGGATATCCAAAGTGTGTGACCTCAGTGTTGGCATTAGCCAAAATGTCACCCAACCCAAAGCAGATGGTATAAAGCACCAGGCTGAGTGGATGACCCCTGGTGGTGGTGGTGGTGGTGGTGGTGGTGTGTGTGTGTGTGTGTGTGTGTGTGTGTGTGTTTGTGTGTGTGTGTGTGTGTGTGTGTGTGTGTGTGTGTTAATGTTGCAGTACAGTATTGTCTCCAAGACAAAAGGGCAGGGTCATGTCTGACAAGCTTACTTTCACAGCAAAACCTCCATCAAAAATTGTTTTGCACTCCATTTTCATGCAATTGTTTTGTTTTTTCTTCAATAAGCTTTTACCTTTTCCATAAATGCGGCTTGAATGCATTAAAAAAAAAATTAAGCAAGAGTTTTTCTGTATCCCAGAGCCAAAGGAGACATATTCTAATTACTTAATTTTCTCAAACAACTGTTTCACAGATATTCAAGTTGCTAATATATAAAACAAAGAGGTGTGGGGGGTATCGAAGGCCTACATAGGGACAGATTCATCCACTGAAATCACGTGTTATTGTAAACAAATTCAAACGCCTACTACAAGATCAGAATCCCAGCAGCAACAAAAAAAAGCTCACAATTGATAAAAACCAACCAATTGTTTCACCGCTAATTATCGTTTTCTTCCTGTATTTATGACATGGCTTATTTGAACAGCCAATTTTTCCTTTAAAAAAACATGGATATTTGAGCGTGTTTCATGACAACGGGCTCAGTCCCATCTGTCGATAGATATCTAATGATAGCAATAAAAAAACAAAAACCTCCTCAGCAGCCGTCCATGTTTGAGTGACATGATTTTGTCAACGGCAGTCTACTGGCGGCTCCACTGCAGTTTACTTTCCCACCCAGCACTAACAAATGGATGAATCCTGTTGACAGGTAGTTGTTTAAAGAATGCTTTATATATACTCTTTAAACAACTACCTGTGAGTTCTTCAGGTTTCCCCGCCTTGTCCTTGCACCACCACTAAACCCTAAATATATGTCATCTATCTCTACTTCAAATTCAAACAAACTGCAAGGGTAAAATAAAGTTAATGTCATGCGACTGTGAAACGAGACTATTGTTTCCCCCGCATTGCACGTACCTTTATAAAGTTTAACGTATAGAATTAAAACAAAAAAAAAAACCCACCATATTTGTTCCTTTCTCCTTCCAAGGTTGACTTATTTTTAGTGGATGTGTTCAAAAAAATTAATCTTCTGAATTCATTCTCCCTCCATCTCTGGATGGGGCTTCTCAGAACTGTGGCTGGATAAGCCAAATTCACCTCTGAACAAATGTCCAATCCTTGAAAGAAGGCAATTTCCTGCAGTTCATTTGAACGCGGCACGGCTGCGGTGTGTGCTTGGTCACACGCCTCCATTCCCTGCGAACGTATCGTCATACAGCAAGTGCCGGAGGGAGCAATGTCCTCTCAGAGCAAGAAGTGAAGGGTGCAAAATGTGTCAAAACAACCTCCTAACGCTGTGTTTAACATGGTGGAGAAGAATAGTCAACATGAAATGATTCTATGAAGATGATGATAAGCATCTGAATGCAGGGCAACTTGACAACGTATTGGGGGTGGTATAAAATAATGATATTGAGGGAGCAGCATGTCAGAACATCCTTTCACACTCCCAAGTGTAGTGTCTCCTTTGATCATCAAATTCATTCATTCATCTTCTATACCCGCTTATTCCAATTCAGGGTCATGGGGGTCTGCTGGAGCCTCTCCCAGCTGTCTTAGGGCGAAGGCAGGGTGACACCCTGGACAAGTCACCAGTTAATCACAGGGCCACATAGAAACAAACAACCATTCACACTCACATGCACACCTACGAACAATTTAGAATGTTCAATTAACCTCACACGCATGTTTTTAGACTGTGGGAGGAAGCCGGAGATCATCAAATTGTTCTTCTGGAATTCCTCTCTGTTCTTGAATTATCTGGCCCGCTGGAAAGAAAAAAATCATTAGGCAAGTATTAGGCAAAACAACTAACATTAATAACATACAAGTATATACAAGCTGAACCCACCACTGGCCCAGGTCAACATCAACCCCATAATAACGAGATATCTAATAACATTTATTTTTTGAGGTAGTGTTGGAATCAGATATGTAACATCATGCATCATAGCATATTATGCTATTATATTGTAACATTAAATGTATATGTTGTAATTATTATGTTGAGTTGAATGTCTAAATGAATTGAATGTTACCAGATGTGGCACTTTCATAATTATTTGCCAATCATAAGAGGGTGACCTTGGGTAACCAGAGGGTTGACATCAGAAGCAACTGGCTTTGCAACCGCCATAAAGTTTACAACCCATTCAGTCACAGGGTGGGGAACTTATGACCCATCGTAGGCACAGGGATGGGAACATTTGACCTGGGGTCTGGAGATCAGGCAGCCAGTCAGAGGAGGACAACATCGGGGAGCGTTTGCATGTTTTCTTTATGGATAAAACGACTGGGTCAAGGGACAGATAGCAGTCAGACTTCATTCCCTGACAAAACACTGTTGTTGCTAGGGTTTTGAACTCGGCCCAGAGCTCTGTATATTTGTATCCTGAATTGATTTGTTTACTAAAGACATATTTAAATTGGCATTCTTCTCCTGAAATTCAACTTCAACTTCAACTTCATTCAAATAACACGCGGATCGGCAACACGACACTAGAAAAGGTTTTCAAAAGTGCCGCAAAAAGGTGCAAGTACATAAATCAAAAGTGCAAATACAGTTGTTCCAACGTGCATTTCTTCGTCCCTCTCCTCCTCATTTGGCTGATTTTTGCCCCCCCCCCTCCTGATTCCCAGGCAGTATAACCTGGCCGTCTGCTTCTGGGCCTTCACCACCACCAGCTTAAACAGCCTATATCCCAGTCCGGTGACCCAAAAGAAAATCAATAAAACGTAAAACAGGAGGTTTGCAAATCGCTAATGTCGTGTGTTACGGCTGCAGTCTTTGTCGTATGTATGTTGGTGCGTGTGTGTGTGTATGTGTGTCTCCCAACTCCGTTTCGCCAGGTGGTTCCCCGAACAACAGCGGCATCAGCGTCATCAACTGGGGAGTTCCTGCCTCCGCCCACCGTAATTTGCTGATCGCCACCACCTGTGCAATTGGGAGTCACCGCGGATAAAAGCGTCCGTGTTCCGGAACTCAGGGGCGCAGTCTGATTGTGGCTGTTAGCCCGCGTGTTTGTTTAGGTTTAATGTTAGCTTGTACGTGCAGCACTCGTCCCCTGTTAGTTTTTATGTGCAGCACTCGTTACCCCATTCGACTCCGTGTTTGTACTAGGTAGCACTCGGCACTCGTCCCCTTACCGTTTCTGATTCCCGTGTCTGTGCTAGCTACATGCAGCACTCGGCACTCGTCCCCTTGCCCTATTCGATTCCCGTGTGTGTGTTACCTAGGTGCAGCACTCGTACCCTTACCCTCTTGTGACCCTCGTGTTTATGTATTTGTGTGTTAGGATTTTTGGGCTCTAGGTTTAGTTTTGGGTTTTCTTTGGGGTTTAGTTTCCCCATGTTTTTTGTAACCTTTTCTGTTTAGGTTTATGGGTGGCGTCCTTTTTTCGGGACAGGTTGTGTCTGTCTCGATAAGTATATGTTTTTATTATTATTATTATTATTATTATTATTATTATTATTATTATATCTATAAGTTATTGATTTGGCGCCACCCGCTGCCCTTTGTTGTTGTGTGTTATAATTATTCTTTGTTAAAATCATTAAAAACCTCTTAATTTTGAAACCTGTTCATAGAACTTGTTTGGTGGTCCCATTTTTGCTACTAACCACTTTCCCCTAGACGAAGTGGTTCGTAACATTGTGTTTATTTTCACTTTGCACACAATCCACCATTGATCCACGAGCACTGTGTGTTATTGTTCACTATTGTTTGTGCTTTGTTGTAGTGGAGGTGGCCCTGCGATGAACTGGCGACTTGTCCAGGGTGAACCCTGCCTTCGCCCTATGACAGCTGGGATAGGCTCCAGCAGACGCCCGTGACCATGATTTCAGGAAGAAGCGGGTATTGAAAATGAATGAATGAATGTAGCGGAGGTTAATGGAAAGAGTGCAGGCTGATCAGTAGCAGCAGTAAAAGGTCTGTTACGTTGCCCGACGCTGTTGTTGTGAGCGGTCGTCTGCACATCACCGCTCAGATTGCAAGGTGGGGGGTGGGGTTAGAGCTGTGACGTCAGCGTTTGCAAAAATGATCGGTTTCGCTGTTTACTCTAAGCCGGACAAGGAGGCGTTCCATGGGAGCGAGCGAGATGTGTTTATGTTTCACGGAGAGCTGGAAACGACCTGGATGAATACACGGACACTGTGACATCATTCATCAGCCTCGGCGAGGAGGTGTGTGTCCCTATCCGCTCCAGGAAGATCTACAACAACGACAAGCCCTGGTTTTCAGCCCATCTCAGGAGGCTGAGGTCGGAGAAGGAGGGGGCCAGGCGTAGCGGTGACGTGGTTTTGTTTAGGCAGGCCAAGTACAGGTTTGCCAAAGCAGTGATGGAGGCAAAACATTGCTTCTCCAAGAGACTGCGCCAGCAGCTCTCTGAGGGGAACTCCTCCTCGGTCTGGAAAGGCCTGAAGACCATCACCAACTACAAGCCAAGGTCCCTGCAGGCGGCTGACAACCTCCTCCTCGCGAACGAGCTCAATGACTTTTACTGCAGGTTTGAGAAAGAGAGTTCCCCACCCGCCCTCTCCCTCCAACCCCCCCAGCTACAACCACAACCACTACCCCCATACACTAGGGTGTCCCTCTCCTCCCACCCCACATCCTCCCTCTCTGTTACGGAGAGAGAGGTGAAACTGCTGCTCAGGAGTCAGAACCCCCGGAAGGCGTCTGGCCCGGATTCTGTCTCCCCCTCTGTCTTGAAGCACTGCGCTGAACAGCTCGACCCGGTGTTTACCAACATCTTCAACACCTCACTGGAGCTGTGTCGTGTCCCAGCATGCTTCAAGGCTTCAACCATCATCCCCGTCCCCAAGAAGGCCAAGGTCACAGGCCTGAATGACTACAGACCCGTTGCCCTGACCTCAGTGGTCATGAAGGTCCTGGAGCGCCTTGTCCTGGCTCACCTGAAGCGCATCACTGATCCTGAGCTGGACCCGTTGCAGTTTGCGTACAGAGCAAATAGATCCACGGAGGACGCCGTGAACATGGCTCTGCACCACACCCTAAACCATCTGGACACTGCCGGCAACTATGCCAGGATCTTGTTTGTCGACTTCAGTTCGGCCTTCAACACCATCCTACCATCCACCCTGGAGCACCAGCTGTCCCTGCTGCAAGTACCTGCCTCCACCTGCAGGTGGATTACGGACTTTCTGACCAACAGGTCTCAGCGTGTGAAGCTAGGGAAGAGCATCTCCAGCTCCAGGTCCACCAGCACCGGTTCCCCACAGGGCTGCGTCCTGTCCCCCCTCCTGTTCTCCCTGTATACCAACACCTGTGTTTCCATCCACCCCTCGGTCAAGCTCCTGAAGTTTGCTGACGACACCACCCTGGTCGGCCTCATCTCCAAGGGGGACGAGTCAGACTACAGGAGGGAGATCGAGCGGCTGCGGAGGTGGTGCAACCAAAACAACTTGGAGCTAAATACACGAAAGACAGTGGAGATGGTGGTGGACTTCCGGAGGAGCGCAGCCCCACCCCCTCCCATCATGCTGGAAGGCACCCAGGTGAAGGCCGTAGAGTCCTACAGGTTCCTGGGTATAACCATCTCCCAGGACCTAAAGTGGGAACGTAACATCACGGCCCTCCTGAAAAAGGCCCAGCAGAGGCTGTTCTTCCTTCGGCAGCTGAGGAAATTCAGACTGTCTAGGGATATGATGACCCAGTTCTACACGGCCATCATCGAGTCCATCATCACCCACTCCATCATCACCTGGTTCCCCGCTGCAGCTGCTAAGGATCTTGTCAAGCTGCAGCGGGTGATTCGCTCTGCAGAGAGGGTGATTGGCCGTCCCCTGCCCTCCCTAAAGTCCCTGCACGACTCCAGGGCACTGAGGAGGGCGAGGAAGATCATGGCCGACCCCTCCCACCCTGGTCACGGACTCCTCACCTTGCTCCCCTCTGGGAGAAGGATGCGGCTGCTGAAGGCCACTACAACTCGCCATAAACTGAGCTTCTTCCCCTCAGCCGCCAGGCTGCTCAATGACTCTGGCTTCCCTCCCTCTGCCCCTCCAGTGACACCAGTGACACCAGCACTCACCACCAGCAGTACATAAATACCCTGCACTAACTAATCCCAACATGCACTTTATCTATATATATATATATTACTATATATATGGTCTTTGTTTACTTCCGCGTTGCACTGTGTTGTATGTTTGTTAGTTGATATATATGTGAAAAGAACTGAAATGCACACATGCATTGCCAAAACAAATTCCTACGTGTTTACACAATGGCAAATAAAGAAATCTGAATAAAGAAATCTGAGCACAATGCTGGCAGTCTTTGATCAGGATCACATAACGTGTTAGCTAGCGGTTGTTATCGAGACGATTTCACAGAAGTAATTGCAAAACACAGACCCACGGGGAATTAATGTGAATCAATAAATAAATAAATCAAATAAAAAATAAAATAGCAGGGCACTGAGGGACTGTAAGAGGAAACAGCCACCTGGGTCCCCAGAACAATCCACACTGAGAGGGTCCCCAGCACGATGACACCCCTCTCATTGAGGAGCCCCCCCCCCGACGAGGAAGCACTAGAGCTACAATGGCTTGTATGGCTTGTATTTGCAACTGCACCAAGTCTGTCAGAAGTAGGGGAAAAAATTAGTAGAAAGAGGAATAAAGCTCCTGCACTTTAGTTTACAGCGATTTTGTATTATTTTCTGCCTGCTAAAAATGAGAAAAAAAAACAAAGAGTGGTCGCGGCCTGCGCAGGGGAGGAGAGGAAGGGTTGCACGTAACATGAGGAAAGATGAATCTCCACCTGTTTTTAAATGATTTTTTTGTCTATAAGTGCTACCGTCTCCTGACAATACACAACAAATTACGAATTACAGAGTTTACAGTATGTCACATAACCGGACAATGTGATTATTTTAAGTAACAGTTGAATGTGTGTGTCTTGACAGACATGCACACTTTCTTGTTAACTCAATTTGCAAATAATAGTCACTATTATTGACGATATATGACAACACTGCCACCTAGCTGTTAAAGTTTACACATATGAAAGAAGACAATTGGCAACAATTCCAAATGTACGAATTAGATATGTTTAAAAAAAAAAAAATACAACGCAGAAACTTTTGCACTGCTTGACCATATTGAAATTGTCTTGCATATTTTTCTTTTTTTTTGTTGACGAGTGTCTGAACCTAAACCTTCAACTATAGCAAAGACATGAGCGTCTCCTATACATTCCTTTGGTGTTTCTGTGCTTCATCCTTAGAGAGAACTTGCTCCTTATCATGGACAGGAGCTACATTCGCCTGGATTTCATCCACTGTTGTGTAAAATAAAACAGATGGCAGCCCTGTGAGTAGAATTTTGGCAAGTTGCTCTTTTCCTCCCACACTAAAATAAATAAATCCGTGTCAAGCTAGAGTCAAAGTCAAAAGTTTTTAGCAGTTTGACAATAATCATTCTGAGGATGAAAATACGTTTTTTTTTAATCAAAATATTTCTAAAACATCTTTATCACAACTTTTTTCTAAACATGCCTCATTTCAAGGTCATACTGACGTTCACAAGGAAAAGTTGCAACTAGAGGATAAGAAGTGAGAACTTCTTATCCCACATGAAGATCTATCAATAACATATCTAATAATTAACCATTATTGGTAATATAACTATTGTAGGGCAAATGCTACTTGTGAGACAGGGACTGATGCTAAAAACAGCAACTATCATCAGTTTAAACCTAAAGTGCTGCTAATTTAGCCATAAGGTGTTGGAATTTTAAAGGCTGAGAAAACAAGCCACCCCGCCCCCCCCAAAAAAGAAAAAAAAAATTACAGTGTCTTTCTGAATATTTCCTGGTTTTGCATCGAGAGATTTCTACAATTTTTCATTGTATTTATCTTTTCACAGACAACCCCAATAGCGGCTAATCTTCTGCATTGTCTGTATCGGACACTTGCTAACAGCGGTGAGTTCATCCGTTTGGGTCACGATGTACATCCACACGACAACAACGTCTCACGCTGTGGGTCCCTTTCATTAAAACATTCATCATTCATCCATTAATTTTCCATACCCGCTTAGTCGCGAGCTCAGGGGGTCTGCTGGAGCCTATCCCAGCTGTCTTAGGGCGAAGGCAGGGTGACACCCTGGACAAGTCGCCAGTTCATCGCAGGGCCACATAGAGACAAACAACCATTCACGCTCACATGCACACCTACGGACAATTTAGAATGTTCAATTGACCTCACATGCATGTTTTTGGAGTGTGGGAGGAAGCCGGAGAACCCGGAGAGAACCCACGCAGACACAGGGAAAACATGCAAACTCCACACAGAAAGGTCCCAGGCCCGGAATCAAACCCACAACCTTCTTGCTGTGTGGCGGCAGCGCTAACCACTGTGCCACCGTGTCGCCCTCATTAAAACATAATGCAGGACAATACTTGACAAAAAGAAACAAACACACACACACCGCTTCTTGTTCCTCAGGCGCACAATAGCCTTTTCCTCTTTGGCCATTTTTTCCCCTTTGCTGAGATCGCTTTCTTTCCAGAGGCTCCTCCTAAACCAACACTACTGAGCCGAGATAATGACTGCGCTGCCGGGATCAATCCCTGGAGTCCATCAAGAGTGGAAGGAGCAGGCAAACATACAAGGCAACTAGCTTGTTTCCGCTGCAGAGGATCAGTGCTAGGGGTAAGTGCTGGTTCAAAACAATGAGTCTCTCCCCGTCACGAAGCAGCATGTGGGCTGCAGCTTGGGAATAAAAGAGAGGGAGGGAAAGAGGGAGAAAAACGCCTGGCTTGGGACCCAGAAATCACGGCGGGCATTCAGGTACTGTCCTGACAACCTTTAAGAAATACACATATGAAAAAAAAAAGCGCGGGCAGGGGAAGAAGAGAGCAAGTGGTGGAGAAGTCAACTTGGCACGTGCACATCTACTTATAATCCTGACAGAGAGCGCGGGATCAAAAGCACAACCTGTTTGTGGGGCCTTCGGGGAGGCGTCATCATGGTTCATTTCCTGGAGCAGTTGGTCGATTCTATTTATAGACCGCCGTACTGGTACCAGTTAAGCCGACATCATGGCTGCCAAGCACCTGCCAGCTGGCACGCTGGGTTGCACTTGCGTGCCGCTGGGTTCAGGATGCAATGGACGAGTCCAGAAGCTACTTTAATGACCGTAGTGTGCGTGGGAGGATTTTTTTTTTTTTAATTCCTCCGGCACTGGTGCTGAAGGCGAGGAAAATCTGGACGGCTGGTGACGTGAGTGCAGGCTCCCAGAAACCAAAACGGCGGCCCATTCATTTCAATGAAGTTGCTCACTCAGCGCATATTCCAAAAAAGTTTTTGACTTCCACATTAATGGGCCCATAGAGCATGCACTGTGAATAGATAGATAGATAGATAGATAGATAGATAGATAGATAGATAGATGTATTGTCTTTGCAGCACGTAAACATGTGCATTGAAATTGTACAATCCCCGTCCAAACATACAGTATAAAGCATAAGTACAATACAACATTGTAAAGACAGGACTGCAGGATTGAGCATTTAAAGTGGGGGTCAGAAAATGAAGAACAGGAGAAAAAAAAAAGACACTCTCAAACTATGTTCCTGAGAGGGAATACAGTGTACTGGAAAAAAAAATTCAGGCACATATAAGAACGTTGCGAACATAAAGACTAAGGCCCTGTCCGCACGGGAACGTTGCCGTTTTTCTTCTTTCCCGGGGTCGAAAAAAGTTGCGTCCACACGCTGACAGATGGAAACGGAACGGTGGGTGAAAACGATGTAATGCGTATGACACAGCCACCGGACCAAAGATTTAGAAAGAGGGCATTATTTCCGTTACACACTAAACACACAGAAAACAAAAATGGTGGAGGTTTTGTGAGGTTTTGTAGTAATATTGCCAACAAATCTTGAAGCGCCTGCGATACAAAGACAACTCCGCTGGTCGCTATCGTTGTTTTTTGTGCCTCTGCATGCCGTGTTTTTTCCGGTCACATGACAGTGACGGTGCGATGACGTCATCGTTTTACAAGGAAAAGCCGTTTTCACTGTCCAGATGGCAACGATGTGACAACGGCGAAACAGCGTCGTCAGATTTTCCCACTCTGGGACCCGTTTTCAAAAAATACTGTTTTGGGACCCCCATTGCCATATGAACGAAACGCTGCAACGGTTAAATATATTACCGTTTCCATCAAAAAACGTTCCCATGTGGACAGGACCTCAATATCTTGCAAAGAGGGAGGGGAAAAGGGGAGATGAATTGTTCCAGTGTATGTAGGCAGCCAGCCACTGCCATTGAGGGTCCGCCACGCGTACTCCGCCCACAGAACTGTGGGACGAAGCAGCGAAGGCGTTGGATGGGGGGTGGGGGGTGAGTGTGTGTGTGTGTGTGTAAGTGTCCATGGATGTGTGTGCATAGAAGAGTCACTTCGCCCAACGCCGCAGTAGTGCATCCATCCCATCAAAACATCAAACCTCTGTAACTAACACAATCTATTTGGCCAATTAGAACCATTCTGGAGAACATCACTTACAGACATGTAAGGACGCAGCCAATCAAAACGAGCTGAGACACAGCACATATGACGTTGTTGGCGGCCTTTATCTTTTTTTTCAAATGACAAAAAGACCATAACTGAAACATCTACAACATAAATATTTGCTATGAATTGTGTTTCAGGTCACAGTCGTCCTGTTAGCCGTTTTAAAGGTGTCCAAAACGCTCACACATACTGCCTGAGAAAGCAGATATGATTATTTTTCTCAACAAGAACTGTTCCTGAATATATATTTTACCTGCTGCTAATCTGTATTTGGTTGTAAATGTTTTAGTTGAAGTTAACCCTTGAGTGGAAGTTCTCCAACTTGTACCTGCAGCAGCACCAGGCACTCAAAATGGTCAAAATAAATCTCTCTTGTAAAAACGGTACCTTTGTGAGAAGAAGCTGTATAAGATTTAAATTAAAGTTCATAGACTTGATAAATATAATGTTAGAAATTCAAAGTAAAGTTCATAAAAGTTTATAAATTATTCATTAATTAATGGAGAAAGAACTTTTTGACCCTGCCTCTTAAAAATATTTGAATCGAGAATCGCTCAGAATCGGAATCGAAACAAGGAATCGAAACTGGAATCGGAATCGTTCAAATTCAAACGAAGCCCAACCCTAGCCGCCATATTACCAGTCCAATATCCAGTTCTTATATTACATCCATGCCTGAGCCGCCATGTCAATAATAAATAATAAATAATAAATAATAATTAATTGGTGCCAGGAGTGTTTCAGACAGCAGTGGCGGATGTGGACAGAGTGACTCAAAAACAGTGTTGGGTTTGCTGTGAGGTGAGGTCTCACGTGATGCTGTGAGATTCTCGGACCGTCGGCGCAATGGCAAAAATGGCGACACCCAGTTATTAGTGAACAAAACTTTATTTTGATTATTTTCCGAATTACACATATTTATAAAATAATTTTTTAAAAAAAGTGACAAGAGATAAGAAGCCTGGAGGCCGAGGAAAGCTTAGCCGATCTTGAAAAATATCTTGACGACATCTTGACCGAAGAGTTATGGGGAAGACGAGCAAGACGCCAACGCCAACGCCGTCTTCCAGGCGAAGCCGTCCCGAAGACTCCCCCGGAGCAATTTCACCGCCCGGTAACTCTTCGATTGACATATTAGTGTCGATCGAACAAAGGCTCTCCAGCGTTGATGCTAGATTAAATCTCATGGAAATACTCCACAAAGAATTCCAGGCAGTGCGCAATTCGCTGGGATTCAGCCAGCAACAGGTTGTCTCCCTAGCCGCAGAAAACAAGGAGCTGCGAGGGTCGGTTAAATCTCTCACTGAGGGAATGAGCCAACTCTCTAAAGACAATAAATATTTAAAGGAAACAGTCCTAGACCTCCAGGCACGCAGCATGAGGGACAACCTGGTGTTCTCAGGGATCCCCGAAAAGGCGGCGGAAGACCCGGAGAAGACGGTAGCGGACTTCCTAACGAAGAACCTGAAGCTTCCTACGGAGACCGTCAAGAACATCACCTTCCACCGGGTACATCGTCTTGGAGGGAAGAAACCTGACATTTGCCGACCGAGACCCATCGTGGTAAAATTTTAACATTTTAAGCAAAAAGTGCTGGTAAAGAGCCGAGGACGGGAACTTCGCCGAACCGACTTTTGATTCAATCAAAATTCCCAAAGGAGATTCTGGATCGACGAAGAGTCCTCTTCCCGATCTGGAAAAGGTTCCTCGATGAAGGCTCTATCTCAGCTTAATTATGACTTTACTGCATAAAACCGATTCTCCCTTCTTAATATCCCTCCCCTCAAGCTGCACTTATGTCTTTTCCTCACTTCTTTTCTCTCTGGTAACAATGTTCACCCTCACAGATCGCAACGATGTTTGTTTACATATGCAGTTGTACGCGCTCATGCACGCACGCACACACACACACCACTCTAGGTCTATATAGCAAACATGTCCTCCCTTAAGTTTGTCACTTGGAATGTGCGGGGTATAGGTACCGGGGATAAAAAATAAAAAATTCTCAACCATTTGAATTTTCTTGAAGCCGACATTGCCCTACTACAGGAAACTCACTTAAAGGGCACCTATGATGCTTTTCCACTTTTCTGAGCTTTAAAAACTGTTACAATGTTGAACCCTATCGTCAAACGATCTTGATATCGTCAAATAATGACGCTCATGCGTTTGGACGTGAGCCCTGCAAATTGTTGGGCATGGTTCTAAACGCTCTGTTCACAGAGATTTTTTCAACACTGCGCACGCAATGACGTCATTGTGTGCCTTAGCTCCTTTCATGGCCAAGCTCAGACACACTCTCAGACTGGTTCTGCCCTCCCCCGCTCTTCCCCGGAAGTGATGTCGCAGTGCGCTGCTCCAAGAAAATGTTTTTTCCGTGTCAGGGAAATTAAAAAATATAAAATAAAAAATACAGAGCAACTACCGAAGCACCAAGGAGTGGAACGAACACAGAAAATGTTGGAGGTTTGTTCAGCCTAATGCGTATGCGATGGAACACCGGTCCAGTCAGCAATGGGAGACAGGTTCGACTCGGCCCCCTGGTGGACGACGAGAGAATAGTCAGCCACGGCAATATTTGGAAACATGTATGAGGACTGTGAGTGTATTGTGACCTCAAGCAACATTAGTTTTAAGACTATTTACAACGTACAACCGCTGAATCGTGTTGATAAACTGTTAGCCACCACCGCTAACTCCGTGCTCTGCTTGTTATGTGTGTTGTGTTCGCTGGCAGCGAAACTGAAGAGGCAGCGATTTTGACTCGCAAGTTTCTCTCCTTATAGCGATGTTCACGCTGCCAGCATGGTAACATGGGTTGTATAGAGCTCTTCCTGCTTTGTGCTTGGTGTGCACTTAAGTTGTGCAGATATTCTTGTCTAATAATAAACGAGTCTATGACTGAAGTGATTGTTTCAGAATTACCAAACTTTTATCACTACTATATTGCCAACAGAATAAAGTATATTCATAAGTGGTTCAACCCTTGCCCACATGATGTATCTTGGCATGTTATAGAACAAGCCTATTGTGGTGATATTCAGTTAGTAGACTTGCCATTTATCAGCACATCAATTAAGCACCACAGTTGCATGAAAAATGTTAATATAAGTCACTCTCTGATGGCTTGGATGGAATTTCTGAAAATCACAGGTTCTTCCCTTATCCCGTGCGGTCGTATGCCCATCTGGAACAATCCTGATTTACTACAAAACAAAAAAGTACTTAACTTCACACATTGGGCAGATAAAGGTATAATTCATTTAAAGCACACAAGAGAGAATAATGACTTTAGACCATTTCAAGAGCTTGTGACACAGTTTGGAATTAACAGTAGTTGTTACTTAGAATACATGCAAATTAAGTCCATAATTAAGGAAAGATTCAAGCTTAAACTTGAACAAACACACATGGAGCTCCCGGCTGTACAGTCGGTTCTTAAATTCTCACCTCCTAAACTACTTTCCAAGATATATAAAATCCTTGCCAATACAGATTGTACCATTTCTATCCCAATTGATAAGTGGGAAAGAGACCTGTCTCTCCAGCCCCACTCTAATTTCTGGAGGACAATTTGCCTGAGGGGTGCTTGGCTGCTTTGCGGGTTGGTGGGAGGTCGGGGGGTGGGTGCCCCGGCGGGGGGGTGTCTGCCTTGTGGGGGGGCTGGACCTGGTGGTTGGTGGGTGATGCTCCGGGGCGGTGGGGCGGCGGTCGGGGTGGGGCGGTCCCTGGCTCTGGGCTGGGCCCCCCTTGTTGGTGGGTAGGCTGGTCCGTCCCTGTGTCTGGGGACCGGCGCTGGATCGCACGCGGTGGGGTCGCATGCCTGGGGTGGGGCTGCACGGCCGGCGGCTACCGATCCTGTGGGCCGGGAGGGTGCCTTCTGCCCCACCTTCGCTCTCCGTCTCCCTGGTCGCCACCGCTGCCCCGGGGCCCTCGGCGGTGGGGGGTGGCCCCATTCTGGCTCCTGGGTCCCTGTGGTGTCCCCGGCCCCGATGTCACGGAGATGGCGCCCTGACCGGGAGTCCCCCCTGGTCACATAATAGGTGTGTTTCTTTCTTTTATTTTTCTCTTTCTTTCTTTCTTTCTATTTCGGGGTGTTAGTGTTTTGGGTGGTCACTGCCCAGCCTTCTGGCCGGGTGCCGTGGGGGGGTCGATCTGCGCGTCGGCCGGGTCCCCCGCCTCCCCCCCAGCATGGTGTCCCTTCTTCTTGGGGTATCTGCCTCCCTGTCATCTTGCCCTGGCTCCTCGTGGGGCGGGTGCCTACGGCCCGGGGGCCTGCTACACCGGGCCTCTTCCTGGCCTCATTATTATTAATGCTGTTGTTATTATCATGGCTATAATTATCATTATTATTATTATTATTATTATTATTATTATTATCATTATATGTACACGCTGGTATGTTTGTATATGGGTATATATACTGTATATGGGTATATACTGTATATATATATATATATATATATCTATGTATGTGTGTGTGGATGGACATGTGAATATGTATGCATATATGTAGATGTATACATGTGTATATATATATACACACATATATATAGAATAGAAAAAAAACAAGAATATATAATATATATTATATATATATATATATATATATATAAATATATACATACACACACACATATATATATATATATATATACATATATTCCCCATCCACCTCCGGTCATGGCCAGAATGTCACCTTTCCACAAGAATTTAATAAAACCACTCAAGAGGTAGCTCCTGAAACGGCCCGTGTGGCTCACACTCTCAAGATCTACCTCTGAGAATAAAATATGTCAGCCATCATAGACATTCAGAGACACTTCTGCCTGTCATTATGGCCAGACAGGACAAGGGAGGAGGGGGGGGGGGATAAAAAAAAAAAAAAAGAATTAATTCTGGTGCGGCACGGCGTGACATTTGGTGTGTCCAATAGGAGAGACCAGGCTGCAGCTGGAGCTTTGAGAACCGGTTTCCCTCCTATTGGACACGCCAAATGTCGTCACAGTCGCGCCTGTCTGTGCCATGCCGCGCGACAGCCCGCGGCAAAAACGCACTCAGTGTGTAGGGGTCCTAAGAATGGGAGAGCACTGTCACAGTAGGGGGCGTTTTAGTGCTACGAAAGGTGCAAGGATCTGGAACAGCCGGAACACTGATTTTTGTCAATCGTTTCTGAAATTTGGGCTACAGGAACCCATTTCAAACCCATAATAATGGCCTTTGCCTCTCACTTGACTTAATTTGGCTAGGAAACCAGCAATACAGAATCCGACTGGTTGAAGATAGGCAGAAAACAACGGCTGGGCAGGAAGAGCGGGCACTGGCAGAAATTTCAGCTAAGTAATGTTTTACTTAAGGGCAGCACCGCTTGGGATGCAGAGCAGGGGAAGAGACGCAGAAAAAGGCTGAGTAACGGCAGCGAACCCATACAAATGCACGTGGCACTCTCCGGGTGGGAAAATAATAATACTAGAATTATTAATAAAAAATGCTGCTCAAGCACTTTGTCTTGAATGCAGCCATTTGTTTCATATTGCTCAACTTTTTGCTTTCTTTCTCCAGGAGAATAGGAGCCGGCTAGCCTAAGCAGTATTGATTTTCCTCTCCCTCCAGCTCCAAGTGGTAAGGGGAGGAGAGAGAGGGCAGGGATGTAACGGAGAGGGAAGGCCTCTCTGGATTACACGCAGTGTTTTTCTGTGAGCGCTCTGTAAATTTTCAGCATCTTTGGCCAAAAAGCAAAGTCAGACACCTCTCTCTTGAGAGTGGGCTGCAGGTTTAAGCATTGCTCACCATGGCAAGACAGCGCAGGCAGCTGAGGGGGAGTCGGTTGCAGCTGCTAGGACTCGGAGATTTAACAATGTCAAGACAGACGGTAGAAAGTGCTGCGGCGACAGGAAATTAGAGGTTTTTGCACCCACTCAGACTGCCAACCGAGACGCTGCTGTATTTAGAAGCCCAGAATGTGCTTATACATGTCATTGTAATTAGTCACTCAAAACACAGTCGCTTGTTTTCAGCAGGCATGTGACAAAAGTAACTACTAAAGTACGAACCATCGGTTTTACCCTTTACTTTATTCATTTGCTTGGAGGATTTTAAGCAGAGAAATTAGAAGAAAAAAAAACTAGAAGAAAAATGAAAAAAGACTTCCAACATTAATGTAAAGGTCCCACATCGACTTTCAGATCTTTACTTTTCATCCAGGTCTGCTGGAGTAGCCTCACTTAATTTAGTACCTGAAAAGAAATTCACTGGATCTTCAGAAATAAAGGTTAATTGAGCCCTTTGTTTACAGCTTTCTGCAAACATGCTAGCTTTTAGCTTCATGCTAAAAGTGATGCTATGTTGTATGTTGACACATGAATGACTCCTTGTGATCACAAAGGGACAATTTCCATTATTTCCACAAAGGTGTATTTTTTGCATTTGTTTTCTGGGAAAGTTGAAGGAGATAAAGTCGTCAACTCTTGTTCCTCTGCTGCACAGAGGCCCATTAAGGACTGCCTTTGATTCACACCATTAACGTTAAACTGCTGCTCCATTGTGCAGCACTGTAACGCTACTCATAACCAATCATGAAGACATGCATCATCTTGAGCTCGTGTTTCTCTCCTCTTCTCTCCTCGCATGGGGTAAGTAGTGGGGAAGATTTCAAATGGGGATTCATTCCAGCAAATCTTACACATTTAGAAGCGAAAGTCCACTGAAGCTGAATGAAAGAAAGCCAGATTCTCAAAACCTTAAACCCCGTTACCCCGTTTTTCCACATCCTTCAAGCCAGCTTTGGTACATTTACTGATTTATTTTTTCATAAAACAGCGCAGCAAGATGCTGGGGGGCGCGGGTGGGACAAAGCGGAGAGCAAATATGCTTTCAGATTCCTTTAGTGTTGGATTTCATAACAATCTAAATACTGTGACAGAATCCTTTTCACCCTGGGGAGAGTAAAAAAAAAAAACAGAGAGGATTTTTCTTTTTTTTTTTTGGAAAGCACTATAAAAATATCAATGGCTCCCTAACACCTAAAACAGCCTTTCTAACATGTGCTGGTTGGTTTAAAGGGATGTTGTGGTTTTGGAACCTCAACAGCATCAAGAGGCAAAAGCATGGAAATTTGGAGGTTTCAGAATAGTTACCTGCCATCTTTATTGCTGTCCAATAACTTGAAGGAGCCGTTTGCTGAACCGCTCCAATAGCTGATATCTACGAAAGAAAGCAGGGGGAAGGAGGGGGTGGCAATCATCAGTTGGAGGTGAAATTACTTCTTCTTTTTTTCTTTACATGGCATCAACTTGGATTTGCTATTTTATCACACACCACCACTACGACCACTAATCTATCCAAGTGCAAACAAATAGGAAGGGATTAAAGTGAGCCGGATTCAAAAAACAAAAAAACATAGGGGATGGAACACGCGCACGCGTGTGTGTGTGTGTGTGTGTGGCAGGGTGGTGGGGAAGGGTTTTGGGCAATCAGGCAACGAGTCAGTCATGCTGTGCAAGAACATTTGGTTTCCCTGGAGGAAAAAAAAGGCATGTCAGAGTCCAGAATGCAATCAGAAGGCTTTGTGCTGCAGCGGCTGCTATGACAGTGATTTCCCTCTTCGCCATTTACATTCACAGGCGGATGAAAAGGACACCAACTCCCCCTTACCCCACTCCACCCACTCCTCTCCCCGTCTCCCCACACCCCCACCTCTGTGCAAGTGTGTGACCCGAAGCTGAATCATTTTCCTTAATCGCATTCATCGGGTAAAGCAGAGGAAGTTCTCTTGTGCTCTGCGTCTCCCCTATCATCAGCGGAACGGAGAACGTGAAGGAGCACACTGATTGGCCTCCAAAGTCTGGGGAGAAGCACTCTACATAATGCTAATTGCACATCCGCCACAATTACCTTTCTGTACTAATTACAAAAAAGAGAAGTGTAAAATGAGCATTTTTTTTTATGCTCCCAGTGTACAGTAGTGGCACACGCTCGCGTGTGTGTCGTCATGCTGCAGGGTGTAAAAATTATTTAAAAAAAAAACTAAACATAGCCGTGGCAAAATGAAACTAAAATGTTCCATTTTCAAGTTTTAAAATTTGGAAACTTGTGTTCATCTGCAGAAAGAGGAAAGGCTAACACGCCATGGCAGAGCAGCTGCCTTTTCACAGCAACGCTCTTGACGCACTCTCTTCCCTCGCAGATTAAAAAAAAAAAAAAAAAAAAAAAAACAGCCCGCTAGGACGGAGGACCTGTCCATCCTTCTGCTGCGACGGTGTTGGTTCAAAAAGAAAAAGAAGCAGGCGCAAGGAGGAGAGATTGGCGAAGAGAGGGCAGCGGGGATGAGAGATGGAGTGAGGTGGAGGTGGGGAGGCGGGTGGCGTGGCAGAAAAGGTAAGGACATGGACAAATAAAGGCAGGAGGGGAGAGTGGGTGGCTTTAGGCTTCAGGCCAGTGGCACATATGTTCAGCTAATGGACGCCATCAGTCATCCAACCATTCTGCCTCAGACAAACTTTGAAAGTATGGGCAGCACAAAGAGAAAATGGGATGCATTGGCCGCAGAGCCATGCCACGGTAGGCTAAACACAGATGTTTGTTTTTATTTTCTTCTTTCTTTCTTTCTTTGATTTCTGTGGGTCCTGCGCTGTGAAGCGAGCAAAACACATTCTGCTCCCTTTGAAACACTGTTAGGAATATACATATCAGAGCAGGCAGTGTCAGGAGGAAGAAAATGTACATGTGATATGTGTGTGTATGTATATATATATATATATATATACAGTATATATATGTATATATTAGAGCTGTCAGTCGATTAAAAAAATTAATCCGATTAATCGCATGGTTTTCCATAGTTAACTCACGATTAATCACAAATTAATCGCATATTTTTTTATCTGCTCTAAATCTACCGTAAACTGATATTTTCCCATTTTTTTAATAACCATATCAACATGGGAGTAGGCAAATACTTGCTTTCTGCAAGTGCAGCATGTTTATTCGTGTTGGAGCAATGACAAGTACTACTAACAAAACAAAAGATGCATGGGTAAAAAAAATAATGATAAACTCAAGCCCAACAAAGATAACAGATGGGCATAACTGTAACATTACATAGTAATGATTACTAGTACTACTAAAATTTGTATATTTGACTTTTCAACTCGAACTTGAACCATTCATCCCCTTTTTTCAGCAGGCATTAACACAAAAGGATGACCCTCTCTCTCGCACTCTGATACAATGTCCTGACAAATATAACATACAAATATGATCGAATTTGTCATTCGGTTTTTATTTTGAAAATTCACCGGATTTTCTCTGAGTTTTTTAGCGACTTCCTGTACTATTGACGAGGATCGCGCTTGTTCGCGTCTAGTGTGAACCACCACATTGAATAACGTGGGCGCCGAATGGAAGCGCTCGGCGCTTCGCTTCCACGTCCAGTGAACTGACGTTAAATGCATGGCGCGATCCGCGAGGGGAGCCGCGTGCCTGTTCGCGTCTGGTTTGAACTATTACATTGATTAACATGGGCGCCGAATGGAAGCGCTCGTTACAGTAAATGCATATCACTTTTGTCCTGTCAAGACTGCCATCTGGCAGGGTTTTGAAGTGGAACTTTCCATTTACAATTGACGTCTTATCCATGTTAGTCCTTCCTAGTGCTCATCTACGCTCAGTGTCTTTTTCTTTTTTTTGTTGTGTTTACAAGCCGGCTGCAAGCGTGTGATTGTGTGCTGTGAGTCAATTCATTTCCCGTTTCCACAATCTACGGAGCGGCCAAAGGTTAAAAAAGCACCGTGTGCGTTAATCGCGCGATAAAAAAATTGTCGGCGATAAAGTGGCGTTGAGTTAACGCGTTAATAACGCGTTAACTTTGACACCCTTAGTATATATATATATATATATATATATATATGTATGTGTATACATATATATGTATATATATATATATATATAGGGTATATGTTGTTTATGATTTTAAAGTGTGTTTCTTTAACTTTGGGTAAAATAGGCCATTTTTTTGTATTTATAATGTGCTTTGTTTACTGTGGTTGCAATTACTTGACTAGAATCACGCCAAATTATCTTGTTATGGTAATCATGGAATAATCTGGATTTAATAACATTACCAAGAAATGTATTCCCACAATTTTTATCAGTCAGAACACATCCTTCGATTAAGAGATTTGGTAACACAGATGAGGCATCATTATACACTATAGCATTTTGAATCAGGTGTATTAGAGGAAGAGGAATCAAACTGCAAATTTTGCTAAAATCTCTCTGAGAACTATGCAAATTATATTTTCTAATAAACTCTGTATAATTTAGAAGGGTTCCCTTAGTATCCATTAATTCAGTTATAAATAAAATGCCTCTATCAAACCAATGACTTTTAAATATCGATTTTCTGTTCACTGTAATTACACTATTGTTCCATAAGGTTGAATTGTGGGGAGAAAAGTAGTGGGCAAAGATCATTTTCCAAAAGTGAAGGATTTGTTTGTGAAAATTGGACAGCTGAACAGGGATTGTGTTTACATCAAAATCACATTTTAAAACTTTAAACAGGGATCTCGGAATGTGAAACCACATGGAGTTTGGTTGTGACAAACAGGCTTTTATCCAATTTACCCTAAATGTACCAACCATAGATTCAAACTCTGGAGCTTTAACACCACCTTTATCATATTCCTTAACAAGTTGAGATCTTCTGATGTACAGAGTTTATTCTTCCATAGGAACTGAAAAATGACTGTGTTGGCTTTTTTAATATTATTTGAAGAGATTGAAGATTTGAAGAGATATATAAGGAGTGGCAAGGATAACTCAATTTGGATATACCTTCTGCTTTAGATAAAGTGACTCTGCCAAAAATACTAAGGTCTCTAGTCAACCAATGACTAAGTGATTTCTTCACATTTACAATAGAATTAGAAATATGAATGTCTTCCCTTCTAATTAAATTTTTTGATAGAATTAACCCTGAGTACTTAACTTCAGATTTAACTTCAATCGATGCAATGGAGGATTGATCACATGTGTGAATAGGGAGTAGCTCGCATTTTTTAATGTTAAGAGATAATCCGGATGCTTTGGAGAAAACTGAAATAGTATTCAGAGTTTCAGTCACCATCAATTTATCTTTTAAAAAGATAGCCGTGTCATCTGCAAACTGACTTAATTTAAATTCTTTGTTGAAAATTGTAATTCCTTGAATATCACTTGAATTATTAATAAGTAAAGTTAGCAATTGTGTTGCCATTATAAAGAGCTTCGGTGAAATAGGGCCGCCCTGACGAATACCACGCAACACTGTGAATCGAGGAGTTATCCCAGGATTCAGAGAGACAGAACTGCTGATGTCAGTGTATAATGAAGGTAACATTATGTTTTAATCTAGATGCTTGAGCATAATCATATACTCACTGATATAAATATGCATAATTACATAATCATTGATATGAATATGTTTAATCCAGTAAGTTAACCCATTCATAAGAGGGGGAATGTATGCATAACATGCCTTGTAAGCTTTGTGCAGAGTAACATGATACCTAAGAGAGGACACAGGAATGCGGCCATCGTAAAACAGTGACCTTAGGTGACCTGCGGTACCAGGCCGAGAGAGGATCCAGCATCTCTCTACCGAGCATCTCAACCTCGGACCTCAGCCTGCATCTGGGAACAAAGGCAGCAGCAACATCCAGTGAGGCTGGGATGCGGAGACCAGACAGCCAATCAGAGGAGGACGTAATCTGAGCACGCCAGCGAGAACAACTGGATGTTCTCTATCTAAAAGACTGACCAGGGGACAAAGAGTCAGTCAGACTTCAGGACCTGATAGCACTTGTTGATGTTAGGCTTGAACTCGACCCAGAGCTCTGTACACTTGTATTCTGAATTCATTTGCATACTAAAGGTAAAATCAGCATTCATCTCCTAAGACTCTTCATTAAACGAACACGCGGATCGTCAGCACGACACTAGAAAATAAGGCGATCCAACAATAACATTTCAACAATATTACAAAAATTGACCAGAAATCCCATAAAGTGTAGAGTTCTCAACAAAAAGGGGTGCTCAACAGTATCAAAAGCCTTGAAAAAATCTAGAAAAAGAACATAACTGTTCGTTTTAATATAGTCGCTATAGTCCAATAAATCAAGAATTAGTCGAGTTTCTACTCTTAACAAAAGCTGATTGACACTCATCAATTATGTTTTTTAAACCCATATCTAGTCTAATAGAGTAAATATGAGCTAATAATTTGTAGTCAATACACAACAAAGTTATTGGCCTCCAGTTGTCTAGAAGGAGTTTATCCTTGTTGAGTTTTGGTATTAGGGTAATAATACCTTGTTTTGCTGGTCTCACTGAACTCATTATTTTGGAGCAGTTTAAAGTTTATTCCTCAGCATGTAGCTGCATATTTCAATGAGCAGAAGCCCTCTACTGCTTTGAAAGCAGCTGAACTGGCTGATGATTTAATTAGAGAGAAAAATATGTATATATGTATGTACTTTGAGATTGAAAAGAGCTGCAGGTGATGGTTGCAACAATATTTAACTTTGCTGTGATATGCATTTGGGAATTCATCACGACTTTAAAGTGACTTTAATTCTCCTCAAGGCTCCCATGAGTTTTTGCCTCAAAGTGGATTCTTCCAGGACATTTTTGGTCTTTAACTGAGGAGTAAGAATAAGTGATATTATGGGTCGAAAATGAGCCAAATGACTGAACTTGCACTGAATTAGCGGTTTTAACAGTGTGCTTAAGGCCTTAGTAAATTAGCACGAAAAATATATACAGCAAAATAACAAAATTGAATAAACAATGACTAATTATAATTAAAAAAAAAAAAAAAAAAAAAACAGAAAACATTGCACGATTTAATCTAATTTACAGTCACCTCTTAGCAGTTATTCCAAGATTTTGGTTTCATGTTCACACAGAATTTTTTTTTTGCACGTCAGCCTCTCCCTTGGTAACTAATTGGCTTTCATTAGGAGCACTTGAAACAATAACGGCCGTCTTTCACTGGCAATAACGACCTCCCTCAGGCTGCAGTATGGCAGGGGAGCAGGTTAGTGTTTGTGATTCTATGAGGATTTACTGTAACTTTGGCATCCTCCAAATTAATACTCGTGTGGTTTCCCTATTATAGCGCCAACGTGTTCTGATCAGACTAATAATACCGTCTGGCAAGACCACGGCTGTATTTGTGCTTTTCACTGAGCTTTTCACAGAGACGAGGGGGTTTCTTCCAATTAGTCTGCCAATGGCTAACTACTGTTAGCTTGTAAACAATGGCAGCTGCAGTGAGGATGCAGCATAGTGGCCAGTTTGATCAGAGCCGGAGAACATTTTTCCCCATAAAAGGGGTAGTTCGGAATTTTGGACATAGGCCCTCATTTCTGAATTAGCCAGTGTGTCATTTATCAGTGGAGACTTTTTCAACACGTTTCTTCCAGTCCAGTTCATCTAGTTGGGCAGAAGTTTCTAGGCTCGCACAAGTCAATCGTTTCAGCTAGCCGGCCAATAAAAACTATTTTACACACACCACAGTACACCCAAGGAAAATAAAGGATAATGTTGTAAACGTCTTGATAGAATAATGTTAGAAATTTATATCAGTTCGCCGCTGCCACAGCCTACTACCATCTACACTCAAAAAACTAATTCAAGCCCTTCTTTGAGTTGACACGTTTCATTATTTTAGTTTTCCTAAATATATCTATTAAGACATGTAAACATGTACATTTATTTAAGATAGCATAATAGTTTCACTTTGACAATCATGAACTCAAATCCAATGCGTTTCATTTGAATTGTGCCCGCTCATTGTGCATGTGCGATGCATTACGATTTTCCTGCTTTTCTCAATGTCGTATTCTCCTCCGACACGTCGGGTTATATACTAAGTCACCTAAATCTATTTTGAATCCACTCATTGGTAAGTACAAATCATGTTGTATTTCAAAAGCTCTTTGTTAACCGACCGTAAAGCCTGATGAGTTTTACCGCCAGTGGGGGTAATAGTTTTGCCGTGAGTCAGTGATGTGCTAGCTAAGATACAGCAGTATTACGGTGGTATTTTTCCTTGACTTTTATTTGAGTACCTTATTTTACCCTTTTACACGGAAACGGAATTTAAACAGATGCCGACAGTTTTCGGAAACGCCCCTTTGTTGATTACATTTGTACACACCTGATGAAGGTCTGTTTGAAACGTTATGTGAATTACATATATATAGCGTTTTTTTTTTTTGTTTTTTTTTGCTTAAGTGTAAACAGTCTGTGGGTCTCCCTTCTTTTCTAATGAACAGCAACAAAGATTCATACCTGAAGCAGCATGTTCTTGATGTTTTGGATCTTCATTTTTGCAGCTCCTCCCCACGAAGATACCAAAGACATTATTTTTGGGAGGTACTGATCAAGTTTTGCCATGAAGGTTGACTCAAGGTTGACTGTGGTGATCCGTTTGAACTCTTCATTGATCTGTATGGCAAATAAAAGCTCAAAAAGGGACATGCAATTACAGAAATATCAAAATGAGACTTTCATATCTAGAAAAATAACACTCAAAACTTCAATCCCCCACCACCCACCGCCACCCCCCACTACACACGCCCACATCAGGACATCAACACTGAAGAACTATGGAGTACTTGCTTGAACATGCATCATTACTCAATCAGTGTTTTATGTTTAAGAGATATGAATGTTCAAAAGCATGTTTAACTTGAAAATAAAAGGCAATATGCTCAGTATTAGTTTTTAGACCACTATACCTGCTTTGCATCAAAAAGAGCAGGCCAACGGTCCCTGAATTCCCTAATGGGTGGTTCTCCATTGACAACCTCCTGCCTGTGAATGGAGAATGTCTTTGCCATCTTCTCATTGATGATCTGACAGTTATTCCTCTTCTTCACTTCATTGAGGAGTTCCACTCGTTCTTGTTCCAAACATTCCTCCATTTCTCCTTGTGGGTGTGGTGGTAAATAGTTCACTTCTGCCTTTCTTGGCTTTTTGATATTCTTTGCAGGTGCCTTCTCGTGTGGTCTCTTCTTTTTGAGAAAATTCACCTCCAGTTCAGGACATCTAAGCCCTCGGAGTTTAGATCTGCAATTGCCCATTTTATATTTCATTATTCTGTTGCCACCCATAGCATCCATTAAATGATCCTGGTTCTCTGAGGCCTTGTTTGCACTTTGTCATTTCATGCGTTTTTCGTATTCCGATCGGCAAAAAACACATTAAGTAACCAAGTGCAAACAGTCCAAATCCGTTTTGTCATCTGAAGTCGCATGGCATAAAAACGCATTCGTCACGGACTCAGTCCACATTAACGACCGCCTACTCCACTCACCTCTCCCGTGTACGTACTTGGTCGGCGCCCCACCTCCCGGCGTCGTCATTATAAAGTTACAAAAAAGAAGCGAAAACAAATAATTTTTGAGCAGCGGTCGCAGTTTCCCACATATGAGATTAAATGTGCGACGTTGCATCCGAAAATTTGCCAGCCACTGTTGATCCGAAAATAAAGTCGTCACCACTGTGTCCCACCAGTCGTTACTCCTCGTTCGGATCCATACGAGCTGCAGTAGAATTAAAATGAGTGACTTGATATAGTCCGCAAACAGGAAGTTGATTCTTATTCGCAGTCATGTAAAACTCGCCGTGGTTTTGCGCTTTACTGCCCCCAGTCGTTAAAAACGGAAATGACGCATGTTGCATTTGCATAGGTTCGGCAGGGGTGTAATGCGATCACAAATGGCACGCTCAAGACGCATGTTAATGCTACGTGCGAACAGATGCTTCGAGATCCGTTCTCGTGATCCAATCCCCCAAAACAGTTACAAGTGACCAAGTGAAAACAGGGCCTGAGGCAAGGATGCTTCTGAACTAGTGCCTCAGACACAAAAGAAAACTGCGCACTTGAAGGATAGGCTACATACTGAAAGATGCATTCTGCCAATTTCTCCAAGATATCTGGAAGGACTGCAGTGAAGTTGAGCAAAAGTCCATTCTTCTTGAAGCTTTCATTTCCTGATGGAAGCACAAGCTCCGTGTCGTAGGCAAAGCGAGGTACTGGAAATTCAGTAGGCCAACCCTGTGATCGCTGAGCTGTGTGTTCAGGTGATGATAGAATCAGTGTATCCTGGGATCCAACCGAGGAAGTGTCATTCCAAGAACTGCCAGCGGTCTCAGAGTCATGGATAGAGGTCTCCGAACAGTTTGGAGTGGAGCTGCCCACATCAGTAAAATTCAGAGTAATTAGATCAACAATGTGAACCACTTTAACATTATCCTTGTCCTTGATGTCACTTGTGGAGGTTAGAGAAAAAGATTCCTCTCCAAAATCAAGATCTTTGTAATGCAAAGAAAATCTCTGGTTGATCCCAAATGTCTCTCTGACAACACACTCAAGTTCATTCACAGTCCCAGGGACTCCTTGGGGTAAATCCAGTTTACGAAGGTCACGAGCTTCAAGTATGACCCGAAGTTTGACAGGTTGAGACATTGTAGTATCTGAAAGAGCAAAGACATCATTCAAGTTTGAGGCAAAGTGGTGTATATGAAAACTATACACATTTTGTACTTGGTAGATTTCCAATAATATTTCAAGATCTGAAGAGTTATACATCACTGCTATGTTACTACATGTCTAGTTTTAGGGTGGTGTGAGGAATAGAAAAACATCTTAAACAAGTGATTTATATCATTTATAAGAAACAAGGCTACAAAAAAATGATCCAAGCTGTTACACCTGGTAGTTTTCTGACCATTCTTGGCCATTTGCTCCTTGTATTTTTCATTATCTTGGTAATATTGATTAAGCATCATTAAGCACCAGCAAGAGTTCAAACTTTCTGTCAATACCTTTACTTTTGCAGAACCCACCGTTAACATTTAGCATATTGCATATTTGCCATAGCAAGCTCCCAGCTTTGTCTGGAACGGCTCTTGATATTTTGTTGCCTGCCTCGTAGTGTGCTATCCCTGTCTCATCTTTAACAGTTCAGAAGTCAATACAAAAAGTATGGGCAAATGTGAGTGAACTATAAAGACCAAAGGGCAAAGGGTTCATACCACCACAGTGACATGGTCACGGTTCGGTTGTGCAGTAAAGTGTTATGACTGTCTTATATTTGCTCCTATCAAAACTACTGCATCCACTCTAAGGCGGTTACAAAATGGGTCCAGCACTACTACACAAGTATAAGAAGTTCAACTGTAAAAATCTGACAACTGACTATTCCAGGCAAATGTATGTAAAAAGCCTATTCATTTTATTAATAGCCAAACTAATATTAGAAACACAACTCAAGTCTTGTATTGTTTTTGATGACTCCGCCTATGAAGTCAGACATACCAAAGATGACCAATTTGCTGTCTACAGTAAGTGAATGTAACACTTCAGGGTCACCATTCGCCTCCCTGCAACAGTGTAGGCTGCTAATGGGAAGATGTCAGACAACTCACTTGGTTCAACAACTTTCACAGATTTTGTGTTTTCAAGCTCGTAGCCTTTAAGACATTCAGTGTACCAAGCATTGAAACATTTCAGAATGGAGGCAGGTTTTCCTTTTACAACAGCTATCTGAATTAGCTCTCCAAAATCTGGGAGTCCACCTGTCGATCCATGTGCTAATATCATTGCAGAAGAGTAACTGGTGCCACTGTAACACACTGCGTTTGCCATCTGGACATGTGACTCCCCTGGGAATTTTGTGGCCAGTGCCTTTTTAATGTCTTCTCTCAGCACAGTCACATCAACCACTGACAGTTTTGCTACATGCAAAGAAGGTTGGACAGGGTTATTGCCATGTTGATGGTATGCAACCATTAACTGATGCTTCACTGAAATGTTGCGAAAGCAGTGGGTGTGCCTAACAACACGCTTAAAGAAGCTATGCTTAGCTTCAAAGTGCATAGTTCACAATGATACAAGTGGACCAAAAGCCTTTATGAGCTGGGGATAATGCTCTAGAAAATGATGCTTCGGAGTTAGTTTTTCCTGAGGGAAAACATCCTGGAACCTGTGCCGATGTTCAGAAATCTTGCTATCCAGGAAACAGATTGCTTCCTCTGTGTGAACTGAGGAAAGGACAAGTTCAACTATGTCCTTCAGGTTCGGAAGGACTTGCCATGCTGGCTCATTTTCTGGTATTTTCGCTCCAACTAGGAAGGGAAGGAAGCGAAGCAAAGACCAACAGTTTTTTTTTGTTTTGTTTTTTTTTTCGCAAACTTTTGTGGAACTGTTTGTGGTGCATCTGTTTTATCTGCCCACCTGTATGGGAACTCTTTGATCGATCTGTTCAATTCTTCCAGAGTGAAATATTTACCTTTGATTAAAACATTTAGGCACAGCGCTACTTCAAATACAATACCCTCAAAAAGGTCATGTAGCATATCTGGCGGATAGCCAGATAAGACATCAAAATGTTTTAGTTTGTCAGTCAGTGGGCACTGTCTCTTTACTCTGAAACAATGAGATTGATTTGTATTGTCCAGTGCAGTTTGAACATGCACTCTGTGCTGTTGTTGTGTCCTAGGACAAAATGCTCCAGATCTAACCTCACTTACTTGGAGCGGCAACCGTTCACCGAGACAGAACCTGCAGACGTGAACTAGAGAAACCTTCCACAAATCCTCCAATGGAGTGGGCACCAAGGTTGTCTGCAACAACACAGAACACAGTACCTTTGACCCGTTTGCCTAAGGAAGGAACGTAAAGTCCGTCCTCTTCTAGGCTGGCAATATCTTTTAGCAGTGGCTCCAACACAACACTATATCCAAACTGTTTTGTATCATCAGCCTTGCAAAGAATGGCTAAGTAGATTGAAGTCAGTGAGGACCTAAGCAACGGTGGCACATTAGCTAAGACCTAATATACAGCTGTGATTTTGTGTTTTTTTTCTGGAAGTTCCTAATGGATTACAAACTTCAAAGTCATCCACATAAAGAATAAGAGAAATGTTTGGATTGTTTTCTGTTAACAGTGTATTAGTTTTGAAATATTTGCCATCATGAAATGACTTGATTTCAAACTACTGTGTGTTTCACAGCTGTGGGTTAGCAAATCCTGGATCTCTTTTTTTCTTCAATGCCGCATGTAATGACTTCAGAATAGGTATGTAATGAAAAGTTCTCCAGTCCTTGGCACAAAGCAAATATTCAACAGGTTCCACCACAGAAAAGTGTTCCTTAAAATACTGCCTTCTTTTGTATGAGGAAGAAAGAGGGCCATTGCTACCTAGAGCTAAACTAATTGGGTTGGACTGACAGAGCTCTGTCACCATCTCTGAAATTACTAAATCATCAACCGCACAATTATGCTTCTTTAAACAAGACTGTACTCAGCGGCAGCTCGGCGTGTGCGACAGCCCAGAAGTGGGCGGGCAGAAGCGGCAGGAAGCGAGAGGTTGAGGGGAGGGCCAGTGCCTGTTCTTATACCCTCGGTTCAATCAACGACAGGCAGGAAAAAAGTGACGGACGACACAAAAACTTGTTTCTCACCGATCTCTCACTAAAGGCAGGAATATTCAATATAGGCTCTTTATCACCTACACAAATACTGTAGACTATCGGCTGTGCTTGTCTGTGGCGACACGTTAGAATCTGTCCAAAGAAAAGGTGTATAAAAACAGACTGCGCCCTCTACCTGACGATGGTGTCTCATACCGCCACATTAGGCTTAGCAACACAGCTATTAACGTTCGTTTGAAACGGTTGTCAACATTAACAGACTGAACTGGACTTATTAACAGGAGTGCATATAATTTTAGTAAATTAGTAAATATCAGCCGCGCCGAGTGTGTAAACCGGGCCATCCAGCTGCGGTGCTGATCCGACGCCACTCGTGTCAAAAATCCGGACAAATGTCACTCGATCAAGGAGCAAATCTGCATCAGATGAGATCAGCTGACTTTGCGTGTGCAGTGTGTACTCTGTGTGTTAACAAGAAAGACGCATATAAGAAAGTGGTGCGCATTGTTGATATTTGTCGCGTGTGTACCTGCACATGCATGCTTATTAACACTTGTGCACTTATTTTCTATGAGGGTATTCGTTTCCTGTAGTGGCAGGACTTGGTCAGCAAGGGGCGCTGTGTTGCAATGGTCTTGGTGGCTGACGGGGCTCAGCAGTAGAAGAAGCAACCACAGCATGATTGCAATTGTCGAGACAGGTGCTGACTCCTGACGTGTCTGTGTTACTGTTCCATACAGGTAAGATACACCGAATGTGAAGCCAGTATTAATATCAGAGCGATGTTTATGTTAGAACCCTAGAGCGTGTTTGTCAATTACTACTATCCAGAACGTGATACGACACAAAGGCTAACCCGGTGGGCGGCGTGCAACTTCCTGTCGGTTTTCAAAATAAGAGTTAGCGCTTTTTCTGTTACATTTAATTGTATTATTTTCGGTTTGGTTGAATTTGTGATTTCATTTTCGTAATTGATTAAAACTGATAAAGTTAAGTTAACAATAGTGTAAAACAGTTAATTTGATAAACACTGTGCTTTAAAAAAGGTTTATTGATTTGGGAGAATTGCTTTAAAGAAAAGGTTGTTTAGTTAAATGTACATTGAGTTACAGTTACATGATCAAACTGTGAACTATTTGAATGTGTTTGTTTCCTTTCTTGAACGAATATGCTTTGCGACAGCAGTAGAAGAAGCAACCACAGCATGATTGCAATTGTCGAGACAGGTGCTGACTCCTGACGTGTCTGTGTTAATGTTCCATACAGAAGTAAAAAAACAAACATTAACGTGCTGCACAAAGAATTGGTCAGGCGCCATTCTTTAACGTGTAACTCACACACAATTGTACCTTCGATATCAACATGGAAGGGAAACAGTAAAGGGTAGAGTTGCAGCTGCTGACCACACAGCTAACGTTAGCTTAATTAATGTTACCAAAATGCCAGTTTGCGGTAAGTGACGTTAACGAGAGAGTGAGCAGCTGCCTTTCTATTTAGTAGTGCTGGCTCACAATTGTTGAGATGAAAACTACGTGAAAACAGGTACACTTGGGAATTCGGTGAACCAAAACGAGTTACTCATCTTGTAATTTCGCTTTTCCCCATCAAAGTCTCATGCGGTGTCAGCCACAGAGTCCGCCCACGCAAATCCTCCCTCCGGTCTCAAGGCTGAACAACGCAGAACTTCTCAGCGACCAAAATTTTGTGCAAACTCAATACTTGTCTGCTGTTCAGCTAGGCCAAAATTATTAATTCAAAATTTGTTTAAAAGTGAGTTGGGATAATTTTATTCATTTTCAGTTGAGAGAGACACGTTAAAATAAGTTATTACCCCACAAGTTTAAGTAAAGGTGAAAAATGCCTTTTATTATGCTGAGAGACTTGTTTATTTTGAGTGTAAATTACTAACCCTCTGGATCTTTTTTTTTTTTTTTTTTTTGTAATATTAGCAACAATCAGGTTTAAATTTGATGGGAGATCAGTGTTTGAAAATCTTTAATACACTTTTTTATTTCTAACCTATTTATTGCATTTTGAATTTTCCCAATTCCTGCACAACCAGATCTTTATTTGTCACCCATGTTTCAGTGTGGTGATATTGACGTAAGGAGGGAGTGCATTCTGTGCAGCCTTGTTATTTACCTCAATGAAGACCCAGATGTGTTTTTCAAAGAGTATTTGGTGAGTTTATTATTTTTTTTATTTATTACTTTTATTAAAAACAACTGATGAACTGCTTCATTTATATTTTATATGGTTTTATGGTTTATTTGTTGTTTAGCGTTTTGATTACATTTATTTTCTGTGTTTGTGTTGTTCAGCCCACTGCTGTTGAGGATGCAGAGAGGGACATCACTGCCACACTGATGGGGATTTACACAGTCCGAAGAGATTTGCACCAGAAGCCAGAGGATGTGGGAGTTGTGATTGAAGGCATCAAAGTCCTCAACAGCCTTGTAAGTGTCACTGTTCGCTTCATCATGCTGTTTGGACTCATTTATGCCCTTGATCTGGCCTTCCCCCGAAAATCTGAAGTACACCTTCGAGTTCTTTCAGAAAATCATCATGAACTCGGATGGACACAAGCTGAACATAAAAATACAGCGGCTGAAAATCAGACTCTTTTCATAAGGGAATCAGACTTGGAATCTGTTTATTTTAGCTTGATGGCACTGTTTCCATTTTTTTTGCTGCTGCTCTGTATGTTAAAAGTGTTTACATATTATATTTCATATCGGTTTTAGGCATTACATATTACAGTTACAGAAAAAAGATATTTACAGTTGGTCCCAACATGTTGCAACTTGCTTCATCAATTCATTTCAATTGTGTTGCTGTGCTCTAAGTACCAGTAACTACAGTAGATGTAAAGTCAGCAGAGTCATTTCTTTTTGTTCTGGAATGTGATAAGCAATTCACGGTGTTCATCTCGAGAAAAAAAAGAGAGGAGAAAAAAAAAATGAAGCTCCTATTCAAATTAAAAAAAAAAAAAAGTATTTATCTTGTTTTGAGTTTGGTCAGAATATCTGCATTGTTGTACTGCTGCTGGGTGTTGATGTCTTGCAACGTTTAATGCCAGTTGTCTTTATATACAGATTTATATTTGTGTATGTAAATTAGTTTTTATTAATTTTAAATAAAAACGTATGTGTGTGTGCGCGTGTGCGCGTGTGTGTGTGTGTGTGTGGTGGTCAAATGAAAATGAATGAAATAATTTATTTTAAGCAAAGTATATTAATTTGACTTGGTCAAATGTAAATCAGTGGAGGTCTGTTAATAGAATCATTTTATTTTGACTACATTGATAAAATTTAATTCGGCCAACTCAATTTCGTTAAGATACAGGGAGATGCTTATATTGCATTGGACCTACATGAATTTATTGATTGGAAAAACTGCCCACGATTTATTTGTGTTCATCCAATGAGTTATTGTTTTGAGCGATACAGGAAGTACAACTATGTTGCTGCTTTCAGCAATACTGAAAGACTTATTGATCGAATGATTGATTGATTGACGTCTGATTTTTAGATTTAAATGATAGTTTAACGCAATTCATTAGTTGAAATTTCCAGACGGCGTGCCAAAAGTTCTATGCATCATTATAACCAACGTGGACGGTTTGGCTGCAGGGGCATCCCGCTCTGTCAGCACACTCCTATTTCATGTTGCATGATGATCCAACTCCAGCCAGGTTCCTCTGGGAACAGTAAAAAGAGGAAGGATGGAGTGGACAGAGATGAGTGGGAGGGGGTTTTCAGAAATCAGGTCAAGCGCAGGATTAATGATGAACTTGAGGAAAGCCCTTCAAACTGCAGCTGAACTCTGAGCCAGCGCAGCTCTGCATATTAGGGCAGATCATTAAAGAGCAACTGATGCCGACTGGAGCGCAGCAGCACACGAGGGGATGGCCGATCATATCGCATAAGCATCAGTGCAGACGGAGGAGACCCCAACATGAACCCGCAAGTGAGGCTTCCCATAAATGGGAATTTTACTTTTTATTCATTTATTTTTAACTTCGTATAATTTGATCCCCGTTTAAAATCCTTGCCACCCAACACAACACACGGCCTTTAAAATAAAAGACGGAATGCAAGGAAAGGGGGAGCACTCACGATCAAGAATGCGGGTCAGTCTAACACAGAAAATATTGATCAAATCAAAGCAAACACTCGCCAAAACATCCTTTGCGTATGTCAAGGATGGGAACAGGGCCGGGCTTTGGTTTCAAGCTTTGGAGTCACTGGGTCACTTGAGATGGGAGGCAGCTGAAAAGCCCATCATTCAATTGATTAAGAATTTAACGTGATGTAACAAGAAATTTGAAAAATATATATATTTATTCTTTAAAAAAAAAAAAAAAAAAACTTTGTATCTTTTTAGTCAATCTGTCTCGAGTCCAGTCATCGAGTGCTGTTTCAGTCTCACTGGGTAACGTAACATTACAGAAATCACAAAATGTTTTTCTTACAATTATACAAGATATGTACCGTAATTTCCGGACTATAAAGCGCACCTGAATATAAGCCGCAGCAGCTAAATGGGGAAAAACAAATGTGTTCATATGCAAGCCGCACTGGACTATAAGCCGCAGGTGTTTCGCCAGGAAACGGGTCCGCGGAGCGGATCGGTTCGGCGGCTGCGAGCCTGCGACTCTGGACTCGCACCGCGGATCCTGTTTGCGGGGTCCCGCTGGTCACCTCGGTTAATTGGTATGGAGTCGGACCAGAACTCGACAACAAGAGCAAGACAAGAGAACATACAGATGAGAGCTCGAGCGATCTAGCCAGATCGACTGCCTTTAACTTAAAAGCTGCATCACATGCAATTCTTGGTTTGTTTTCCACAATGAGGGTTTGTGCATGAAAACTTCCTCTGCACAAACTGTCTTGCTCTCGTTCTGTATTTGCTTCCACTGTTCCAGTGCTTTCGTTGTTCGCACGAACTGCCTGTCTCACTCTTTCCCGAGCCCACCCAACAATCCATCGTTGAGAAGGTCCCCTAGTGGCCGTTAGCTGTAAAAAAAAAAAAAAAAAAAACATAGATTAGCCGCACCGTTGTATAAACCGCAGGGTTCAAAGCATGGGGGAAAAGTAGCGGCTTATAGTCCGGAAATTACGGTAGTTTAATTGTGGCTCATTTTCAACTCAGGATGGATTCAACCAAAAGATAGGAATAAGATTCAGACACAAAACCGTCAGGGTGCCCCACATTTTAAATTCTTCCCAAATTGCCAGGGTTTTGAATGTCAAGTACAAATCCACATGTGATGTCAGAGGATAAGTGTCAAAAAAGCTGCGTAGAGATGAAGCCTGGAAACGACACATCAGCGCGGCCGTGGGGTGAAACGCGATGAGCGCGAGCAGCTGAAGGTAGGGTGGCGTTAAAAAGCGTAGAACGTGTCGAGCGTTCGCAGGGAGCAAGACATTTATTTATCCAAATGACACATAATTACTTTGCATGTCATTGGAAGAGCAGATCATCTGAATAAACTGGTTTGGCAAAAAAAAAGAGAGAAAAAAAAATTCTAAATCCATCTGGACTGCAGTGTAAAAATCATTGAGCCCATTTCCTATCCGACCTCCACAATTCTCAATTCATTCACACGGGCGAGTCCAAACGTCGCGTGCTCGTGGCGATAAGGGACTTTCCCTGTGAGTCATGATCAACTTCCCTCTGAAGGCTTTGTGGAGCGTAAAAAACAAATACATAATAATAAAAAATACAAACATAAAAAAAAAAAAGTGGAGGTGTGGATGGATGAATGGGTGGATGGATGGATGGATGCATCACGCAGTTGGTCAACATCCAGATTGACCCCTATTTCACACCAGAATCGTCTGCAGAGCATCAGCCACTACAGTCAATGAGCAGGTTCACACCAGGCGCAGAGCGGCCGCGTTTCAGAAGCGTCCCAGAAGCAGTAAAACGCGACCCACTGGAAAAGAACGCCAGAATTTATTCTTTGACGCCTGCCGCGTCCCCTCCTGCGTCAATCGTAACAGGTAGGATCGTTCAGACAGGAAGTCAATGGTGTAAAAACACGGTGGATCCGATTGATTTTCATCATAACACACAATGTGCTGGGTTTTGTATTTATATGTGCTGTACTTTACTGTGAAACATCAACGTGACGCATCGGCTTCAACGCTGTTCAGGTCGGCCGTCAAACAAAAACAGATTTCACTTTGAATCTCAAACTATGATGAACAAAATGCATCTATACTTTAAATACCTGCATTTTGTATGATGCCAGCAGTTCGCTTTATTATTATTGTTTTTCTTTTTTACCTGGAAGTATCGATGTTTTGTTTCACTGTTGTCTTCTTTAAATACACGCGAAAACTACCTGGGTTGTTGCGCAATCTTGCGATCCTCGCGTGAACCGATGGAGCCGCTGCTCAAGACGCTCTAAACGCGTCCTGCTGGAGAGAAGCAGAGCGTCTACACGGTTGATCTGCTCACGCTTCCGGTGTGAAATAGAGCGTCCGACAACAACTTCATTAAAAAACGTTTGGCGATGAAATGCTTTGAGATGTTTTTACCGCTGTCTCCTGCTTTCTACGCCTACTGCTCTCTCAGTTGGTCGATACCCCCCCACTGAACCTATGCAAATGCAACATGCGTCATTTACGTTTTTAACGACTGGGGGCAGTAAAGCGCAAAACCACAGCAACTTCCTGTTTGCGGACTATATCACTCGTTTTAATTCTACTGCAGCTCGTATGGATCGGAACGAGGAGTAACAACTGGTGGGACAGAGTGGTGACCACTTTATTTTCAGATCAACAGTGGCTGGCAAATTTTCGGATGCAACGTCGCACATTTAATCTCATATGTGGGAAACTGCGACCGCTGCTCCACTGACAAAATACGCTAATGCGGAATAAGATTTATTAGCATCCTAATAAAAGAGTCCAGCATAAATGATTTGTTTTCGCTTCTTAGCAGCGGGCGAAACAGCCAGAGGACAATGAACAATTATCGAGCGCTGATGGAACGTGATCAAAAACCTTTGCATCAGTGCTTGATATACGCCTCGACTGGCGCGATATTATGATTTAGCGCACGTTACACTCAACGTCACCCTGTGAGGCAGGTAAAAAAGGTGGTGTTGTCCCGGGTTTACAGATTCCATTGCAAGCCGATTAGTGCGGAGCCGATCGGAGACGATTTTGACCCGGGTCGTTCGCCGGGTCGTTTGACCCGTTTTGTTGCGGGATAGCGCGGCTCGGGGAGCAGATTCCACCGCCACCAAATGCCGATTATTTTCAAAAAAACCCACGTTTTTCTGGCAGTGGAATTGGGGCTATAGAGTCGTGGCTACACCCCGCAATGACGCGCACACACTCACACACGCCCATGCCCAGGTGTCAAAGAAATGTAAACATTAGGCACTCACGGCTCCTGCAGGGATACTAGCCTTGGTAGCACTCAAAAAAAACCCACGTTTTTTGGGCAGTGGAATTGGGGCTTTAGTGTAAAGAAAATTCATTCATTCATTTTCCATACCTGCTTCTTCCCGAGCTCAGGGTCACGGGGGTCTGCTGGAGCCTAATCCAGCTGTTTTAGGGCGAAGGCAGGGTGACACCCTGGACAAGTCGCCAGTTCATTGCAGGGCCACATAGTGACAAACAACCATTCACACTCACATGCACACCTATGGACAATTTAGAGTGTTCAATTGAGCTCACATGCATGTTTTTGGAGTGTGGGAGGAAGCCGGAGAACCCGGAGAGAACCCATGCAGACACAGGGAGATGAAAAGAAAATTAAAAAGTTTCATTGTAAAATAGCGATTTCAAAAAAGAAAATATTCCATTGTGTTGTTTTCTTCAACACACGGTGGCTTTTCAGTTTTGCATTTTATTTTATTCTTCTTGTTTTTTAATCAATGTGTAGTAGTGAGTTCATCTCCATCGTCTACCACTGTCTGCACATATGTGAAACAACACTTTTCCTTCAGCTGTGCCATTAACATTACATGTTCATCACAAATAACATTTGGTATTATCATCTGTTAGTAGATCTTATAGTTTAGACTTCAGACTTCTGTGAAACAAAATAGCAGTATGGGACATATGCCAAGCAAGACTTAACCATCATTCCAACTCTTTGTAGTGTATTTGTGACACTTTCAAATCATTGCAATGAGGGGAAAAAGGCAAAAAATGCAACGCTTTGGACAAACATCAGGCATGTTTATGGAGAGAATTCACTGGCTGCTGCAGCTGGTGCTCAGACTTCCAGTAGCGGCAGCTTGTTGGGCCTCTGGCCAAAGCACTCACTCGTTGTTGTTGTGTGAGCAGTGTAGCACACCGTCTTGGGAGTTTTGGGTCTGCTGAGTTGACTCTTAACGTGGGGACAGTGCGCGGAAAAGCAGCACAAGCGACCACGGAGACGACACGAAGAATCAGATACCCGTTCAAAATGATGAACGAGTAGCAAAGGCATTGCACAGCCGTCGCTGTTTTAAAATGCACATCTGCAGTGAGCTAATCAAGGTGGGGATCAGTGGGAGGAATAATCACAAACATCCTGAAAGAGGGCTTTGTACTCAAACACCAATTTAGAGTCAATTCACCGCAGGATTCCCATGTCCTGCTGCCGCTGCACTCTTTAACAAAGGCTCCTCGTTGACTCTTCTGCAAACTTTTCTGGCGTCCAGGCTCAACGCCAAAACCCCTTTGTAGCGCGGGGGAGGTTACAGCGGAACATCCCAGCAAGCAGAGCGACAAGGTCACCGGGGGGCGGCCGAGCCAAACCGAGAGCGACGCCCAGAGAGGATCAGAGCGAGCGTCTGGGTCTCGCCTGGCCGGGTGACACCTCAGCCTCAATCTGTCAATCGAGCGGCGCCGAAACGCACAGAGGGAACGAGAGAGAGAGCGAGGAGAGAGAGAAAGAGAGAGAAAGAGAGAGAGAGAGAGAGCGAGGAGAGAGAGAAAGAGAGAGAAAGAGAGAGAGAGAGAGAGAGAGAGAGAGCGAGGGCGAGGAGCACGAACCGATAAGGGCGGAACACTCGTGGAGCATCAAGCTAGCAGACGCGTGACAAAAGGTGGTCTTCAGTTTAAAAAAGCATTTGCTGTCACATAGGGATGTGCGATACTACTATTTTTCCTTTCGATACGATACCAGGTGATACCAAGGCTAGTATCCCTGCAGGAGCCGTGAGTGCCTAATGTTTACATTTCTTTGACACCTGGGCATGGGCGTGTGTGAGTGTGTGCGCGTCATTGCGGGGTGTAGCCACGACTCTATAGCCCCAATTCCACTGCCAGAAAAACGTGGGGTTTTTTGAAAATAATTGGCATTTGGTGGCGGTGGAATCTGCTCCCCGAGCCGTGCTATCCCGCGACAAAACGGGTCAAACGACCCGGCAAACGACCCGGGACAAAATCGGCTCCGATCGGCTCCGCACTAATTGGCATGCGATGGAAGAAACCCGGGACAACACCACCTTTTTTACCTGGTGCACGGGGTGACGTTGAGCGCAACGTGCGCTAAATCATAATATCGCGCCAGTCGCAGCGTTTATCAAGTACCGATGCAAAAGTTTTCCATCACGTTCCATCAGCGCTCGATAATTGTTCATTGTCCTCTGGCTGTTTCGCCCAATGCTCGCGCACAAAGTGGACCAGACGCCGAAACAATCGCTGCACGGCGGGAAGCGGCCGCGGAGGTGCGCGCCGCTTCGAGTCTGGCGGCAACGACGTCATCGTTCCACTACAGCCTAAAGTGACCAACGACTAAGAACACTGGCCACCGCCGGACTCTGGAATTCTGTAGCACTTCATCATGCGATCTCAGCGCGATGACGTCAGCAGACACGCAGCGGCGAAAGCGGAGGGGGTTTTTGGAAATTGCGCTTGACGGGGTGGCGGTAGCACGCTATCACTGTCACGCTACGCTAACGTGTCGGCAAACTTACGTGCCGCCAAAGATTCGTTGGGGGCGGCGGGGGGCGGGTTATGACTGCCTTCACGCGGGCCGGACAGAGACACGCATCGGGCCGGATGTGGCCCGCGGGCCGTAGTTTGGCCATGCCTGCCTTATGTCCTTTTCGCAGACATCACAGGTAGCTTCATTTGAGCTGACCGCTGTGAAGTACGCCCAAACGATGCTCCTCTTTCTCTCTGCCATCCTATCATGTGCTACTCTCCTTCACCGCTCCGACGACGGCTGCTGCCTGCTGGGCTCGCATGCGACGCGCGCACCCACATAACAATGCGCGAGCGCCAGAAGGAAAAGTAGTTCCATATCCGACACATTTTGCCACACATATTTCTTTTACAAGAAATATTGATAACAAAATTATTTCGGTATTAATATTTCTTGTAAAAGTTGACTTAGAATGGATATTTTGATGTGAAGATCGATTCTGATAAAACACGCCCCCAGATCGGAAGTATCGATATTCGTGGATCGATACGCACATACCGTCACATCTCTTCCAACTGTTTTGTGCAGTTCCAAGCGGCTTTAAAGAAGGCTTGGGGTTCAGAGTGGTTTTTTTTGTTGTTGTTTTTTTTCCTTTTTAAATTTACACAATGAATGGTGGAAAGTGTTTGGAAATACCTTGAAATCAAAGGTTTTTATTAAAACAAACAAACAAAGAAAACATGATCAATGCGCCAAACAACACAAAGATTAGGCAGCACATTGAATGCCAAGCAAAGCCATGAAATGTGCTGCAGCGAGATGGGTTTTTTGTTTTTTGGGAGGGTTTTCCCTCACTGCCAGTGAGTTAAATATATTTTAAACATATTATTAAAATACACATTCTAAAATACACATCTGACGAATTCACTCAGGTCTTCCAGCGGTTTTAAAGAGGCTAATGCGGAGAGTAAGGAAGAGCACACTGGCTCTCCTTAACTGAGACAAATCATTAAGCTACGTCACAGCTCAACCAGTAAATTTAACTCAGACACACATCTGCAGCTGCTAAAGTTAATTTACACCAATCTCCGGGGCTCCACATTCCTCTTGAGGACCCAACTGCTTGTTGGACTGCGCGTGAAAATAAAAGTATTTCCTGCTAATATGGAACCGATGGTGCATCCGAAATCCCCCCAAGTATTAGTGGGTAGTGGCTAGCAGCTGAGGTGAACACCTGAAGACTCCTGCCACATCTGGCAAACAACAATCACATCCTAAACTATATAGTATCACAGAGAACCAGCTGCTCTGCATTTTACTCAATCTGAATTAAATCAGCTGCAGTGTGGTCACAGGTTGTAAACTGTATTTGTGAGCCAGCCCTACTTTTTAAATGTTCATCCTCGTATCATAACATACAAACATACATACATACACACATGTATATATATATATATATATATATATGTGTATATATATATATATATATATATATATATATATATATATATATATATATATATATATATACACACACACACACATATATATGTATATATACATATATAAGTATATATATATATATATGTATATACATATATACGTGTATATATATATACATATACATATATATATATATATATATATATATATATATATATATATATATATATATATATATACAAATATATATGTATATACATATATACGTGTATATATATGTACATATACATATATATATATATATATGTGCCAGTGGCACATATGTTCAGCTAATGGACGCCATCAGTCATCCAACCATTCTGCCTCAGACAAACTTTGAAAGTATGGGCAGCACAAAGAGAAAATGGGATGCATTGGCCGCAGAGCCATGCCACGGTAGGCTAAACACAGATGTTTGTTTTTATTTTCTTCTTTCTTTCTTTCTTTGATTTCTGTGGGTCCTGCGCTGTGAAGCGAGCAAAACACATTCTGCTCCCTTTGAAACACTGTTAGGAATATACATATCAGAGCAGGCAGTGTCAGGAGGAAGAAAATGTACATGTGATATGTGTGTGTATGTATACATATATATATATATATATATATATATATATATATATATATATATATATATATATATATACAGTATATATATGTATATATTAGAGCTGTCAGTCGATTAAAAAAATTAATCCGATTAATCGCAAGGTTTTCCATAGTTAACTCACGATTAATCACATGTAGCACATTTCAAGTAAAACTGTAGCTATTTGACGGTGTCCTGCAGGAAAGCACATTTCTGCAGCTTCAACTTAAGACCTGTGTCTGCCAGTCTCCGGAGGACAGTCTCAAGTTGACACAGATGCTGTTCAAAAGACTCAGAAAACACCAGAATATCATCTAAATAAACGACGTAAGATGTAAAAAATAATACAAACGTCTTGGTTCTGTCGGGTTGTTGTTGAATGTTTTGTATTGTCATACATTCTAACAATAAATATATAAAAATAATCCTTCTGGTTTCTTTGCGGTCCAAGGAGAATACTAATATTAAAACTATTATTGATAAAAAAATTCATATCGTGATAATTATCGAGCAATATAAGAAAACATATTGTGATAAAAAAAAAATTGCCATATCGCCCAGGCCTAGAGCACAGGCCTTCAGCACTTTTCCAGGTACTCCATCTGGACCGGTTGCCTTCCTTTGATCCACTGACCGAAGTACCCGCGTGACCTCTTTAACTTCTAGAGTGAATGCGGGTGGGGGTGACGGAAACTGCAGGGGCCTGCAGCGGTGTGGTGGGGGGCCGTGCCGGAGCTTCAAAAGCATGTGAAGCTGTTGAGTTCTTCTGCTAGCTCTGCATCAGGGTCTCTTGATGTCACGGCACCGCCCTTGTAATTGGTGAGGGTCTGGATGCCCTGCCACACTTGACGGGGGTTGTTACTGCGGAGATGGTCCTCCACTGTTGTTTTGTATGCAGTTTTGGCCTCCTTGATGCCTCTCCTCAGGTCGGCGCGAGCAGAACTGTAGAGGACTCTGTCACCAGACTTGAGCATGCGGACCTGGCTCGTCATCCAAGGTTTCTGGTTCGGGTACACTCGTATGGTCTTATCCACAGTGACGTTTCCAGTGCAGAACTTGATGTAATCCAGTACAGTCTCTGTGAATATGGACAGGTCCTCGTGGTGAAAGGTATTCCACTGCGTGGCCTCGAAGCAGTTCTGAAGTTGGAGGAGGACCCCCTCAGGCCAGGTGGTGACGATCTTCATCTTGGGCTTTGTTTGACAATAGTGAGGGGTGTAAGCAGGGGTGAGAAGCAGGGAGAGGTGGTCAGACAGTCCCAGATGGGGGAGGGGGGTGGCTTTGTATGCATGTCTGATATTGGAATAAACATGATCCAGAGTGTTTTCCCCTCTAGTTGGACAGCTGACATGTTGGTGGAAATTTGGAAGTACAGTTTTTAGGTTTGCCTTGTTGAAGTCACCTGCTATGATATGAACGCCGTCATGGTGGGCCCGTTGGTGTTTGTTGATGGTGAATAGGAGCAGAGATAATGCTGTGCTTACATTTGCGTCCGGGGGGATGTAGACAGCTGTGATTATTACAACAGACAGCTCTCTGGGTAAGAAGAAGGGTCTGAATCTCACTGACATGTACTCCAGGTCCGGGCAGCAGTGTGTCACCAGCACCGTACTGTTGTTGCACCATCCCTCATGCACGTAGACACAGAGCCCCCGTCCTCTGCTCTTGCCAGAGTCGCTGTTTCTGTCTGCGCGATGTAGCATGCGATCCGCTAGCTGCACAGTAGCGTCCGGAATCTTGGCGTGTAGCCAAGTTTCTGTAATTAATAAAATGCAACAATCCCGGACATAGCCATTTCCCACCAGCTGTAGTTCCAAATCGTCCGTCTTGTGTGTCAGGGATCTGACGTTGGAGAGGTAGAGGCTCGGCAGCGGAGGTTTGAGTGGCTGCTTCTTTAGCCTGACCATTAGCCCAGCTCGGCAGCCCCGCTTTTGTTTACGTTCCCTCCGCCTCCTGTCTCGTCCGGGATGTTGAAAGTACGATGGAAGTTGTTGGAGATGGTCAGTTTGTACTGTAATCCGATGTTGATTAAGTTAAGACGAGTGTAGTGTGTAGCAGCGAAGGAAAATTCCCAGTTTAAAAGAGAAGTCAACAAAAGAAAGCACGAAAGGGGGGAGCCAAGAGCCGCTGCACTCACGCGCGCCGCCATTGAGACTTTGTGTTGATTATAGGAAACTCATTGCAAAGACCAGACGCAACGCTTTTCCACTTCCAAGAATTGACGAGACTTTTGATGCACTGAGGGGGGCAAAGTTCTTTTCGACCATAGACCTGGCCAGTGGGTATCACCAGGTGGCGATGCATGAAGAAGACAGGCCAAAAACGGCGTTTACTACACCCTTTGGGTTATTTGAGTATGTGAGAATGCCGTTTGGCTTATGTAATGCACCGGCCACCTTTCAAAGGCTCATGCAAGCTGTGATGAATGATCTTGTCTTCCAGATACTTCCTATACTATATATACATATATACATATATATATACATATATATATATATATATATATATATATATATATATATATATATATATATACCACTATATATATATATATATATATATATATATATATTAGGCCTGGGTGATATGGCAATTTTTTTTATCACGATATGTTTTCTTATATTGCTTGATGTCGATAATTATCACGATATAATTTTTTTTTTTTTTTTTTTTTTTTTTTTTTTATCAATAATAGTTTTAATATTAGTATTCTCCTTGGACCGCAAAGAAACCAGAAGGATTATTTTTATATATTTATTGTTAGAATGTATGACAATACAAAACATTCAACAACAACCCGACAGAACCAAGACGTTTGTATTATTTTTTACATCTTAGTTGTACTGAAATAAAATAACTTAAATGTTGAGGATTATGTGTCTTGTTTTTAACATCTCTCAAACATTTTAGAGGTAGTGTACTGAACTGATTAAATAAAATGAAAACAAAAATAAAAAGAGGTACAGACAGACAGTACAATATTGCACGTCGCTGCTCTGGTTATGTTTCTGTACCGCGTCGATTCTTTTTTTGTACGGGGTGGCTGCGTTAAAGGCTGACTGTATTGTTGTTTGACGAGCAACTGTTTGCTTAGCACTGTCGCTAGCTAGGCTACTGCTACTGCTAGCGGGAGTATCATGCAGCATACTCCCCCTGGGCGCAGCAGTGCGTTGTTTTTAGCATTACCTGTGGGGAGGCTAGCATGAAAACGTAGACTCTGGCTTTCATGCCATTCTTTATCGTGGTACTTCTTGAGATGTTGAATGAGGTTCGTGGTGTTTCCCGTTTTGCTTGGGACTGTTCTCCGACATAATTTGCACTTAGCGTTAGCCTGTCCTTTGTCGGACCTGAGGTAGCCGACAGTTTCTTCACTTCCCTCGACTTCTGATTGCTCCTCTCTAGTTGCTACTCATTTCGACATGTTCCTATAACTAGATTTAGCGGACGGCTGTGTGTGTCTCCCATCTGAGTTGTTGTGAGCAAGAGGAGGCGGGTGGAGGGCAGGAAGCACGCCGTTGTTTCTCTGCTGGGATTGGCTGTTCATTTAGCACGCGCTTGTTTCTCTCCTGTGGGATTGGTTGGGTTATCGATATAACAGCTCATGCATTTATCATCGTTATCGTGGAGTTTTTAATCGCGATTATTATCGTAATCGTTTTATCGCCCAGGCCTACTGTGCTCCCCAGCTGTCTCAGGTCTTCACAGACATTTTCAACCTGTCTCTGGCCCAAGCTGTCACCCCGACCTGCCTGAAGTCTGACTTCCTCACCAGTACTATGGGCGAAGCGTAAGCACTGGTGCTTTCTTTAATGACGCCTTTCCTCAGCAGCTTGCTGATGTACTCTCTGACCTCGCCATACTGGGTAGGTGGTATCCGCCTGTATGGCTGCATCACTGGCACATCGTCTGTCAGGTGGATCTTATGTTGAACTTTGTCTGTAAAACCCAGGTCTTCATCCTCTGTAGCAAACACAAAAGAGTGTTTAGCCAACAGTGAAGCAAGCTTTTCCTCTGTTCTGGGTTACCACCAACATTTAGCTGGTTGAGAATAGATTGAGCATTTGGTGCCGCCTCAGCACGTTTATCAATGCTGACCTCTTCAGTGTCAGCTGAAATTCTTTGAAACTGCACCTAACAGGTTTCATCACTTTGAATCCCATCAGCATGTGTCAGTAAACCCAATTTTGTCCCAAACTTCAACCACACATCTTCATCTGACAAATTCATCACTTGGACAGGAAAAGTGTGGCCTTCAGACAAAACTAAAGTTGGCACAACAACCAACCCTCCTGGCAGTGGTAGACCAGTAGGCTCCAGCAGCGACAGAGAACCTTTCTGATTTGTGGATCGAAACCCCTTGGCCATGACAGTAGCAAGGGATGAAGCAGGGACATGCACCACATCCCTACCCGCTACTCTAGCAAAAGAGGGTCGTTGCACCACATCTGCCGAGTGAAGGTGATGAAAAACCTCTCTCCAACCGGAATCGAGTCTTCCCTGCATAGTGGTATCAAACTCCTGGTGCACTAACTCTCTGCATTTTTTGACAATGTTCATTCCCACCAGTCCCGGGACTGAGGTGGAGTGTGCTGAATCTCTGACAATTAAAAACCCTCGCTCTGGAATAGTCAGTCCCATCACCTCAACGTCAAGCTCTACATAACCAATATAAGGCAGTTCCAACCCATTTGCAGCAGTGATCTTTAACCACTCAAAAGCAGGACAGATGTTTTCCCCCTTCTCTGCCAAGTGTTCTTTAAAGAAACTCTCAGATATGGTGCTGACCAAGGCTTGGCTCAAGACAATCGAGGGCTCAAGTTTTCCTGAGCTGCAGAGTGGCCCAAGGTTGGGGAACTTGGACCCATTCCAGTCTGCGGACACTTTTTTGCAATATGGCCAACGCCACGACATTAAAACAGATTGGCTGGCCATCTGGTGTGAACTTTGGCTGGTACCTTGGTCGTGGCCTAGGCTCTTGAAAAGTGAAATCTGAATTGCGCTTACTTAGCTCACTTACAGCACATGCTAGGTCAGCTAATGTTTTGGTGAGATCTGCTAACTGCTTTTCCTGCTGAGCAACTGCTTTCTGAACAGTGTCGAGTATGGTGGTTTCGTCATCTTTACCGGACTTCATAGAACACTGGGTAACCGAAACCTCAGATGTAACATGGTTACTCCTAACTACTCTGGAACGGTGAGATTTCCCATCCTCAATTTCCCATAGCAAGGCCTCACTTCTAACATGTAAGAGGCTGGAATCAAATTTTTCTCTTACCAGCTTCCGAAGCTCACGGCGTAGAGCTGTCTCCCTTAAACCCTTGATAAACTGTTCCCTGAGCACCGTCTTCTCATTTGGTATTACATCAGATGATTGTTTCAGTATTGAGCTCATAATCTGGGAAAAGAGCATGGGAGTAGTCGCGTAAATCTTCGCCATCTGCCTGTTTACGGTTATAGAAAGTCTGTAAAAGTTGTGTTGAATTGCGCTTTTCACCAAAAGTGTTTCTCAAGTAAGAAAACAAACAATCTGGCCCCACTGACTGCCCTCCCATACATAGTCGCACCTCATCCAAAGCGGGACCACGTAACAACGACAGTATGTAGTCACATTGCTCTTCTGGAGATTGCTCTCTGGACCTTAACACCCTCTCCACTTCATCAATGAACTCCTCCACCGACCTCCAGTCTTGACTACATTCGCCGCTAAGTACTTAAACTTGACGTTCTCTTGGTACATAAATGTAAGAACGTGTGGGAGCACTTCGAGCTCTTGCTTCATCATTCAGTCTGATGAGCTCATCGCGCAACCTGGTGAGTTCTTGCATTTGCGCTTGCATTTCAGCTGTAAAGTCACCATAAATGCCCGTGGCCCCACCCATGCTTTGATCACCCTGAGCATTTGCATTACCTGAAGTGCCCTCATCACCCGAATCATTAGACATCATGAAAAAAAGAAAAGGAAAGTAAAACAACAACTGCACTCCAATACAAATGAGAAATGTTTGATTTCAAGTCTGATTTCAAGGATATTGTGTGAAGAGTCTATCTCGATGCCCAGTTGAAGTTCCTGCTGTAACTCTCCCAGACGATGCTGGATTCTTCTGTAGCGTAGTCTCTATCCCAGGAAAAACAGCAACTCTCAGGCGCCACCAGCAGAATCCAATGAAACTCCTCCTCAAGGTGGTACACTGGCTCCTGAAATCTTCACCACTGCCGTATTTTCAAACTAGCTGGATAAAACACTTGTTGCAAAAAAAAACGAATAAAGGAAAAAATGTTTGCTGCACACCACCCCACTCCTGCTACCAAAAATGTGTAGCCGGCAAAAACTGCATTCACCGGCGTACAACAAAAAATCAGGGGACAGGTGTGTCTTTGATATTTTAATGGCAACCAAAAGAAAATGCCTCCTCTTAGGGTCATAAAAGTACACAGAAGAAAAAGAAAAAAAAATACAACAAACCAAAAAAATACGGCAGTGGCTGGAGAGTGACAAACATAAAGAAAAGACCATCAAAATCCAATCCCCTCACACAGTGCAGAATCAAACGCGTTTCCATAAATAATACAAGAAAATTGACTTACACTGGATGGATTACAGTCACTTGTGGAGATGCTTCATCTACTCGACACAGTCACCTTTAACTAAGATATCAAAAACTTAGAGTCACGCTTAGCTCCCACGATTAGCCGTTCTTAGCATTTATACACGGGCTAACGCACACTCACTCATACACACGGAAACCTATACATTCACATTAAACGTTTCACCTCACCTCGTGATGACCATATTGCTTTGCTTTACTGCTTTGCTTTACTGGCTTTGCTTTACTGTCACGACTCCGTGAACACATGGCACAACTTTTAACATTCAGGACCGAACTCTCGTCTCTTTTTCTTGCTCACGCATCTCAAAAAAACACAGAACAAAAGAACTCTGCAACACCCGCCGAACGGTAGACTGCCGCCTGGTGGCAGCTATCCACAACACATAATAAAATAAAAAGAAGACCCAAGTGTTTACCACCCGGTTACATATATATATATATCGCTAATTTTAGTGGAACAGAGGCTTATGTAAATATCTTGCTTTTTTTATCTTGCCTTTTTTCTGTACGTATTTACAAATATTTTATTTTTGTCTATATCTTCAGTTAATATAATTCTTGACCTTTTGCACTGTAGCCAATTTCTTTTTTCTTTTTTGTTGTTGCTGTAATTATGCAAATTTCCCCATTGTGGGATCAATAAAGGTCTTCTTCTTCTTCTTCTTCTTCTTCTTCTTCTTCTTCTTCAAATATTGTGATTAAAAGATGGGAATAACACCTCAAAAGCACAAATTGGAGACAACAGACATATTTAGGGAACTGTATGAAACAAGATGGGAGTGATCAGCTGAGCAGTTCAGGGAGATGGTTGTCTGCCAGTCTCCACCCTGCAGCTCTCCCTCTGTGGCTTTTTGTCTTTAGTCCCACCGGCATGTTGTGATTCATCAACCTATGTGAAAAATGGAAATAAAAGGCAGAAATGTGTTAAGCATGTTTCTTTTATTGTCACCACATAAGCAACGTCCACAAGCGGACATGTGATTAGATGATGACCTGATGGAAAAATTGCCATTACACTCCAGAAGAGGTGAGGTCATCAAATTTTACTTATTTGAAAATGATTATGTTGCTGTGATAAGCACAGCGCGGTAAATATTTTCCTGCTTCATCCGATTTTAAATGTTTATGCAAACACAAATGAAAGTGATGTTTTTAGTGAGCGCCTCACCACTTTTAGACACAAAATAATAATTCAACAGGAAAAAATATGAGCATGACATTTTGTCGTAATTGTGATATGAAATGTTCATAACTTTTGGTCTTTATGGACAGGGCAACTTGAGAGGGTAGACTCAAAACATGCCAAGTAGTATTCCAAAGGTGCAGGAGCCACCCTTGCTGGTGACAGCAAGGATGGCCAAGAAAGACTTTACCTTCAGGATGGACTTTGTGTCCAGCATGTTGCAGGGGGTCGAGGATGCATCTACCAGTTCAGCACAAAACACAGAAAACACACCACCTTGGCCCAGCATTAGACTAGCGCTGCCCCATGAAGCTCCCTGGAAATCACAACACAACCATCAGTCAATTAATCTGTATTATTAAAACATGTGTGAATACTGACTGACTTTTCTCTGCTGATTGTGACAAAACAAAACAGTAGCTCCTTTAATATAAACCAACATTGAAAGCCATAATATTCAAAGCTGTAGAATTAAGGAGATTAAAAAGCAGTTGAAGTTCTAATGGAGGCCACCATGCAGGCTGGAACAGGCATCCTGTGCAACCTCCCTGGGTGTTCTCTAGCCAAACGTGTGAATTATCTGGTCGCAGTGAACCTGAACAAGTGGGGGGAAGTGGCTTAAACAAGTAATAATGTAGGACATAATAATAATAATAATAATAATAATGATAATAATAAAAACACGTGCCTTATCTATAATCTATTTCTTGTATTTCAGTCCCTTAAACGTATTTAAACACGTTGTTACTAACTGCAATATACACCCGTCAGCATTGCAAGTTAAAAGCACCATTCGTAATGCTCAGTTGTATTTCTAAATATAAGCACTTATCTTGGGAATGACAGTAACGTATGAATAGTTGAAGTCAAGGGGGAAAAAATAAGTCAAATCCTAGTAAGTTAACCCAAAGTTCAAAACATTAGCATGCAACTGTAGCCCGCTAACGTTTTGCTAATGTAATGTAAATGAACTGGGCAGTTTATTCAAACCGATGACGAGATATTTGATGATATCAACTGGCGTTAACTGACTAACAGCTACTTCTAGACTGAAGTTACAGCAAGAAACATTAACTTTTAGGTTCGCGTCAACTCACCTGCCAATCTCTTCCCACGGACGGACTTCACCCAGGGATAGCATGGCTGCTTCCAAGACATCCCTCTCGCAACATAGCATCTTGAAAGTGCCGGTGTAAGTACAGGATACTGTGATGCAAGACAGCTCTCCTGGCACACCATTCAGGCTGCTTCATGGCAGCACAATAATAATAATAATAATAATAATAATAATAATAATAATAATAATAAACTTTTATTTGTACAGCGCTAAATCACAACCAAAGGCGTCTCAAAGCGCGTTATACAATCAGAGAGAACCAACCGGGCCCCCGGAGCAAGCAAGATGCGACAGTGGCTGGGAAAAACTCCCCTGTGGGAAGAAACCTAGGGCAGACTCCAGAGGGCCATCATCTGCCTATGAGTAGTTGGGGTGAAGTAGAAAGATAGAGGAGAGACAGAGAAAGAGAGAAAGGAGCAGAGTGAGCCAGGGTGGCAGACAGGACAGAGTGAAAAACAGATACACCAACCAGGCAAAACGGATATAAACACAAAGAATAGGAACTAATTCAAGGCTGCTGTCCATGTGGAGTGTAAGTGTCCATGCTTTGGAAGGCAAGAGCCTATCTCAATGGACAATCTGCCGATAGGACAAGTCCAGGTCCTAAGCGTGGTGGTGGGATGAAGCGATGACAGCAAGACCCCCAGGACAGCACAATCCAGCTCCTGGCGCAGTGGTCATCACCTGCCGGGGACACAGAGACTGCTGCAGTATCATGCATATCGAGCATACTGTACAAAGCATAATGAGAGCTAGTTTGGACAGGGTAGGCGGAGTCAAAGATTGATTGGGCGAGGAGAGTGATAGAGGCTCCGCCTGCACAGAGCAACGATCCCTGTAACGGGAGCGAAAGATCTCCCTCCACGGCGTAAGCCTACAGCAGCTTAACTGACAGTGGATGGAATCTAACTATACGCTTTAAGAAAAAGGAAAGTCTTAAGTCTCCTCCTAAATAAACTAACTGTGTCTGCCCCCCTCACCGAGGCTGGAAGATGATTCCAAAATAAAGGTGCCAGGAAACTGAAACACCTACCTCTTGATCTAACTCTAGAAATTTCTGGGATAACTAAAAGACCTCTGAATCCTCAGAGCGAAGGGCAATGATATATATATATATATATATATATATATATATATATATATATATATATATATATATATATATGTTAAAATGACACTAGGGGAACATTTGTTTGAACAAATATAATGATAACAACAAAAATAGCTGATAAGAGTTTAATTTGAGAGCTGATATCTAGCCATTTTCCATGGTTTTCTTGATAATAACCAAAATCACTTCAGTTCTCACATCAATTGCTATGGCATTGTACTGCCAAAAACAGTGCTTTTAGGCATTCCATGTTTTCTTTTCTGTCTCTTCTAGCCACATGACACACACAGCAGTTAGTAATTGATTGCATAACCATTGTTTTTGATGACTGCAGCATACATAGAGACAGACAGACAGACAGACAGACAGATAGATTGTAGACGAAATAGGAACACACTGCTACCCAGTTGCCCTGGAATTTCTATCTGAACGAGCTCAAAAAAATATATTTTATTTTTGTTTTTTATGTTTTTGTTTTTTGGGGACTCACATTGCATTGAAGAAAATGAAAAATTGGTGGGGGAAGAGTAAATAAAGATGAAGAGGCCTGAGGATTTGCAGCTGAACTGGCAAATACAATACAAATATGAACCCTGAGAAAGCCATTTCAACCTGTGTGCCTGTGTATGTGTGTGTGTGTGTGTGTGTGTGTGTGTGTGTGTGTGTGTGTGTGTGTGTGTGCCTTATTGGGGAGGGGAAGAGTCAGCAGTGAATCAAATGAAAGGGGCCTATTGAAAAAAAATAATAATAGCAGCGTTGTTGCAGATATTTATAATATCTGATATCTGAACAGATATTTGTATCTGAACCCCACCCATCAATGTGTAAATTTTACATTATGATGAGGCATTAGGCTGGGATCTAACCCCTTCAAAGGGACGCTGATACACTACATGCAGATGCTCTGGTTTCCAAGTTTCCTTCAAAATAGTTGTGTAGGTGAGTAGTGTGACAATGCCCCCTGCTGGCCTGAGAGAATAAGTCATTATTAGATAATATTACTGCAGGCAGAACAGGGCCCTTCTACTTTCAGCAGAGTCTGGCAGACAGAGGTGCCAGTCCTGCTTGACATATCATAGATATTAGAATTATATATTAGAACAGCGAAGTAGTTGTTCTAATAGTAGAAGTAGAAGTCAAAGCTGTTTGACTTTAAAAAATAAAAAAAAATCATAATAAAATTCAAAATGTATTTTTTTTTTATTAACTTTTGGATTTGAACTGGCCGGCAGGTGTTTTGGCAGTCGGTGGTGCTGTCATGTTCATCTGAGGCATCGCAGCAATCTGAAAAGGGGGAGTACATGCAGGAGGACATCAGTGAAATAAGAAGCAGGGAACATATCTGACCTCAAGATAATATGAAAAAAAAAAAAAAAATCACTGAATGTCGACTCCATGCAGAATGTAGTAGAAACATTTTTTCTAAAGACCACATTTTAAAAGCCTTCAACATGCACTTCCTTATGGACTTAATACACTTTTTGAGTCTCAGAAATCCTTGCATTTGGTGGGCCGAGGGTGTTGCATTTTAGAGGACAAGTTGGAGCAGAGTAAAACGATGCAGGAGCCTTTAGAAGGGAGTCTTTAGAAGTTGTTAACTACTTCTGCTCCTTTCTTTCTTCATCTTTTATTGTTTAAATAAGATACGCAGGGTGCCTCGCCTCGTGCAGCTGAATCTGTCGGTGCCAAGAGGAGAAACGTGCACTCTGTACCAGGACAGTAAGAATTACATAGCAGACTTTAGAAAGATAACGACATTTGATACTTTAAATTATTTTCACCTCAACTGTTAACGTTTCTTTCTTCTTTTAACCGAAGGTTTTTACACATTTGTTTGTCACTGCAGATTTAATTTTTTAAAACATAAATCGTTTGATAAATAAACTGGTGACATTTAGGGTGTACCCTGCCTTTGCCCAATGAGAGCTCCTTTCCGGGTAAATATCAGTGTTTATCACATCTAAACAAAAACAGCAGACTTTGATTGCCTGTATGTTTTAAGCGTCATTTAGTGTCAACGTGTGCAAACTGTAATGGTTTTATGATGTCATCCACAAATAAAATGCAATTTGCAATATCGTTAAAATCCAATGACAACTGCATAAATAACGTCGTTGCCGTCGGGAGCGCCGATGCAAATCGGCAGTGAAAGAACTGCGGTCAAGCAAACCGACAGTTCGACAAAAGCGGTCGAGCCAGCAGGCACTCGCTTTTTGCTAGCTCCGTGTACACCAGGTATTACGGTAGTCATTGTACTCAATGGGGAAACTAGATAGAATCGCTTTTCTCTGTACTTGGTTTCAGATGAACATTAATGGAGAATTCCTAATTGTCACTCCATCATTCCACTTCAGGGTGGTAGTGCATCACCCGAGGAAGCCCCTCAAGGAGTTTCAGCAATTTCCGATGGAGCATTTCAAAATAAATCTGCAAAAATGTGCATTTGTTTATGTTTTTTATTCTTGATTTCAATTGAAAATATTTGGAGAAGTCCTAATTGTCACCCCATTATTCCACTTCAGGGTGCTAGTGCATCACATCAGGAATCTCCTCAATGAATTTCAGCAATTTCTGATGGAGCATTTCAAATTCAGAATAATAAACTAAAATAATAAACATAAAAAGTGCACATTTTTGGATGAGCTTTATTCTGAAATGCTCCATCAGAAATTGCTGAAATTCAGCGAGGGTGTTCCTGGGGTGGTGCACTAGCACCCTGAAGTGGAATGATGGAGTGACAATTAGGAATTCTCCAAATATTTTCATCTGAAATCAAGAATAATAAACATAAAAAATGTACATTTTTGGATGAGCTTTATTTTGAAATGCTCCATCAGAAATTGTTGAAATTCATTGAGGGGCTTCCTGGGGTGGGGCACTAGCACCCTGAAGTGGAATATTGGCGTGACAATTAGGACTTCTCCAAATATTTTTATCTCAAATCAAGAATAATAAACATAAAAAGTGCACATTTTTGGATGAGCTTTATTTTGAAATACTCCATCAGAAATTGCTGAAATGCATTGAGGGTTTTTCCTGGGGTGGTGCACTAGCACCCTGAAGTGGAATGATGGAGTGACAATTAGGAATTCTCCAATAATGTTCATCTGAAACCAAGTACAGAGAAAAGCGATTCTATCTAGTGTCCCCATTGAGTACAATGACTACCGTAATACCTGGTGTACACGGAGCTAGTAAAAAGCGAGTGCCTGCTGGCTCGACCGCTTTTGTCGAACTGTCGGTTGGCTTGACCGCAGTGAGAAAGACGATGGTTCACTTTGCGTTATCACATTTGGTAGCTGGTTAGCCTTTATCTTCCTGCATGTGCGGTGAGAAGACAGTGAATTTACAAGAGGAAGATGTCCCTCTCAGCTTCCGGGACTCGGCAACACCACACCAGATGACAGCGGCGAGAATAACGCGAAATCGCACGTCAGAGATATAATCTGTCTGTCTCACAGCTCGTTGAAACCCGCGGAATGTTGTTTAAGTGCATAGAGCCGCTAGCTAAGAGACTGGACATCCGGAAACAGAGGGGACCCTCTGCCTGTTGCGGCTTCTGCTATTGGTTACTATCGGAGCAGCACGTGATGCTTTCTTCCAGTGAGGAGGGGCGAACGGATCTGCTTAGTGGACAGTCTTGAAACTTTATTTATCGCAATGAAATGAGAGGGAAATCATATCAGTAGATACACACACGCTCAAGAACACCTTTGTTAGTTTTATTATTAAAACAATATCCACAACATATACATCATTTGAAAACAATTAAGAGGCACTTAAAAAGCATTTTAAAATGCAGTATATTTAATTCATCATTTCTCGCTGTTTGGCTGTGTGTATAGGCCCGCACTGCACAGTGACTCCTTGCTCTGGAAGTAAGAAAAGTCTCGGATCATGCCGGGGAATGAATAGGAGTCCAGCGGTGGACGCAGCGGGAACACCGGCATCAGTCCAGGGGTAATGCACGGGGACATGAAGCCCGCCACCCCGCCGCCTGCAGGGGAATAAGTCAGACGCAGGGGACTGACGCCGAGCCGAGGGCTGAGGCCGTACAGACTGTCGCCTCCAGCGGCCGCTGGTGAAACATGCAGCGGGTAGAAAGCCGACTTGCCCCCCTGCATGCCGAACGCTCCAGGCGGTGCAGCGGGAGGCCTCGGCGTGCACGAGAGACTGGAGAGCGCCGTGGCACTGGCATCGATTTTAGCATCCCTGGCGTGCAGCAAGAGCTCGATGGACCGGACGATGTCTCCTTTGCAGGTTCTCACCATGGACTCAAGGGTGTGTCGCGTGTGATGGGGGAAGATCTTGGCCATGATCTCGGTGGGGTCCCGAACCAGACCCGGGCACTCCTGCGTTTTGTCCGCCTCGCTGCCGGAGTCCAGATCCGAGGAGGACGAGAGCGACCTGGCTGGACTGTCCGTGCGGGTGAACACGGGGGGCGGACTGGCGCTGTCCTTCGTGGGGGAAGCAGTACGCTCCTGGTCCGGAGACAGCTCTTTCCCGTTGCGAGGGGACGGCAGCCGTGATGGGCCACGAGTCACCACCAAGGGTCGGCACAGTAATCCGTTATACAGGTTGTAACTGTTTGTTTTGCGATCTGAAGTTTGAACGGAGATAAGTGTATACTTGAGGAAAAAAAATAATTAAACAAATTAAGTATTTATTATTATTATTATTATTATTATTATTATTATTATTATTATTATTATTATTATTATTATTTGATGTTGCGAATGATATTTAAACTTACCGTCTTTTTGATTCTCCACTCCAAACGCGTCATAACAGGCCGCTGTTTGGCTGCTGCTGCTGCTGCTGCGGGAGGCTGTTGGCACCTCAGAGCCCCGCGGAGAACCCTGGGGATTCCCAGTCCCTCCGCCGACACCGGGGCCGGGGTATATGAGCCGGAGCTCGCGGGCCTCGCTCTCCTCTTGCGCCTGCTGCCTCCTGAGGGCCACCTGCGCCGCCATCACGCGCTGCCGCTCCGCGATCAGCGTGCACTTGGCGCACACGCAGTCCCTCCAGCGGCAAAAGCGCTTGTGGCCTTTCAGGGCGGACACCACGCCGTGGTTCCTGCACCTGGCGCACTTGGGCGTGCGCGGGTACCCCCTCTCCAGCGCGGGGTTGCACGCCCGGAGGAAGAGAGGCGGCGGCTGCAGAAGGGACTGCGGCACGGGCATGCCCCCCAGTGGGCTGGCGGTGCCAAGCGGTCTGATCCGACTGTCCATTTTCGTCAGGAGGAGGAGTCAGCAAATGTTCTTGCGAGTGACGTGACCCTGATGTCGCGGCGACTGGCGCGTCCCTACTGCTCCTGGCAACCTGCGCCAGCGCGCCTTAAGAGTCCGTTTAACATGAAACCCAACACCCTCGTCACTCCCCCTTCCACTGCGGCCTCCCTGTCGTGTTTATTTGCATGCTCACCTGATGCATTCCGATATGTGCGGCGTTTGCACGTTACCCCCCCCCCCCAATCAAACTTGGAAAGCTTTTGAAAGAATCGGGTCAAATCTTTTTACATTAAACAAGGATTTCACATTAACAGATCAGAGTGTAGATATATAACGACTCTCCGTCCCCTCCCCACCATAACAACACCACTCTATAGTTGCAATGAAATGAATATTCAACATGGGGATGTCCTCACACAACAACACAACACAACAATGGCCCTGAAAGCTGCAAAACGCAACAGGTAATTATCTACCTGGTTATTCTGCTCAACAGATTACCTCCACAAAGGAGCCCATCTGTCAACAAACACCCTTCCATGTCAGCCGGATAACCACTTGTCACATGTTTCATTCACGGCTCACTGTTCCAGGATCCGGTTACACGCAACAGATTGCCTCTGTTGTTACAGGACACAATTTATGTGTCCCACACGATCGCCAGGGGAAACACATGTCATTGTTCTGCAACGGTTTTCAACACAGAGATGTCCTCTCTCCCTCCGCAACTGAAGGCAAGCGGCTAAACTGTGGCTAAAATGTTAATAATATCCTGGGCTGCCTGACATTTCGTGATCATCTTTGCAGGGTGTCTTGGTCTCCCCATGCAGCTCTGACGCTGCTGTACCATCTCTGAATAATATATGTGGGTTAAGGAGGACGTACATGGAAGCACGCGACCCCTTGTGGTGTTGTCTAGAAATAATGAATCCCTGAGGAGCATCTCAGAGGAAACAAAGCAGAGACCAGTACTTTTTTTTTTTTTTTTTTTACACTATATAGCATAATTTATGCAGAGAAGCCTCTTATTATTCCTTACTTTGTGCATAGAATGAAGAAGTGACAGGTGGTACGTTTTCACCTCTTTTGTTGCACTAATCCTAAAGTGAAGGATCTTAGCAGCATACTTGCTCACCTGCCCCACTGCAATGAATGCATGTGGGGAGAGTAAACATACGACGTGCCAACAACCCCAATTTGCTTTATGTTTAGGTATTTGGTGCAACAAAAGCATCCCGATAGTGGAAAAAAAGAGATTTGGGGTCGCAGGCCTACTGTTTGTAGAGAGATGTTCCTGCAAGCTCTGGGTGTGGAAGAGATACGGGTCGGGTACAGACGCACTCTAGCCGCTGGTGATAATGCCGAATGCATCCATCAACAAAGTGAGACACAAACATGAATAAATGCCAGCAATGCAAAAACTGTGTGGTCAACCATGCAGCTCTTTATCAGTTCATCCAGTGTGGAGTGGAATTCCAAGTTTTGGATTTGTGGCTGGCAAGTTTATCCAGGCACGTTGAGCTGCGGTTTTATTTTCTTTTTTTCAATATCAGATCTTCGGTTTTTTTTTTTTTTCCAGCAGAAAAGAGCTGGTACTATTATGGTGTTTAAAAGCCTGCGTAAATACATGTGTCACTATGTGCATTGAGCTTTTTTGAGCTTTTCAAGAGAGGTTCTGTTTTTGTCTCAATGCCAATTAGCCAGAGGAACCAAACAGGACTGAAATAGCTGTTTGGAAAAGGCTCTATGAATTAGATTAGGGAGAACAGGCACTGGGTTATAGTCATTTACTGCCTCTTCTGTTTGACTGAATTGCAGGATTACTACAGCGCTTCAAGCATCTTAAATCCAGATCAGTTTCACCTTGGGATAGAGTCACTCCTCAATCAGTTTTGTGTGCTTTCAGCTTTGATGGTAACAAAATTTACAAGACACCATGGAAACACTTAATGTTTTAGCTGCATTGCTGAAAACCTACGGAGCAGGTCACGGTTTACACAGATTCTCAGTTAAATCGTAATTTATTCCAGCACAGTATGAAGGCATTAGTGGAGGGGCAAGTGCAGTTTCAAGAGCAGATACGGCTAGACAGTGTCTTAATTGTGCTTCTAACAGATCTGCTCATGTCAGATATGGCGTTTAATCGCACCACATGTGCCTCCTAGGACAGGGCTTTATCAGCACAGTGACTTATCTGAGGCAAGGTGGCAGCTCAGATGACAGATCCTGATTATGTTTCCACCACTGTCAGAGGGAGGGATGGAGGGAGGTGGGGTGAGTTTGGGTGAAGTAGGTGGGGCAGAGGAATGGAAGCCCATCATTTCACGTCTTAAAAACCGAGCAATTCGATGTCAATTGTTAATATAAAAGTAAAAAAAAATATTTCAATACTAAAGGTTTGTGTTGTAGAATAGACATCGCTCTAAAGAATACATTATTAAAATATTTTATGGTCCAATGCTGCTTGCAGATCAGTAGTAACTAAAATGTGCTCTAACTGTTTTGCACTGCTTTGAATGTTAGCTATGGTGTTTTCAATATTATTCTGGAGTTTGCTGAGTTTGGTTTTCGAAAAAACAAACTAACAGAATTCAAGTGTGTTCTCACACCATCAAAATTTACAATTTAAATCACCTGAAAATCATAGAGAAATGGTACAAATGTGCCCCATTTCTTCTCTTGGTTACAACATGTGCACAATGCTGTTTCCAAATAAATTCAATTGCATTTGCCCAAAGCTTTTACCATCACATTTACTGTCTGGCAACACTGACGGCAAAACTTAGTAGTGGATTTAGGAGTAGGAAATTGCACAATACACAGAAATGTATTGAGAAACAGTACCTGTTGCTGCTTACATGGACCTCAAAGACAACTGGGACAACGCTAACTTGCAACAGCTGGTAAATGTAATAATAATGAACTGACGTTGAAGCACAACAGAGAGAGAGAGAGAGAGGGAGAGAGAGAGAGAGAGAGAGAGAGAGATGTTCTGGACGATTACCCTCATGTCAATCAATGCAACTATCAAATTATTGAGATGAAAATAACGTTTTATATGATTCTGCCTTAGTTTCAGACATTCTTCTTTGCCGTTTGGTTGTTATATGAAATGCGGTTCCTCACTTCCTTCTTGTTTTTGTCACATGCTGGATTGTTGCCATTCATCCACGAAAGTTTGTGGCACTTTCTTCTGGTAACTGACTCAAAGTTTGTCAGATGCGGCACATTTCTCTTGAAAATCTGACATGTTGATTTCTCCCCTCTGTGCCCTGCTTGTGAGGCATTTTGACCTTTGTGTGTTTTCGCTCTCATCTATCTCTTTGCACCCTTGTCATTTAAGTGCCACACGCAGCCGTCACTGTGTCGCAGCGGCGGAAGCGGTCCAGCGACGATGACCATGGGTTTGGTCTGCACAGTCAGTCATTTTGATTTCCTTTCACGCGGAGTCTGCACCAAGAGTTGGGTTCTCACGTCAGCCAGACTTTGATGTGTTAAAAGAGAAACAACAAAAACTGAGAGTGAACTGATTTGTGCACTGTGTGTTGTTTGTGGCCTCAGCGGACAAACTTTGCTTTTAATAAGGCTTTCAAGAGTTTTTCAACTGCTTTATATATAGTTTTTTTTTGTGTGTGTGTTTTTGTTGTTGTGCCAGGGGATGTTGATTGTCGCTGTGCAGTTGGACTCTTTGTTTACAATGCCTGGAGCACAAGTTACGCCTCTGCCATTTTCCTATGGCAGTACTCTCTAACATCTTCCCCTGGAGAGGAGATTAATAGCTTCCACTTAGGTGCAAAAGAGTCACACTAACACATAGTAAAAGTGGAGCTTTGCCTCTCAAGTGGCAGTGTGTTTGACATTGTTTTTAAAGTGCAGTTCAGCTTTCAGAAAAGATTGATGACATCAAGAAGTGATAGAGCATCCCAGCTCTTACAAGTCGCTGATCAAGTTAGCCAAGTGGCAATGTAGCTTTAAGACTTTCCATCCAAGTCATTGCTTTAATTGAGTATTATCTTTTAATGTTTTAAAATACATTTTTAAAACCTGAGTGACAAACCACAGTTTGTGGGCAGTACGAAGTGACTACAACATTTTACAAAGTAAACCAAACTTAGTAATTAAACATTCATAAACTTTAAAAGGTCGATAGAGACTCTCTCCCCTTTAATTAAGTCCGTGCCAACCTCAAATTGGTACCAACACTTTTACCAGAAGCTGTTTCGTCAAAAAATACTAAAAGTGTTGCCTCTAAAACCCAAATAATGAGCTCAAACGTGTTGTTTCTTCGTTGCAATGATCTTTAAGATTGAGTTAACAATGTTACAAAATGTGTGGAGGATATTGACGACTGACCCTTTCAACACATGCAGTGTGCACATGGCAAAACTGCACTCAATACCCATGCACACATCTACGTGTGTGAGCGCATGAGACAATGGATACTCGTCCATTTCTGCATTCTGCTATCTTCTGCCATCTCCCTCTGCTCTGTTCACTCACCCTCCATTTACTCCCTCCACCTCACTCCTCCTCTCACACCTCTACTGGTGGTCTGATCCTGGAAGGTATCCATCGGGGCCCCTCACTTAGCCCTGCAATGCTTCAGCGCCAGCAAACAATAACGGGCTTGGGATGGCCAAGTTTGCTCAAGAGTACTGAGCGTGTGTGTGTGTGTGTGTGTGTGTGTGTGTGTGTGTGTGTGTGAACGCCCATTTGTGCCTGTTTTAATCATGCATATTACATCTGCATCAACATCTATGAGGAAATGCAGGCTAGCGTACATACTGGCGCTTTATTGCAGCCTGCCCATGCCATTGAGAACTCTAAGTGCTAATGTGGGTGATGGGAGGGTGTTGGGTTAGGAGGGGGCCGGGGTTATGGGGCATTAGCGCCTTGAAAGGTTCTGGTCAGGTGCCAGTTAATGGGACCTCTGCTGAGTAAATGGGCTCAGGTTAAACCCTGCGAGTTACTTAAGCAGCACTCGCGCTGGGGCTACACTCCGCTGTTTGTTTCCCGTCGAAGGCGCTTCTTTATTTAACAATATACTTGCAAAGAGAGCCTCACAGCTCCACAATGCATAACTCAGTGGAAAATGAGCACAGCCCTCTGAAGGATTTGAAGAATCAGGTTGCTGGGTGTGTATATTTCTTTGCTTTCCCGTCAAAATGTGACTCCAGAGAGACACACGTGGGAGAATGAATTTGCTGATAAAAGCCACGATGTGGGGAAACATGAACATGAGTGGCTGGAGCGTGAGGGGACAATATCACCGGATTGCTGCATTTTGTATTAAATGTGAGGCGTGTGGCTTCATGAGACAGATTTCCTCTACTCATTTGGCTGGGGCCGGGCGAACAATCAGACCACCCCGAGGTGTTTGCAAACCCTCGAGTGAAAGGGTCCCTCACCACAATTCTGGCTTTGCCTCCGTTTGCTGGAAGGATTTGTTTCAGATGTGAGGGTCCTCAGATGTCTCCAAGATGTGCTGAGGAAGTCTGAGAGGACATACATTTGTTTGTCTATTGGAAATAGTAGCCAACAAACAATCAATGGAATTGATGACAAGAATTGTTAGTCTTAAATCAATTGATTTTTACACTCTGATACTAGACTACTTATATGTGGTCTCGGTCTCGACACTCTTTGGTTTTCGGCCTTGGTTTTCGAACGTAGCTGTGTCGAGGGGATCAGAAAAAACACATCTCAGTCCTTTGAAAGGGCAGTAAGAGCTGTCATGCAGTTACAAGACACAGTAGATTGACCCACAACATAGACATTTACATGAAGAAAGATCTTTTCACGTCTTTGTGCTTGTAGTTGAAATGATACCATAACTGCACTGATTTCATGCTGTACAGCTGCACCTTAATATGGTGCTTTTGTTCAATAATTCTTTGAAGTAGTAGTAGAGTCCTGCTGATTCTACCATCATGATGATTTTTTTTTTTTTTTCAGTCTTGTCTCAACTTGGGTCAAGGCGGCCTTGACTACATCTTTACGTCACTCCACATCCAGCATGTTTATAGCCATTGCGTGGATGTCAGACCCATTTTCACCTTTCCTGCAGCTCCTCTTTGGTCTCTGTTTACCCCTGAGAGAGCTCCATAGTGACTAGCTCCTCAATTGGAAACATTGCCTTATGTTTTAAGATAGAACAGCTGTGGAACGAGAGTTAAATATCAGACGTTACAAGCCACAATTAACGCTTAACAGTTTTTCTTTAGGGAAAGTTAATGCAAGTGAAATCCACATTTCTGATGTTTAAAAAATATTAAGAGTGAAAAAAAGGTTGCGGAAAGTGAATGCGTGGCCCAGATCTGTGATTGTTACTATTGTTATAGTTGCAGTGTTGGGAACAACACAAGTGTAGGATGGTGAGAGGTGAAGCGTAAAGAGCGCGCTGAGCTGCTATCAGATGATAGTCCACAGTCGGAGACATCAGCGCTGAACATCAGCGCTGCAGTGTTATGGGAAAAGATTCTAGACCTTCAGTGTCAGAGAAAATATTAAACATTGTCTCTGACAAGAGATTAACCAGATAGGAGTCGCTACAGAGTTCAGCACATTCAGAAGCTACATTGAGTCCACGGTGCTTTGGGGAGAGGCTGAAAGTCATCCAGAAAAAAAAAAAGTCAAACATTTTAAGCGTTAAGGGTGAGGACTTTAATTTTCACATTCCAGTTTTTAACTTGTAGTTTTCCTTTTTTCGAACAGTGATCCAGCCGGCCCCGCGTTCTGCACACCAGGCTGTGACTTCCTGTTGAACAGGAAAACTGTTTGTTGCCCTAAGAGGAGACTTACTCAGATGTGACAGATCCATTTACAGTTGAGCTGAAATGTCACAAGCGGAGCGTGATTTCATTGTTTCTTATTGTCAATTTCACGTGTCCAAACAAAACCTTTAGATGGGTGGAGAGTGTGGACAGCAACTGTACTGGCAGCCAGACCCATTTAAAAAAGAAATAATAATAACAAACAAATTATTGGGCAATTTTGGGAAACTCACTGATCTATTTGATTTTGTGTAGTTTTAATCTTGGTGGATTTTGTTTTAGGATTATAACCATTAAGTGAAAAGTTTCTTGCACATTCTGATGTGGTAAAAAAAATAATATATATATATATATTTTTTTTTAAATCATTACCTTTTTACCGTTGGGAATCTGCCAAACTAGCAAGTCATTCCAAGTTAATAAAATAAATGCTCACATTATTTTATGATTTTACACAAAGACAGAAATGTTGTTTTGTGCAGAGGTTTTGGCACTAAACCACAGCAACAAGCATCTACATGGACTGACACCTGGATATGGTTCAAAGCCAGCAGAGGTAACCACAGCCAGTCATGTACGCAGACAGCAGAGCAGATAACAACATACACTGCAGTCTATTCAGAAGTACGGACTGCAAAATGCTGGCAGCATGCAGATTAACGCAGATAAAGGCCGCAAAAAGTTGAAAATAAAGGGCAGACTACAGGTGTGAACAAAGCACCAATTCTAAAACACATCTACAAACAAGCCAGTGTGTGGATCTTCAGGGGAACTTTTTTTTTCTTTTTCTTTTTTTGAAGATCTTTCTCGCTCAAATCTAGCAGAGATAAATGGGACCTTTTATCAGTTTTTATGTTGTGTAATTGTACAACTGCAGTCCCAGCATCAATGCAGACTTTAGATTCTGAGAAGTGCAACCTTCAGTTCACAGGCGTTCGCCTCCATTTATCTGATCCTGACACCCTGAATCGCAAACACGGCTTATCACCGTCCACACTTTGGGTTGGGATCTTTGGAGAGTGTGAGAAAGTCGACCGCCATATTTGAAGTTTTAGGACTGTTTACACAGAAATATAAAGATCGGATGAAAGGCTCTTCTGATGCTTTGTAATGTCCGTGAGGCCACTCTGGGATTGCTTTGGAAAATAGAGCCATTTGTTGGGAGTTCATCGCCTGCTGTCAGAGTAGATGTGCCGAGATTGACTAGCGACTTTCTTCTTCAACGACATTCAAGATAGATTGTTAAAAAACCTGCCTTTCCTCGATATACATTTTTTGGAAGCTGTATAAATAAATCAAATACAATAAATAAATCATTAATTCGCAAGGTTCAATACATTCTGTGAGTTCTCATTAAATCATGTCACCCAGAAAGCTATAACAAAGAAAAAAATATATATACATACATAAATATATAGATTCTTAGATGAGCTGAAGGTTTGGAATTTTTAAGGCTGCTTTAAACTTTTTAATGGTTTTCCTCTGAGGTTTACAAACAAGATTAATTAAATTAAACTGTATTTGGTCATTTAGTTTTCAGATTCTGTGTTCTGTGCATCCACTTTAACATACCTCCTACAGTGGCTTAATTATCATTACAGTACTGTAGTTGCACAGAATAATGCTCTGAAATAAAGCAGCTGGTCCACGAGCCCAAAGCCTCCCTCAGGCGGGAGATACTTGTAGATTATCTTATTTGAGGGGTTGGTCGTTTACAAGCCAGTATTTTTTGTCCAAAGTTATGTTGAGAATAAATACATGAATAAATAAATAAATACATAAATAAAAAAAATTCCAGGTAACTTTCTGCCCGCCCGAAAAGCCCATCTGTCATCAACCACTGCCTCTACATAGCAGGAGGGTCACAGCTCAGTAGGGTGGCTTGGCTGGGGTGTGGGAAGGGTTCTCATTTCCATCAGGCCTTAATGAGAGCAGAAGAAAATATATAGGAATAATAGGAACAAGAGAGCCAGTCCCAATAGACAAGGGGATGACGAGGGCAGGGGCACAAAGGACTGCTGAGCAGACCTCTGATGTTAACTCTGCACCAGCGGAGACACTTGATGAAACTAAATGGCTTTCACTGTGCACTGCTTTTGTCTCACTCCTTGTCAAATCTGTTGCGCTCCGGCAATAATGTGCCCTTAGAAAAGTGAAGAAGTCCATAGTGGCTTTTATTTGATCTCTGCTCTGTTCTTTACCTCAAGTGTTAGTTTAAATGGCGGGCTTTGATTTGAAAGCTCAAGAAGCTTTCATTTCCTCTGTTTAAAGGAAAGCAGCATTTTTCAGCTATAATAAAATATAAATTGTGACTTCATCAATTGTTGTCTTTATCTAGTATTATTTGAAAGCGAGTACTAGCTAGCTGTTAAATTTCAACAAAGAAGAAGGAACTATTTAAAACAGATTATAGAACACTTCCATTCTACTGCATTGAAACATACCAATGGAAGAATTATTCAGAACATTTAGGAGCACACCCACAACTGCCTTATTTAGCTTTGCAACATTTTTTTTTTTTTAAACATTTAATTCACTTAACACAATCTTTCTGAAACCACTGGGGAAAGTAACTGTAAGAAGCTTTTATCCTATTAAACTTGTTGTTGTTGCTTGCTAGTTTGCTCTCATCAGGCTAAAAGCTCGGCTTTAGTTTTCATTCCTGGAATTTGACAATCTGTCTTCCCTCCCCTTAACTTTGATCCTATCAGGTAGGTGGTGTGGGGAAGGATGGTTCTTAGTCTTGCCCCTGTGACCAGCGCCTTTGACAGAGAAATTGTTTTTACCCCTGCTGTGCTCCGCCAATGCTGTAACATCTAATCCCCAATGCTATTTTGTAAAAATCAATCCCCGGACTTTGTTTTATTAGGGGCCTGGTTTACTGAAGCAGGTGGGGTGCATTAATGACCCCCCCACACACACACACACCACCACCACCACCACCCACAAGCCCACTCTACAACAAAACATCACACCACTCCACAACAGCAGGACACTTCCTCCACTGGCAAATGAGACAAAAGCTTTAAACCTTGAAAATAGTGGATATGGGGGAGAAAAAAAAACAGCCTCACTGAAGTCCTGCGAGTAGATTTTGAAGATGGGCCTGTCCAGTGTCAACAAAAGCCAAACACAACAGGGATGAACATCAAAGTGCAATTTTGACTGGAGGGGGGGTAAAAAATATGTTAGTAGGGGCCTGCTGAGAGAATCGTGGGTGAATTTTCAGGTAATAGCACATTGCGCAAAAGCGCTACAGTTTTCCTCTGTTGCTAACTTTCAAAATGATCATGCCTTTCACTGCAGGGTCAAACCAACAGCCGTATCCCAGATTGTTATCTCTGCTGGATATGGAGAGTAGATATTATACTTTTTATGCACTCTAGCCGGCTGCATACTGTTGTTCCTTTTTTGTTTGTTAAAACATGAAATATATGAGGATATACACCATGCAAGTACAATGTACTAAATCACTACTACAATGTATGTAAATCATTTTGAAGGGAATAAACTTTTAATTAGAGATGCGCCGATCAGATATTTGGTATCGTTATCGGCCCGATATTGGACGAAATTACAGTATCGTATATCGGAATGTACCGAATTAACTTTCTGATCCGATACCACAGCTGTTCACGGCACCTCTGGCCTCACTGCACAACATGCCGTAAAGAGAGCCGAGAGCGACTGCTGCACGTGTCACGATCAGCAGCCAGAGTACATGCGGTATGGACTTACTTCAGGCTTCACGAAGCGAAAAGCTAAACAGCAGAGTGCAGTTTGTGTGTCACGCATATTTCAAATTGTGACAGCAGCGCTAGGAATTCAAATATTAAGAATAAGAATTGTGATTGAGCATTTATATATAGCATCACGGACAAGAACTTTATGGTGAAGAACCACTTGTAGCACGGATCTCGCTTCATATATGACACAGAAGCCTCACCTTTATTGAGCAGCTAAATCTGAATACGGTCTAATAGGCCGCTAGCTGGTGGCTAACTCAAACAGAGTCAACACTGACTCATGGTTCCAACAGCAATGGACAAAACATGTCCATGTACAACATATAAAGCAAAAGGAACACTAACAACGGACTTAGACACTCACACTAAACAACACATAACGTAACTCAACAACAAAGTTCCCCCATAATCCCTTGTGGCTACAGGGGAGTGTCCTGCTTCCCCTGGCCACCATAAAATGCAGACTATATACAAACAATGAGCGCAAGCGAAAAGTGAGCCACAACAACAAACACAATTATTGAGAAACGCCACTAAACTCCCCCAAGACAGCAACAAAGCTAAGCTGATAACGGAGAAAGTTATTGAGTTTGTTCTGTCTGCAAACTCTTTCCATGATGCTTCCGCTAGAGTTACCAACTGTCCCTTAAAATACACAATTGTCCCGCATTTGACCTAATGAATTGAATCAATACAGGACAGGGTCTGTCCCGTATTTCTGAGTTGTCTTGAACGTCAATTCATTTTTGACGTAAACCCAAGTTTGTTTCCATAGAGTTTGCGTTCAAAACCGTAATCTACGAAGCTGCAGGCAATACCATTGCGCATTCACAACAAACGCAGACTGGCTGTGTAGAGTAGGAGGCCATGGGTCGGGATCGCTTGTTCTTTTCAGCAGCAAGTGAAAATGGCTGAGGCTCCTCCAAACTCCTCAAGTTTGAGCACTCCTGTTCAAAGTTTTACTGCAATCTTTTGAATGGCAAACAGCTATGCAGTGCTATAAAAAGTGAGAAGAAAGAAAGGTGGCAGTATTCCTCTTATGTCCACTTGACTCCTTGTTGGTTGGTATCAAACTTGACTGACTTGACGTGCGCATTTCTAGAGGGTGACATGACCACAATATGGTATCAACATGGAATTGGACAACACATGTAGCAAGAAACATTAGCATCACTTTTGAGCTGCAAGTGATTGCGTTGCTATAGTTATCAGTACAATTAGCTTAACATAACATATTTGTAGGAAAAATGACAGACCATAAAATAAAGGAATCTAACATTCTGTGAAATCACAGCAAGTTCAAAAGAACCACAGAGATCACAGGGATCTTTTATTTCAGGCAGTTTTGTTACATATGAAGTATTGCATCATCCTATAATGTATTAACATCATGACATGTAAAAATAGACTCAGGGTTTGGTAATCACAAAATGTTTCCCATTTATTTGAGGAAGGGTCATCATTGTCAGGACTCCCGGAAGCTTTGCCTGGCTGTATTGCCTGTCAAACTGGGATCAAGGGTCGTGGGAGGGGCCGGGTTTTAACAAGGTGGACAGGTACCTCTGGAAGGTGTAGGAGAGAACTCAGGCTTCTGGGTTTACAACACAATGTAGTGGAATATGATTTCAGACACCCTTAAAGTTGTCAACAATCTCGGAAATTATCATGAAATATTTGTGGATAAATCTTGTAGATGTGTTTAAGAGGGTTGCATCAGACAAACACAAACAAATTCAGTGGATTTTTTTGTTGTTGTTGTTGTTGTTTAAAGTTAACTTGAAAAACGAGCAGAACTAAATTGTGCTTTTCCTGGATTGTGCCCTCAGGGGACATTATCCTGCTGAAAGATCTAGTTGACCCACACCAAACAGTGCGTGTGCAGAAAGGAGGTGGGTTGTGCTGTGTGGGTTGTTTTCCTTATGAAATACATCATGTATGTGCGGTCAAAAAACTTTTTTTTCTTACAACTGTGTGTGAGATAGAAGTGAGCTGATACATTACAAAAAGGAGCCTGAAGCTTGTATGAGATTAAATATCCTTAAGGAGTCTTGAACATACAAACTGTTTGCACTCCATTGAGTATCTACCAAGATGCTTCACTCAAAGTGAGGCATCTTGACCACCATGAGGTGAACCCTGAGTTGTCATCAGCATCGCCAACACAGATCTCTACAGTGCCCAATTAAAATGTTGTTTGGTGTTAAGTTTAGCGATGAGTTTCTGGTCAACTTGGCACTTAAGTGTGGCACAAATACAACCCAAGACGGCAATAAAGTGGTAGAATAGCCTCCCTTTAGTGTCTCATTTGTCAAGAAATAAAAAGGGAAGTGCCATGGTCACATCATGGCTTCCTTTGGAAGACGTGGACACCGCAGACTGACGGAGCGGAGAACGGGCGCATGATGAAGCCCATTAATTAACTCTGTCGAGGAGATATTTATATATATATTTCCGAGTTTCTACTTCGTGTTTTCAGATTACAGTCGGTGATTTCTTTTTTTTTATTATTTTTCATGCTAACATCGATAGCAGAATGAAAGTAATTCCAAGCTGCAAAGTTAATTTCAATAGATATGCATGTGTATATGGAGGCGTTCCGAGGGAGGAGTGGGGCGCGGGCTCATGTGCAATCAATTGCACGATGATTGGGATGTACAAAGGAAACGTGAGTGGATTTGTGCCTTCACGTTTTTGAAAATCCTGATAATTTTTTTTTGGACAAATGTAGTTTTCTGGATTTGAACATATGTCAGATTTTTGGATGAACACCATGTTGGTTTTTGTACGTGAGGCCCCAGGCGTCCACTTTTTAATGAGAAGGTGGTGAGGCGATGTGGCAGACGCTGCACTCACCTCCGCTACCACCCACACATTGAAATATGGAATATTTCAGCTTTGAAATCAACAAGAAACTCAAGATGGCTTCGTGGTTATCCTGTAAATGGTCTAAACACTGTAAATAACAATGAGATAGCGGCTGAGCACGCAAAAAATTCAGTTCAATATACCCTTCAAATTAGCAACTCCAATCAATTAGCTTCCTACCTCTCTCTTGATAATTCACACCATGAGCTGCAGCTAAGAACAGCGCCCCACATCAGCTGGCAGGTAATTATATGGATTTCTGCGTGCAGGTGGTGAGAGACGCAGGAAAGTCTGTGATCGGACTCGAATGCCTCCAGATAAACATCAGGAGCTTCGAGACAACGGCCTGTACCCTGCCTGCAAGGAGCCCCCATATCTGTTTCCAGCCATGCAGTCATTAAGCACCGCTGCATGGTGTATGAAATGTGAGATAGTTATACAGGCCAGAAGGGTTGGTCGTGAAAATACTGTATTCTGCTCCGGGTTATGGCTTCTACCAGCACAGCAGTAAAGTGGTTTCCATCATTCTAGACCTACAGCAAAGATGCCAGAAGAAACTGTAAAAAAAGAAAATTAGCCGTTCTTTTCAGTTGGCACTTTTAAATAAAAACAAAAAAAAGTTTAGCACTAAAAGCACAAATATACATCAGTGAATGTCACTTTTTATTTGGAGTATTAAAGATATGAACATTAAGGCCACAAGAACTATTTTGTTTTAGCCGTGGCCTGCACTGCCCCCAGTGGACCAGTATGATAGTGCAAGTAGGTGGCAGTATTCTTATGTTCACTCTTTGTTGGTTGGCATCAAACTTGACTGACGTGATGTGCGCATTTCTAGATGGTGACATGACCACTGAGAAAGTTCACTAAAGTTGAACCTGTTAAATATGGTATCAACATGGAATTAAACAACACATGTAGCAAGAAACATTAGCATCCCTTTTGAGCTGCAAGTGATTGCGTTGCTATAGTTATCAGTACTATTAGCTTAACATAATGTATTTCTGGGAAAAAAGACTATAAAATAAAGGAATCTAACATTCTGTGAAATCACAGCAGAAGTTGAAAAGAACCACAGAGATCACAGGGATCTTTTATTTCAGGTAGTTTTGTGATTCCACGGTTTTTCACTTCTCGAGAGCAACGCTCAGTTTAATTTTTATTCAGTGCTGTGCAAGTGTTCAGTAAATCTTATCAAATCCAGAAGTCTGAGCTAAAGCTGCTGCACATCGGTGTGCGAATCCCCACAAAAACACTTGGCTGTGCTGCAAAGTCTTGCAGGCAGATGCTGTATATACGTGACAAATCCATCTGCACCTGTAATCATCTCATCTCCCTGCTGCTCTCTCTCTCTCTCCCTCTCTCTCTCTGTCTGTCTGTCTCTCTCTCTCTGTCTGTCTCTGTTTGGCGGGACATTTTTCACGCTGATAAATAAGATCGGGCTGATGATCTGCTCTACTGCTACATGCCTGTTTGGCATGATGTGATTCCTGTGAGACATTCGCCTCAAGATCTTAATCCCCCTCCTCCCTCCTACCCGCAAGCTCTTCTCTCCAGTGGACTGATGGGAAGTGGCGGGCAGCTGTGGACAGATTGCTGGAATGGTGTTGCCACGTTCTGAGGAAAAAGTCTTCCGAGAAGGTAGAGAAACACTACAAAGGTTGATTAGACAGCACAAGATCAGTGTTAATTTACTCAAAACCCACATCATTTTTCTGGATTCTCACAGATGGAAACAATTCCACCCAACAACAGTCTAGTGGCAGCATATGGAAGCCAGGAACACAAAAGCAGAGACAACAAAAATACAGAAGCAGTCCAATTTGTCTTAGTGATCATATTCACTGCAGCCAACAAGAAGGCTATGGACGCTATTTAGGCTAAACGCTTAATATCAACATTGCTGTTTTGAGTCAGATTGGCCCACAAGGTTATGCCGATGAGTAAGTGCCTCCATCGACATTTGCAAATGCATGAAATTTAAATTTTTGAAAAATTATCCAAACTTTTAATAAGAAAGGAAGGGAGAAGCTTCTATTCCCAAGAGATGTATGTTAAAATAAAAGCTTCCAACAGGCCACTATTCCTTCAACACGCCTGCTGTCATTAGTTAAATGTAACTAACACTGTAGGGAAAAGTTACAGTTGGGACTAAATAGCCAAAATGGAGCATGTGTCATGAAAATAATTGAACGACAGCTAAGTGTAGCGACAGTGCGACTCCTTTGGTCTCAGGAGAAGGCAATTTACCACCTTACTGTTTGAAATAAGCCGTGCTAATGGCCCTCTGAGCTGTAGTACCTATGCCCGGCGTGCTGTGGCACCGTAAGTTTACTCCCAGAAGGCGGAGGAAGAAGAACACCTGAAGCACTCCGTGTTTAAAGAAGCAGCTCGCTAACAAGATCAGCACCACTGAGAATAGAAAGAAAAATCGCACGTGAAAGGACAGTGTGGATAAATGACAGAGTTGAACTGCTGCTTCAAGTTATTTTAGAACACAAAGCCTTAAAAGGTCCATGTTAAGGTTGCCAATAAAAGTTTGCTAACTTTTTTGTCATTTAGGTATATCCCAGTCCACCCACCCAAAAGAAAATCAATAAAAAGTAAAACAGGAGGTTTTATTGCTTATATTGTGTTTATTTTCACTTTGCACACAATCCATGATCGATCTACGAGCACCGTGTGTTATTGTTCACTATTGTTTGTGGTTTGTTGTCATGGAGGTTAACGGTAAGAGTGCAGCCTGATTAGTAGTAGCAATAACAGGTCCGCTGTCCGACGCTGTTGTTGTTGTGAGTGGTCGTCTTATCTGCACCTCACGGCCGCTCAGGTTGCAAGGCGGGGGAGGGGTTTAGAGCTGTGACGTCAGCGTTTCCAAAAATGATCGGTTTCGGCGTTTACATGAAGCCGGGCAAGGAGCCGTTCGGAGGGAGCGAGCGAGGCGTTTTTACATCCCACGGAGAGCACAGCGCTGGCAGTCTTTGACTGGGATAAAGTAACATGTAAGCGGTAGTTATCAAGACGATTTCACAGAAGTAATTGCAAAACACAGACCCACGGGGAATTAATGTGAAATTAGATTTTTGTACTTGTTTTTTTTTTAAGGGCACTATTTTTACTGGCCCCACCGGGCCAGTGGTTGGAGGGTTCTGGTAGCCTGGACGGTTTTCAAAGTACACCCAAGTCACAGGGCCAGTTATATTGTCGACCCCAGCTGAATGATAGGATGGCAGTTCTCGTCATTGTGTGCGCGCACACACCTCTCCACCAGGTTTCCCATTGTGAGGACACTTGTGAATGTTCCCTGCAACCTCAGGCTGCAGAGGTCATGAGAAGTGTTGACTTAATCCTCTCGTCGTCCCCCTTCACGCTGCTCCTGAGCGTCAAGGCAGGGTGTTGAAGAAGAAAAAGGACCTTTGTTTCTATCACAGTGTGTGCTAACACAAGGGGTTTGTAATTGGATGGGGGGGGCGGGGCCACATACGAACCACCTACAATCAAGAGATTAGAATTTGTCGTCATGGAACAAAAACCTTGATCGAAAAGAGAGGAAACGTCAAGATTAGGTGGGAAGTGTTGGGGAGGGCATGGGGGCGCTTGTGAGAAATAAAACACAGAATATTATTCACGGGATGCCGGAGGACAGTCACCTTACACCACTAGGAGATGTAATTGTGGAGAATTTGATAAGTACAGGCTATTAATGACAGTCAAATCCCTTTCATAGCCTGGGTTGGAGGCCAGCTCTCCGGTCACACACATCAGGAACAAGCCTGTGTTTGTTGGCCCATATGTTAGAGGGGTGAGAATGTAAGGGCATCTGCCAAGGACACTGCACAGTAAAATGTCTGCTACCAACTGGAGGTGTTGGCTTTCGAGGCATACCAGAGTAAAGTTTGCGGAGATCATTTGAGTCCTCTAAATTGCTGGAAATGCCAACTTCATCAAGGCAAAACTTGGTCAAATGCAGAGAGCGCAAATTAAAATCAGCGTGGGCAAAGAGACGTGATTGTAATTAACATCTCTCCAATCAAGCTTGAGAGTCGCTGCTTTGTGTCTGGCAGCTGAGCCTCAAAGTACTTATAGCTCTGAATGTGACACAATAACACAATTAAGATTTTCTTTTTTTTTTGGCGGGGGCGGGGGGTTTGCGATAGCAACATGCATAGGTGTTGCTATCTATAGTGCGTGAGGGCCACTGGAGGATAAAAACTTGATGGAATACCTGGCCATAAGAAACAAATCCATACATTTTTTTATTATTGCTTTTCCTGGGCTGTGGGTCACAGAGGTGCTGGGGCCTATCTAAACTGTCTTGAAGGAAATTCACAGTTACACTGTGGAAAATCCCCCCCTCCTTGCATCTTCTTCCTTCCCCTTCCTCTACCTGCATCCACTACCTGGAAGGGCGCCTGTAACCCCAGTAACCACATGGGACGGTCTAGCCTTCGGCGTATTTCCTGGTTGTGTCACCGCCATTCCCTACTGCTGGCCAACCCTGGAAGTGACGTTTTAAATAGCATCAAGCTAACCATTGGTTCGCCATCCAACCATGGCGTTTGATGTTGAAATAAGTAAAAACCCTATGGTAAAAACGTTATATTTTATTTGAAATTTAAATACTTAAATGTATATGTTGTGTCTTTGCCAGTAGATGCCGCCATTTCAGCTGACTTCCCAGGATGCTTTGCAGCAGCACGCAAAGCATCCTGGGGTAAAGAAGGACGCAAAGGATAGTTGCCGTGCATCCTTCGAATCAGCTAAAAGTAGGGCGCATTTCAAGGGCGTATTTGGAGCGTTCTTCAAATTTTAGTGAATTGGGACAAGCCTTCTCGCAGTGCTATGACGCAACTGGCCTTCAAATGCAGGCTTTGAAGGATGCAGACCCTGAATTGAGACACAGCCCTGGAGTCTATGTAGGAAGTCAGCTCAACAGCGTTGCACCCCTCTTCCTGAGAACGAAGGAGCTGGCTGGCCTCATGCTGGATGCCACAGCATTATTGTTTGAACCATGTACCTAAAATGTGAGTTTACTTCATTTCAGTGTATATATAGTGAATCTGATTTATGATGACTGATACGGGATCAGCTGGCTGAACACACCCGAAGCTCAGGGAGAAGTTGCTAACTATGCCAGACGACCTGTTCCTGTCTAAAGAGGTGGATATAGGGTTCCAGCTGGAGTCAGCAGCAGCCTTAACATCGCAGCTGGCATCCACCCCCCGGTTCTCTTTCCCCCAAGCCAAATGTTGCTAGCTCAAACAGTGGCATCCCCTCTGGAGATTTCTGAGTCAGTTTTCCCCGAGGACAACCTTCAGGTGAACTTTGCAGCACGCCAGGGTGCGACAAAACGCCAGGTCTGTGGTAATTGTGGCTCATCATCACACCAAAGCCGATCCCTGCCAAATGGCAGAAGTGCCAAGGCTGTGGCAAGCAGAACCATTTTACCCGGGTCTTCCGTTCTACTTCCGCTACAGACAGCCAATACATTACAGTAAGTGTAATGTATGGGTCACATTTGTGGTAGTGGCCCCTTTAAGGGACCCAAGGGAGCTGGTGTGTGAACCGGATATTGTTACCGCAAAAGGTAAGTGTAACCGGTGTAGATCTCTCCTTGAAGTACTTTGTGTTAAATTGTGCAGAAATTAATCATATATATATATATATATATATAATATATATATATATATATATATATATATATATATGTATACTGTTGAGTATATATATATATATATATATATATATACTGTATATAAATATTCATATATATGTATATATCATCATACCTGTCAAACAAAAAAACAGGAAGCTTGTGTGAGGCACATGCGGAGGCTGTGTAGACCCTCTATTGAAAAGAATGAAAAATATGTCACACACTAAACAGCACAAGTCGGCTCATGGCCAATGTATACGTTAGCGGAAGCTAATGCTAATTAGCAATCTTGCAGAGATCGCCTGCGAGTCACATTTGGAACACACAATGTAATTAAAACTTGCAGATAGTCAGTTGGTCACTGACCGGAACGCGCAGGTGCAGCAACTTCCCTTTAGAGCCCCTCCCCCTCAGCATGTACACTCCCACACACATATTCCAATGAAAAACTGACAGGCAGACGAGAAAAATGTGAACAGAATGGAAAGTAAATAAACCCAGCATTTTGGTTAAATGAAATGAAAATAAATATCAAACCGTTACATAAGACTGGAAGGTGAGCAAAATAAAAAGCATCAGCAGTTATGTCGCGGTCCGCGAGTTATTCAACATCACACACCTGTCAAGAAATACATTGTTTTCATTAAAACAGTTAAATGAAATTAAGATTTGATCAGTCCAGTCAAATGAGGCTGCAAATCTATTCTTATATAATGCAGTTTGTTGGGGGGGAATAAAATAAAAATAATGATAATAATAATAATAATAATAATAATAATAATAATAATAATAATAATCATAATAATAATAATCATAATAACTCATGCCAAGCAGAATACACACAAGTAAATTATTTATAAAAGATAAACAAATATATTTTAATGTTTTTTTTTCTGTAAATAATGACTACTGAGTTGTTTAACAACTACTGTATTTTTTTAAAACTAGATTTAGCTTTTATTCATTTCTATGTAATATAGTCAACATGTATTTAGTTTAAAAAAATCTAAACTTTTAATTTTTGTTAAAAAAACAACAACAACAACAAAGATTAATATTTTGTTTCTACAACACTTACGTATATCTTTAAGCTGTTGTTTATTCCTTATTTGCAGGATTGCCTTCTAGCACCACCATTGGGCCAAATAGTGTAATTCGCGCAAGCTAAAAGATGGTCTGATTCCGCCAATAGGGGTGTGTTTGTGTGCTGGGCAGAGCAGTGTTATCTACCTCTGTAATATTAACGAACGGCAGGAAGGGGAGGGGGGTCCTGGTCCCAGGTCATTTACTAACCCACAACTGAGTCATGCTGGTAGCAGTAGTGGTGGGTGGCAGCTCCAGTCCCAACACAGGCCTCAGGATGGTGAGCCAGCCAGCCGTGTAATCTCCCTATGAGGGCTGGAACACTACGCAGGAAGAAACACAGGGAGAAACGGGGGGGTAGCATAAATGGAGGTTGATACCGCTGAGAAATGGAGAAAGCCATTAGGGAGAAGAGAGCTGGCACCTATTCGTAGCGGCATTTGTTTTTCATTAGTGGGTGATTTTGCACAGCTATTGCGGAGATTGATGGAGTTTTGTCAGCTTTAAATCGTAGAATCTGTAAAGAGTTTCCAATAAGATGCTGAATTAAATTGTGTCAACGTGCCAGCATGAGTTCCTACCCTCGTGACAAATACATATGCACTGTTTGTATGGGCGGCGCTGTGAAAAGATGCTCTGAGGCTTCCGCAGGCCATCGCTCATTCTCTCTCTCTCTCTGTCTCTCTCTCTCTCTCTCTCTCTCTCTCTCTCTCTCTCTCTCTCTCTCTCTCTCTCTCTCACTGCATTATTTGGTTCACTGCAGGTCCCCAGTCTACGGGATGGCAGCCCATTCATTTGAATGGAGTTGCTCACCCTGCCCATGTCCCGAAAAGTTTTTTGACTTCCGCATTAGTGGGCAGTGTTCATTTTCGGAACGCCTCTGCAACTCACATGATCATTTTGGTCGTCACTGACAAATGTGTGCGCTCACGAACCACGAACAGACTAAACGAGGATAAAAATATGGAAACTAGCAGGACCATGGTATGGATGTATTATAAGAACAGATGTACATGGTAATATGTACGTTATCTTATCTTCACCACTGCCACACATGGGCGGACTGGCATCCGGGGATACCAGGGATTTCCCCGGTGGGCCGGTGGGTCCATTGGTCGGACCATGAGAAAAAAGAAAGAGGGAAAAAAAAAAAGTCTATCGCAACGGCCAACCGCGTTGTGGTCCGCATTGGGGGCCGGGTCGGTTAGCTATTAATGTAAAAGACTATACCTGTGTGCACGTCTCACTACCTTTGCTGATAGCCAATCAAAATGATGTCCACGTGGATAAGTCCCACCCATTACCTCAGCCGTGACTTGTCAATCACGCTGCGGTAACGGCGCTTGTCAGCTTTCGTGGAGGAGCGCTGCCCGGGCAGATGGAGCATTGAAAACATGTCCAAATTAACTTCACACATTGGGCAGATAAAGGTATAACTCACGTAAAACACATAAGAGAGAATAATAATTTTAGACCATTTCAAGAGCTTGTGACACAGTTTGGAATTAACAGTAGTTGTTACTTAGAATACATGCAAATTAAGTCCATAATTAAGAAAAAATTCAAACTTGAACAAGCACACATGGAGGTCTCTCCGGCTGTACAGTCGGTCCTTAATTTCTCACCTCCTAAACTACTTTCCAAGATATATAAAATCCTTACAAACACAGATCGCACTATTTCTATCCCCATTGTTAAGTGGGAAAGAGACCTGTCTCTCCAACCTCACTCTAATTTCTGGAGAACAATTTGCCTGAACACCTTTTCACTGATAAAACAACCTAATCTACAATTAATACATTTTAAAGTACTCCACAGGATCCACTACACTGGACAGCGGATGTTTCAGATGGGCATGACCGTCTCTCAGACCTGCTCACACTGCACAGTTAATGTCCCAGATAATTACCTACACGCTGTATGGCATTGCCCACCAGTAAATAAATTCTGGCACATAGTATGCAATGATCTATCAGCACAGGTCGGTTACACCATCACAGCCACTCCTTCTTTTTGTCTCTTAGGAGACCTTAGTGATATCACCTCAGATAAGGCAGAATCTCGCATGCTGATCACCTCCTTATCTATCGCTAAGAAAACAATCCTCACAAACTGGAAAACAAAACAACACCTGCACATTGCACAATATAGCAACTTACTGTTAGACCACACCTCCTTGGTAGGAATGTCTGCTTCATCCTATAACTAAGTGATAATCAATCAATAGCTGAGGCTGCTGGTTGATGTGGGCGGCCATGGTTGTGCTGCCGCGGGCCGGGTGCGGTCTGGGGGGGGGGGGTGTTGGGCGTGGGGTGCTCGGCTGCTTTGCGGGTTGGTGGGGGGTCGGGGGTTGGGTGCCCCGGCGGGGGATGACTTCCACGCGGGGGGCTGGGCCTGGTGGTTGGGGGGTGGTGCCACGGGGTGGGGGGCGGCGGTTGGGGTGGGGGGGCGGCGGTCCCTGGCTCTGGGCCGGGGGCCCCCCTGTTGGTGGGGGGGCTGGTCCGTCCCTGTGTCTGGGAACTGGCGCTGGATCGTACGCGGTGGGGTCACATGCCTGGGGTGGGGCTGGGCGGCCGGCGGCTACCGCTCCTGTGTGCCCGTGTCTCAGGCGACGACCTGAAACACGGGGGTCTGACAGTGGTGGGCGGGGGTCCACGGATTGATTACTTAATTTTATCTTTTTAATTATTTATCTTCTTCTTTTACAGGGCACAGGGGGAACCAGGGGGGACTCTCGCTCGGGGGCCCGCTTTGCCGGCGTTGGGGGCGGGGGTGCGGCTGTTGCCCCGGGGGCCGGGGGGTCCCGGGGCGGTGGGGGTGGCTGGGGGTGTGGGGGGTGGAGGGGGCCGGTTGATGCGCCATACTGGGTCCGTAGGGGGGGGCTTCTGGGTGCCCGGGCCTGCCTTGGGTACCGATCCTCCCGGTGGGTGAAGGGGCTGGGTCCTGTCATGGGGATGAGTCTGGTCTCGCTTGCCCTGGGGGCCCCCGTCCGGGGGCCGGGCTCTGCTGCCTGTCCGCCCTGGGTGGTGTCCCTTCTCCTTGGGGTATCTGCCTCCCTGTCATCTTGCCCTGGCTCCTCGTGGGGCGGGTGCCCTCCGGCCCGGGGGCCTGCTGCTCCGGGCCTCTTCCTGGCCGGCTTTGCGGCGGGTATGCCGTGTCCGTATACACACACACGCCCGCACACACGCACACACACACACAAATATACACAAGCGCGGGTACACTGTTGTACACTATTGCATAGCTTATTGTCTTATTTATCCATGAGTAGATTATTATCATCGTTATTATTACTATCAACATTATTATTATTATTATTATTATTATTATTATTACTATTATTATTATTATTACTATTAACGTTGCTATTATTATCATCGCTATTATTATTAACATCACTGTATGAACTCGCATGTATGTTTGTATGGGTATATATGCACTATCTGACAATTAGCTATGCATATTTACGATCTGTTTTGTTCTCTTTTAACACAATTGTATATTGTTGCCAGTTGCCTCCTCTACTCCTCTCTCTCTATCCCTCTCATCATCTCATCATCCCCCCCCCTCCCTCCCCCCCACACTCATTTCCCCTCTCTACTCACCCCCCTATCTATCCCTCCCTCAGTCCGGTCATGGCCAGAATGTCACCAAGAACATTATAATAAAACCACTGAAGAGGTAGCTCCTGAAACCACCAATGTGGCTCACACTCTCAAGATCTACCTCTGAGAATAAAATCTGTCAGCCATCATAGACATTCAGAGACACTTCTGCTTGTCATTATGGCCAGACCGGACAAGGGAAAAAAAAAGAAAAGAAAACATGTCCAAAAACGCAAAGGATTTTAGCGAACATGCACCTGAGTCCAGCAGGAAGAATGATGAGTTCGACTCTGACAGACACGGCAGAGCACGGAACTGAGACCAGTGGAACCAGTGACAGAATGATGGTAAGTTGTGATTGGAACTTGATGATGCTTCAGGCGAAAATGCTCATTTGGCTAACGTCAGTTAATGCCGCAAAGTGTATGGGTTGGAGTTAGGATTAAAGTTTAAGGTTAGGCCTTGCTGAGAGAACTGCACTTGCGTGCATTAAAATCACTACATGCTTTAAAATAACTACACCGCTGTATTTTTTATTTTATTTTTTTTACTATAGGCTACTTAAGGGTTCAGGTTAATGTTTACTATATGATTATTGTCCAAAACACCATCAACTGCTGTTTTTTTCATCCCACACCGCACATGAAGTGGGCCAGTCTATCGATAATTCCCGGGCCACTTTTCCCCCCCAGAATTTCATATTTATAATTCATTCCTTAGTACCTTAATTTCGAACTTTTATGGAATGCATACAAAGTAATGATATAATTTGACTCTGTTAAAAAACGTTAGATAGTTTATTTACATCTCAGTTTCATCCAGAAATGAGAAAAAAAGAAGGAAGGTTCTTTCTTATCTCTTGCACCTGTGGACCGGTCAACTTTTGGCTTTTCCCCAGTGTTCGACAAAATGCTGACCTGCGTTGCGATAAACTGTGTCAACCCATCAACTGGCAAAGGACCACTATTATTTTGGTGAGACTGTAAAAAAAATTATTTTAAGTACTGATGCACGATATGAAAATTTTCAACTGATACCGATAATTTCCTGCTTCTCACGGCCGATACTGATACGATAATCGATAAGTTCATATTTATATTTAAATATATATATTTAATTCAATCTCCGTATAATTTGCAGGATGCAGCGATGGAAAACTGGTATTTGAGTTGCTCTGGCCTATCTATAACAGCAAAACAAAAGTTTGTTGCTCTTCAAATATTTTATAGTTATTTATATTTTTTCATGTCATCACAGAAATATAACAGAGCGAAAAACTCAATTTCAACAAAAAAGTGCTACCCCAGAACAATGGCTTATCTGTAAAGGTATTTGTGGAGGTAAGTAAAGTATTTTTCAAATATAAAATTTTATGCATGAACATATGTCAACCTCAATTACAAAATTGATATCAAATAAATAAAACAAAGTGCATCCTTAAAAATAAAATGAATTATCAACCAAAGGTTTACAGAATTATTAATACTTTGACTGCATCAGGCATGGTAGAAAAATTCATTTGGTTCAAAATAATAATCCCTATCATTAACATACACGGAAAACTGTGTATGGTTAATGATAGGGATTATTGCAGAGCATCTAACATTGATATGAGGAAAGCCAATGCGCAAAGTTTATTCAACTTTCGATCGACCACTTAGGAATCACTTTCGTAACACCCCCCCCCCCCCCCCCCCCCCCCCCCCGCGCTTAGGGGACACTCTTGCTCCGTCTGAAGCTTGAAAGCCTCCAGGCTTCCTTCAGGAGGAAATCCTAAATCTGTTAATCTTGAGGTTAGAAGAGTGATTTGAAGTACATTAATACTTATTTTCAATGGTGGTCACAGATATGTGACATCAGATGTCTCTGTGGAAGGGAAAATAGAGTTTTTAACATTGTCTGATATTGAGCTTTTCAGGAACATCTGTGTTGAGGAGGTCCTTCGGAATGTCCTGCTGAGAGATGAAGGTCATAAAACTGCCGCTGGCCCCAAGTGGTACCAGTCTCTGCCTGGAGCCAGGTCATCTGAGAATGTTTGAAGTTGACTGCCAACTGTGATTTGTGGGTGAAAGTGTTCTTCCTAGAGTGTGTATTTTATGTTCTCAAGATCTCAAGTGAGATCTTGTCATCGAAAGAGGAGCATCACAGCCAATCAGGTACCACCTCTAGTTCCCCCCAACGTGGTTCACCGGAGGGCCGTGCTGCAATAACTTCCAAGTGTCCCGCAAGAGCAACATTAAGTCCAGATGTGGCACTACATTACAAAGAAAACAACTCAACACAAAAGTGTATGGTTGTTTGGGGTCATTTTGTAAGTACACAATCACTCCAAAACCACTTTCCCACTGAAGTTAGGGGGTCGACACTGTTTTTAGAACGCAGGTCGACTTTATATCAATCTGCATTTGGCCCCTTTCCCACTGACCAAAACCCCTTCCCCACTGACCTCTCTGCGTGTCTACTGACATCATCACGCTGAGATCACGTTAGAGGAAGTGCGACAGAATTCTGGGAAGTAAAGATGAAGCGAGTCCGGCGGTGGCCAGTGTTCTTTGTTGTTGGACACTTTTGAATGTAGAATTGTTCCGCGGATAGCGAATGGTGTCGTTCACACCAGACTTGAAGCGGCGCACGCCTCCGTAGCCAGCTTGCGCCGCACAGCCGTCGCTTCAGTGTCTGGTCTATTTTGTGCGCGAGCGAAAAAGCCAGAGGACAATGAACAATTTTCGAGTGCTGATGGAACGTAATCGAACACCTTTGCCTCGGCATGTAGTAATGCGTGGCCGCACATTATTTTAGTTTTTTTTTCATCCGTATGAATGAATTACAATCACAATCTAAAGTCACTTGCGATAAGAAATGGAGTGGTTTTTAGCAAGCTCACTTAATTCGGCTGCTAAAAATGCATGGACCTAAACGCAGGAGTTATGCTGATAAACGCGTGGGCACGCGTTCACCATCTCTTGGCCACGCGTTTATTATCTCGTGGGCACATGTTTATTATCTCGTGGGCGCAATATAATGATGTGTGGCCACGCGTTTATTATCTCATGGGTACAATACCGTGATACATGGCCACACATTATTATTTTTTTCATGTATTCAGGGGGGCTCCGTAGAAAAATACTTTTTGGGCCCATGGGATTTTTTTTGCTGCAGTACTTCGAGTGGCCACTGGGAAAGATCGGCGCACCGCCATATTGCCTGTCCATTATCCAGTTCTTAATACATTCATGATTCACTTCCGTACAGGCAAGCCCGGATCATGAACCTGGCCGTCTGGGGCCTGGAGCTCTCAGGGGCCTCCGTTCTTTTTTGTCAGGTATGCTGCGTTCAAGTGGTGTCGGAAATCCGAGTTCTTCTTGACAAGGCGTTCTTCCAACTTTGTTGCGTTCGTGTGCTCTAAAGTTGTAATGTGGGAAAACATGAATTCTAGTATTTTCTTTAATTTTCCAAACAAATAAATCAGGTGTGAGACACCAGGTAGCAGAGGAAACAGATACGATCCGCCATGAAATATAACCCAGTTGGAAAGTCGTTTTTCCGATTATTTCGACACCACATGAACGCACATGTATCTACCGGTATAAAGGTGAAAAGCACCATTACGTCCCGAGAGTGTTGTGATGAATTTATCTAAAATTATTAAAATAAGATGTCGCCAGTCAGTGTGAATCCTGTGGACATACACGAGTTTCCAACATATAAGGCCACACTTGTGCACCATAAGCCATTTGATGCGGTGATGGCTGTGACTGTGTGTGTGCATGTGCGTGTGCGGGGGGAGGGGGGGGGGGGCTCTCCAACAGTCTGGCCCAGGGGCCTCTGAATTCTTAATCCAGCCCTGCGTACAGGTGGAGGAAAAACAAACAACCGACTTTAGACTTTTGGCAAACACAAAAACCTAAAATAGACCAAGTTGTTTCGTTTTTGTGTCAGTTGGTTAACTTTGCCGACGAAAACTTAGACTTTGATAGTCGGTTGAGGTTTATCAGCTGCGCTTTTGGCGCCCTGCAGTTACTCAATCTTTCCACAAGAGGGGGTCATACGGCAGCGGAGGTCATCTGTTTCTTGCTACCGTTCTATTCAAATCAGATGTGCCGATTGTTTGCGTCAAGCGTTTCATCAAAGATAATGAAAATGTTTGTAACACTTCTGTTTATGACTGGATATGTCAATAACGGTTTTTCCTGCTTCCAATTCAATGAGTCAATATTTTGTGTTGATCACAAAAAAAAAAAATTAAAAAATGAAGGTATAGGTAATTGCACTAAACTGTAACTGTCACTAAAAATGAATTAAAAGGTAACTATTAGGAACGTTCTACTTAGAATTAAACAATTAAATTTACGATTTTATCAATTATCTCAAGCTATAAGTATAATTATATAATAATAAATAATTATATAATTAAGTTTGAGTCAAAGTGCAAATGGTGTCCTCCTGATAGGTAGCAGTAAAAACAAGTATAGCACGACTGATGCATCCTCAAGCTGCAGCTAATTTACTGCACTATCAATGCCTTTCTTGACATTTTAACTTGGCAAGATAAAGTACAAAACATAGAGATAAGACCCTGATCCACACAAACACACACATGTACAGCAATAAAGCACAGGCCAACAAGTACAATGATCACTCTATGGTTTCCTTTTCATTAATATTTAATTAAAAAAATAATAATAATAATGAGATTCTAAACTTTATCCAGTCACAAAAATGTGGGGTTTCCTCCAACTGGTACATTTATTATTTAAGTTACATTTTTTGGTTTGTACACCTTGTTATGGCATTGTACACCTTGTAAACACATCCTGTCAGACCATTAACTCCTGTGCTGCGGAAACAATAGTGTTGGAATTTGCGCGAATAATGTGTTCAGTTTTTGGTCAGCGTCTATAGTGCACCTGTGCAGCTCTGAATGCAGCTTGTGCTGGTCAAGACTGCATCAACAGTGGGCCTGTTGTCCTGGTGACAACTAGGCCTGTTGCACGATTCAAGGGGCAAAACAATTGTGATGTTGTTTTTGACGCGTGCAGTATTTTTAGTTTTGGGAGAGGTTGTTTTAAATGAAATGGAAAAAATGTTTAACTTCAGGTAATCTTTTCCTCAGCTCAAGTTGTGGTTATGAGCCTTTTCAGACTTCAGCCTGAGTTCTCTTAAGTAAAAGAAACAAAAGAAAAAGAGGGAGCTTGTTAAAAGGTTTGTCTGATTCAGCATACAGCCTCTGTGAAACAGCCAACTGCATGAAGTCATGCAGATCATATTAAGCTTTTGAAGCTATTGTAAATTGATTTTGATGGCTTTAGACAACGTACTTGTCTATATAAAAAATGTGATTTTTTTTTTTTAATTTACTGTCATTCGCAATTTTATAAGTGATGCTGTGCAAATTTCTGTTCTTCTTGCCAATAGACTGAAAGGAAAAAAAACTCCACAAACAAAGGCAGCTGGGGCAAAGGCTGAAAGCTTCAGAGTTCAAAACATTGGACTTTGCCAAATGTTTCGAAATTCAGGGCATTTGTCAATTTAACCCTTTAAACTTTTGGAAAGTGACACACTCTAACTAGAACCTGATGTAATGGTATCAGTTACGGCAGAGGCCTGATATATATGTATGTATATATGTACACACTTTGGCACCATGTCAGCCTAAAATGGCACATTCAAACAAGCCTACAAAACAATTAGTTTACAACTTGTTTTAATGGCAGGCGCAAACATGGTGATGGGAGAACAATAAAAGGAAGTCATGGGGCATGGGGAAGATGACAAGTGGAGAGGAAGCATCCCTATACAGTTTCTCCTCTGCCTTACGGAACAATGTCAGTGTTCCAGGGTGCCAGGTTCACAGCAGGTGGCAGTGGTGGTGTTGGTGGTGCTGGGAGGTGCGACTGGCACGCCTGGTTATTTATAAGCCAACTTCCCGAGGTCGTACAGCTATTGTGATACATTTGACCAGCCTTTAATGGCCACATCAGCAGTTTGATAATCAGCAAGATAAAGCAGAGCGACGAGTATGCCGAGGGGGGGTGGAGTGGGTGAAATGAGGGGTTGATAGGACAAAAAGGGAGGGCTGTATATAAGCTAAGACTCATGGTTATTTGCCATCTGATGGTCTGTCAGCGCCTGAACACCTCCAGCCATGGCACTTACCGGAACATGGAAAGTCGACCGAAATGAAAACTATGACAAGTTCATGGAAAAGATGGGTGAGTGAGAAGCACTCGTTTGATCCGGCCTAATTGCCTGGTTTGTAAGGGAAGAATTTAGAACTATGTTTCTTGATGCTGGTGTCTATGCAAAGAGACATTCATGGTGCAACAGCTGAAGTGAGACCTTATTATGGACGTAAATCTTGGGAAAGTCACACAATCCCACTTGTCCTCCCTCCTCAATGTGAAGGCATTAACATGGTGAAACGCAAGCTGGCCGAGCACGACAACCTGAAGATCACCATCGAGCAGAATGGAGACAAGTTCCACATCAAGGAGTCCAGCACTTTCCGCGCCAAGGACAACGACTTCACCCTGGGCATCCCGTTTGAATACACCCTGGCTGATGGCACTGAAGTGGCGGTAGGTAGCAGGAGGTCAAAGGTCCTCCACGGTGCCCTGTTGTCACCACTGTGTCTCTCTCTTTTTTTTTTTTGACAGAGTGGTAAAATGCAGTTCTGAAAATAACACCGTTGTGATGTTACAATGGGACGAATACCAAAATGATGCTTTTTCCAGATTAGTAACACTAGCCAGACTGAGACTGCCATATATATATACATATGTGTATGTATATATATGTATATATACATATATATACATATGTGTATGTATATATATGTATATATACATATATATATATATATACATATTTATATATATATATATATATATATATATATATATATATATATATATATATATATATATATATATATATATATATATATATATATATATACATATATATATATATATATATATACATACAGTATGTATGTATATAAATAGCATTCAAGAATGCTGGAATAGAGTCCAGAGTCCAGGGTCCAGGGTGAACATTTTTGAAAATAGAAAGCAATGCGACTTGGGGGCTGAATAAAACTTCATAAGAAACATTTCAAATGTTTGATGTGTGTTTTTAAAATAGGGATCATGGGAGATGGAGGGCGAAACGCTAAAAGGCAAATTCACCAGGAAAGACAACAACAAGGTCCTGACCACTACCAGAGCTGTGGTAGGAGGGGAACTTGTGCAGGTCAGTGAGTCTGTATGCATTCGATCAATAAAATAACAATATGG